>NC_133899.1:21843694-22152124 GCF_964199755.1 Larus michahellis
AATGTTTAAGTGATCAAATGTTGCATTTAGGAAGCACAGCCATACGCCAAACCTTTCACATTGCTGTTATTACATGTCTCCTTAGATAGCTCCTCCATAAAAGCAAAGTTACCGATCTCTACAGGGGTACAGTGGAGGTGGCTGTTGTTGATTTATATTTTTGGGCTGGAGAATTCAGTATCGACTTGCTTGAAGCTCGCTGGCTGGCCTGAAAGTTTGTGTGAAAGTTTGTCTGCATGTTAGTGTTGTGTAGCATGTTTTATTCTAGTCTGTTTTGCATTCATTTAGTTTAGGCGTCAGTTGAGGTTAGCTTGGGATGCAACGGGTTCTAGGACTACAACAGTATGAGGTTAATTCTGTCTTACTACTTTTGCGTAAATGTAACATATTGAAAACAGATTCTTAAAAAACAATCCTGTCTACTGAAAAGGTTAAATATCCTGCATTTTAGGAGAGCTAGCAGATTCTGTGTAGAATGGTGGAAGAGTTGTAAAGGACTAGATGAAATCCTGACTGCCTGAAGTTGTTCTGAGCATGATACCTGTTCCCTTTTTTAACAGCTGACTTATCTCAGGTGTGGCCAGAGGCTAATCAGCACTTTAGCAAAGAAATAGATGACGAGGCAAACAGCTACTTCCAGCGCATTTACAACCATCCACCACATCCGACCATGTCCGTAGATGAGGTGAGTTCTTCTGTAGCAGTAATTATTCCTTCATGTATTAGTTTTAGTGGAAGATAATAAAGGGCTAGTGCTAGATGCTGGCTTTCTTGCTTGGTTGAAAGTGTGTTTCTAAGACGGCATGCTTTCACAGTAAACTTGCAGTTGATCATTACATTCAGCTTTGAATTCTGTGGGCTGAAGGCTTTAGATATCTAATTAACGCTCCTAAAATGATGCTAAATGGGAAGAGCTTAATGTGGAGTGGAAGCTTGTGTGTTCAAAATAAGGGCTAAAGTGTGCCTTTAAACAGTCTGTATAAATCTTGGAATATATTTGTTTTTAAAGTATCTGAAAATGACTACAACTTTGAAATATATGAAGGTGTCTGAGCTTTGATAATTATTTTGGTTAGTCTCTATGAGAGTAATTATCAGTCTGATGTACTTGCTCTTTGAAGTACGTCAAATTTACTTTAATGTACTTGTGTGGTTATAAATTATGGAAGACACTGAACATTAATTTTCATTTTTCTAATTTGAAGCAATGGAGTAGGCGGTCACAGTTTTATGTGAAGACAGTTACTTAAAAGAAAGGGAAGAAAACTAAAGTCTGAAGAGGAAGCTCGTCGTAGCCATGTAGAGTCTACTGGCCAAAACGTGGTTTTCTCGAAGCAGTTATTTTGCAGTTTAGCTTGTGGTAGTGCAATTTACCTTAGTAGGTGCAAGCGCTTTTGAAACCTGAAGACGCAGAAGGGCTGAAATAAAGCAAATCTGTTGGTAACAACTTCCAATTTCTTTGCAGGTCTTGGAAATGCTGCAGAGGTTTAAGGACTCCAACATTAAACGGGAACGAGAAGTGTTTAACTGTATGCTGAGGAACTTGTTTGAGGAATACCGTTTCTTTCCCCAGTACCCAGATAAAGAGCTGCACATAACAGCCTGCCTCTTTGGTGGGATAATAGAGAAAGGACTGGTTACTTATATGGCATTGGGCCTTGCCCTGCGCTATGTTCTTGAAGCCTTACGAAAGCCTTTTGCATCCAAAATGTACTATTTTGGTATTGCTGCACTAGATAGATTTAAAAATAGGTGAGTGTGGTTTTTGGTAATACGCTTGTAACACTACATGTAATGTCTTGCTAACCCTGAACCTGTTCTAATTACACAGTACAAGATTGCCTATATGTGTTAGCAATTTACACATCTCAGCTTTCAGGATTACTTTAAAGATACACTGAGCTGAAACAGAATATGCTGGTTAACGGGTGACTTTCTCTTAAAATCAAAACGTTAAATGTAGTACCTGTAGGTACTGTTTGTAGGACGAACTGAGATGCTGGAACTACTTAGTGGACTTTGCTTATAAAAATAATTCAGTGAAGTGTTGAATATAAAAATAAGTCAGTGAATAATTAAGTCGTCTTGTTAGAAATGGGGTGAACGTACTTAAGCTTTACGGGTGCCTTCTAATGGAGTGCTATTTGTGCTCTTTGTTAGTGAAAGACTGGCTAGAAAGTAAGCTCTAGGACTTTGGTTTTACACAGAAATCAAGTATGGCAGAAAGTATCTCAAAAAAAAAGCTTTCTCAGAGCTTTTAATGGATTGCAGCTAGAGGAAACTCTCAAGGCAGGCTGCCATAGTAGGCAGGATTGTACACCCATGGGAAAAATCTCCATTCTGGAAGAAGATACTTGAACTTGAAAAGTATTAGAAAGCTTCCTGGATGCTTGCTTCCTTTAATGGCTAGAAAGGTGTGGACTTGAAGCGTGGACTCATAACCAAGGAGCACATTATCTTCTGTCCTTACTCTCCTTTTATAGTTCATCTGCCCTGCAGTGTTTCATCTGTAATAAAAGCTGTTGCTTGCAGCATTCATGGATAGATATTGTGTTGTGGAGTTAGTGGAAGAGAATGGATAAAGACACTTAAGGCTGACATACTTGAGACTTAGCCACCATCCTACTCCTCTTAACTGTTTTAAGTGCTCTTAACTATTTTAAGTGTGACTTAAAGATTTTACTCTCAATGAGGAGTAGCAGCATCTAGCATTCATAAGTAGAACTATATAATAATTGGTGTGTGTAGGTGAAGCTTCTGTCTTGGGTGTTAGGGACACTCTAGTTTGCTGTTTAAAATGCACTGAGCCAGGCTAGAAATTACTTCTCCAGTAATCTTATTGCACCCACTGAATATAAATGCAATTGTGTGCTCAGTCAGAAGCATGGAGATGTAGGATGAGTTGCTGTGAATAAACCTTGTGTTTTGCTGTTAAATGAATTCATTTCAAATGGGTTTTGCAACAAAAAGTACTCTGTAGAAAATGCTTTGTTTATAGCACAGCTGCTGTAAGCAGTCCAGAAGTGATTCTGTGATGCAGTATGGGAGTGACGCCCCAGTGTTATATTTGTATTTCTCTGTAATACTGGTGGTGATCTGGGCTTCTGTTTCTGACTAATGTGTATTTTGTCTGGCAGATTGAAGGACTATCCCCAGTATTGTCAGCACTTGGCTTCTATTAGTCACTTTATACAGTTCCCACATCATTTACAGGAGGTGAGTGTGTTCGTATTAGCACACTAACTTTCTATGGTTATAAACTCTTTTGAGTAAATTCCTGTTTTCCTTTGGAAAAATAGTCTGAGTTGTTGCAATTTTAGGTAGTGTACAACTGCAGAATCAAATGCTGTTCCTTAAAAGTTTTGCCATGGGATGGGGTGGGTGGGTGACAGTGGTACCTCTTCTGTTCCCGTAAATCGGTTTGGGTTGCTTATGTTGAAGTAACTTCCTGAATATAACTGCGTGATCAAGCAGTGTATATGGGCCATGCCCAAAGGGTTTAAAAGCCTTCAGTGGATTCACATTCCAGTCCCTTAAGGATTTGGAATTCTCTTCTAAAATAGAGGGCATTCGGCTGGGTTTATACAGTTTCATATTCAGACCTGCTGCAGTAATCCGGATACAGGTGAGAAAAACTTCATTCCTGAAGGTCTGAGCAGAGTAATGGAAATACGCTGTAGTCGAAGGAGTAAAAGCAGTGTTGATCACATGGTGTCTGCCTCCGAGGTGCTTTCGCTGATAGAAGTACAGAAAAGCTAATCGCAGTGCCAGAACTTGAGAGCGTAATCCTAAATAAGGAAAAATGTTCGGCTCTAACATTAGAGAGACCATCTACCGGACGCTGCCAAGTCCCATAGCAGTCTCAAGTTCACTGACAAGTTTCAGACCACATCTCTTAAATGATAGCGCGTTGTCTGATGTGACAAATTTCTGGGTGAGTGTATTACAGTGGGGAAGAAACTCATTTTCTACTGTGGTTAGAGGAATGTAAAATCTTAGTTGACCATTTCAGAACTGTGGTTTTGCTTATTGACTGTGAACTTCAGGCTTTTCTGTGTAGCTGTTAGGAGTCTGTGGGGAAGACTTCTTACCTGCTGTGTAGCTGGTTTCTTGATACTCGCACATTTTTGTTAGGCTCTTTCCCCTCTTTTGCTCTGCTATCCCAGGCCCGCAGGGATGGGGGTTTTTGAGTAGTGCTCTGTAAAATTTTAAGAATTGGCATCAACCTGTTGAGGTCAGAGATAGAGCTTGAGGCTCCTCTCCAGTAAGAAAGGAAGTAAATAGTGACAAGATACGCTTTACAAGGGTATACGGTTGTGGTTTGCAGATTCCCTTAATGGCATTAGTGTCAAGTATTTAAAAGAATGTTGGGAAACCTTTATACTGCTCATGCTAAAACAGCCCATAGTTTTGTTGCTGCATGTGAACTTCTGTATGTGCTTGTTCACCCTGTTTTAGTACATAGAATATGGACAGCAATCCAGAGATCCTCCTGTGAAGATGCAGGGTTCAATCACCACCCCTGGAAGTATTGCACTTGCCCAGGCTCAGGCCCAGGCCCAAGTTCCAGCAAAAGCTCCTCTTGCTGGCCAAGTCAGCACTATAGTAACCACCTCAACCACCACCACTGTTGCAAAAACCATTACAATCACCCGACCAACTGGAGTCAGCTTCAAGAAAGACGTGCCGGTAAGTATTCTGTCACTCGTGCCCTCACTGAAGAAGCAAAGGAGTTAAGTTGCTGGTCTGGATTGAGTACATACAGAAAAAATCCGACTTAATTTCTATACTACAGGTTTTCAAACTCTGATCCGTATTTTATATCTAAAGCATACAACCTTTTAAAAATATAACCAACATTTTTGTAGAGAAAAGGCATTTTTGATCATGAAGTTGTGGAATTACTATTGTGTCAAATAGTAATGAGTTTATTGAGGCTTTAATTGCAGAGCCATCGTTTCTGTTAATGACTTGCAGTAAGACTCTTCAAATAGTTGGCAGCTGTTATTCTGCTTGGGGCTTGAGAACACTTACTGCGCAGTAAATCACATTTGACCTAGCAGTTCTACCTGCATGGTTTTTCAAATCTTTAGTCACTTAGGTAAACACCTGAAGGGCTAGTCGGAGTTATTAGAGGGTTGGCAGATGGATGGTATTGGCTATACCACAGAAAGTGTTGGGGCACACTTGGTCCCATGTGTACGCTGAGGATGCGTAGAGCTGTTACTGTGTGATAACTGATGCCCTGTAAAGTCAAACCTGTCTGGCTTCCTGGAACTGTCTGTGTACTTCTCTTAAAAGAAGTGCCTTAAATTGAAGGAGGCAAAAGGCAAAGGTAGCTGGAAGTTGCGAACAACTTTTGGGGGACAGTTCATAATGTAGCTATTGCTGTCTTTCACACCTGATCATGTCAGGTAGGGAGCTGTTATTTTGAGGCATTTACATTGCCCAATTTTAAACTCGAGTCATGACTGATATTTAAAACTGTCTCTCCTTTCCCCTTAATTGCAGTGTAGCAGGTGCTAAAGCCCTTGGGTTTAGACCTGCAGCTGTGGGGACATGGGTCCCATTCTGCTGACTTACAGTTGACATGCTTTCTCAGAAGCGCAGCTCTGGGATTTCTCCTTCCCAATTCTGCTCTGAAGTGCTACCGGGGACCCATTACTGTGCTAAGTGCTGCTCTCTACTGTACGGTGATATTCTCCAAGCTGACAGTGTATGCAGGCTCTTAGCCTAATGGGTGCCATTGCAGTGGCACTTACTATACATGAATATAAATGCTAGAAGTTCTTTTTGTACAGCAGCATTCTTCTGAGTATTGATCATCGTTTGTAGAGTAAAAAAAAAAACCACTCAGCTTCATTAGAGTGTTGCTGAAAATGAATCTGAGGCAGTAGATGTCACCTGTCATCTTTTTTTTCCAGTCCACAGAACAGAGCAAAAGAAACTTTTGCTCTTACCTCTAAGTATTGTCTAATTTTAACTTACGGTTCTCCCTCCAGCCTTCCATTAATACCACCAACATTGATACGCTGTTAGTAGCAACAGATCAAACTGAGAGAATTGTGGAACCTCCAGAGAACGTCCAGGAAAAAATTGCTTTCATCTTCAATAATCTGTCTCAGTCAAATATGACACAGAAGGCAAGTATGGAAGAACACTAGTAAAATTTCTTTTTTAAATATTCCTGGAAATCCATTCTAAAATGGTGGGGGGGTGATATTTCTAGAAAAATTCCAACTTGCAAAAAAATTAGGGGGGAGTCATGCTGTAAAGAAACAGTAGTTTCCAACACTTTCTGCTTGAACCTCTTTGGAGATAAAATTTTTCAGGGAAAGGAGAGACGGAAGAAAGATATCTGTTCTTAATCTTCCTTTCTCCTACAGGTTTCCTTGTTTCCGTGTAGCCACATCCTTTGTACTAAAGTATGTGTCTGGAATGCTTTGTTTTCAGGAAAGCACTTCTAGTAGATACCTTGAATAATCCTGGATAGTCCTTTTTTATGTTTTTGTAATTTGAAAGGATTGGAAAATACTAATGCAAGTCTCTGAAAAACATTAATGCAAGTTGAAAGAAACAGTCACATCTTAAATGGGCTGGGTGCCATTTGATACTGCAGGGTTTAGCTGATGGACTCTTGTATTTCAAGCTGAAATTCTGGGAAATTTTTTCTGAACTAGTAGAAATCTGGAGCATCGCTGCCACCTGTGCTATCTGTCTTGCAACAGATGGCTTTAACCTAAGGTGCTGACGCTTATTTTGCAGTTATCTGGTAAAAAGCTGAGAAGTGGGGGAGAAGTGAACTATTATTCCTTGCTGATTTTATGATTAAGTCCTTACTGGTTGACCAGCTCTTTGGATAAAGAGACACTGATTTCCAAGCTATTTTTTTAAAAAAAGCAAAGAACCTTAGTGTTAAAAGCAATTGACTGTGTTGGTCAGAGCTGACCCCAGGTGTTTGTGGTCTTCTCATGTCTTCTGTGGTGTGCTTTTTTTCTCTGGTGTGGAGACAGGTTGAAGAACTGAAGGAAACAGTGAAAGAAGAGTTCATGCCTTGGGTGTCACAGTATCTCGTGATGAAGCGAGTCAGTATCGAGCCTAATTTTCACAGCCTATATTCAAACTTCCTCGACACGCTTAAGAATCCAGAGTTTAATAAAATGGTTCTGAATGAAACCTACAGAAATATCAAGGTGAGTAGTGCAAGTTTTCTAATACTTGAGTAGATTTAAACATTTAAAAGTGTGCGGTCCGCGGGCTGCTTGCGTACTGTGTTGGTGATCTTCAAATATGGAATATCATTCAAAAAATCTACTTGCTAGCTTGCAATTGAACTAGCAGGTTGGCTCTAGGAATGCTAGGATTCTTCTGTTTTCAGTAAGGAATGTAGCAAAGACTTAATTCAAACTGAATAATGAGAAGGCAAATCTGCATTTGAATTCCTTTATGTCGGTGAACTTCAAATTTGTGTGAGGATTGCAGATTATAACCTAGGGGAAAATTGCTTATGGTCTAGTTCTTTTGTGTGGGGAAAGTATAAAGATAAGAAAACCACGTTCTTTCCTCTTTTGGTCAAAGGAGATTAAAAGGGAAGGGGAGAGGTTAGAAAGTGGAGGGGTAACAACCAAAATTTACTAGAAGGCTAAGATAATGGGAAGGGAAGGAGGAGGAAGAAGCAGTAGCCCAGAAGGGACGAGCGGATGAAACAAGTTTGTCAAGCACTATTTTTAAACCTGTTGGTGGGATTTCCTGACCACCATGGGTTACGCTGTAGTGCAAAAGAATCTCCTGGCTCTTTAGAGCATTGCTGACCTCACTCCGTTCAGCTGATGCTCCTCTGAAGCTGAGGAACACAACTAACAGCAGAATACTTGTGATTCAAGTCTCGAAATGAGAGTTAATGGTTTCTCAAGAAGCGCAAACTGTAGCCTTCAGGTCTGTGGTGAAGCATTAAGAGGAAGCATGGCTTTTGAGTTTCACTTTACTAAGTGAGTAGTCGTAAGTCTCGACAGAGTGAATGGTAAGGTGTGGGAAAATGTAATCTTCTTTTTTGATCCTTGTGAAAGAAAAGAAGTTTGAAATTACAGGGCAGATTTACGAGGTGTTGCCTTGAAGTGAAGGCTGCTCTTGAGTATCTCTGTCACGTGGCTGAAGCTGAGAACTTAATGTTCTAAAACTTTATATCTTAAGTCAGATCAGCTGTTGAATTTGGTTTTGAGTTGGATTATCTTCCAGTTGTTGCTTGAGTTCCTCTTTTTTTTTTTCTTTAGGTGCTACTGACATCAGATAAAGCTGCAGCCAACTTCTCAGACCGTTCCTTGTTAAAGAACCTTGGTCACTGGCTGGGAATGATTACGCTGGCTAAAAATAAGCCCATTTTGCACACGGTGAGCTTCTGTCTTTACAGATTTGTTTGGCATGAGTCGGTATGCTGTTATGCAGTAGCATGGGCTATTTGGGAAATTTTGTCGCTTTACTGGTGCCTCTTTTTGTGTGCTAATTAAAAAGTATGATTCTAGAGTTGGTCGTTTAAGACTTCTAAAAAACTTCTATGTCAGAAAAGTTAAGTTCTTGCCAAAATAAATTAATTAACCCTGTGTAAAAATGTGTATCTGTAAATCTTTGTTCAAAAGTAACTGCTGCCTAGTAGGCTGTAAAATTCAAGGACTGTCTTGACTCAACCTTCCCAACGTGTCCTATAAAGAAATAGCCTGTAAGTGTTTCTCAGTTGTTGACGGTATTTTTCAGGATCTGGATGTGAAATCGCTCCTACTGGAAGCATACGTTAAGGGACAGCAGGAATTGCTTTACGTAGTGCCATTTGTTGCCAAAGTCTTAGAATCCAGTGTCAGGAGCGTGGTAAGTGACTTGTGCTGACAGAGTTATTGCTCAAATGGCAAAGTAAGAAAGAAATTAGCTTTTTTCACAAAGTGAAAACTGATTGAATTTTATGGAGAGAAAAAAGAGATGTACGGGCTTCAAGTGAAGGAATTATGTTTTGAGGGGAAAATACATGGCCTGTGCATTTTTGCAGTCTAAATAGATGGTGTTACCTGAACTGTACTGTGGTATCCCTGAACAGAACTCTATTGAGACATGGAAGGATGCCATTGAAGAGGTTCTAGGATCTATTTATTCTTTGATTTATTTTTCTTTAATTTCCCCTGCCCCGCTTTGACCCTGATCAGCTGTTGTCAGTTCTGCTTGACATACAACTGATCCCTCAGAAGGACCAAGTCATTGTGTTTCCAGTTTAATATTTAACTTGTATCCTAATCTAGTTCCAGTCAAACAGAATACTAAATTCAACCCTCACTGCAGCTGTACAAACTTTTCCATGGCTGTATGTAGACATAGCTGTTCATCTTTCAAAAACTTCCCCTTGTAAGTTATCCAAATGATTCAAGAAGTCTAATACTGCTCTCCTCTTTCTCTTGTAGGTCTTCAGGCCTCCAAACCCGTGGACAATGGCCATTATGAATGTTTTAGCTGAGCTACATCAAGAACATGATCTAAAAGTAAACTTCTGTTTTTTCTTTTCTATACCTAGTGTGAGGTTTTCTTGACTTACCAGTCAAGAAGGGTGTTGTGAAGGACCAAATTGCCCTTCTTGCTGCTTTGGTGTGGGGAGAATTGGGCATTGCTTAATTTGCTAGAACTTGGATGAAACTCTTCTCCTGTGAGGTCCGGACGCAAGATATTTGTCTTAATTCTCAGTCACTATTAAAGTCTCTAAAAGGCATGGGGTTAGAATGGGAAGCTTGGGAGTCGAGTGCCCAGTAAAAGTTTCGGGTATTTTCTTTGTGACATAACCTAAACTAGAATTGTTGTGCTTGTGCAGTTGAATCTGAAGTTTGAGATTGAGGTGCTCTGCAAGAATCTTGCACTAGACATCAATGAGCTGAAGCCTGGAAGCCTACTGAAAGATAAGGATCGTCTGAAAAATCTGGATGAGCAGCTCTCTGCTCCAAAGAAGGATGTGAAGCAGCCAGAAGAACTACCGCCCATCACAACGACTAGTAAGTACATTTCAAATAGAACTCAGAACCAACAATACAAGTCTTAGTAAGACAGGTTATGCTATTGCAGAGAAAAATGGGAAGCTACATAGCCTACTGTAGCATTGCTAAATGCTTGGGAGCACAGAGTTTGGAGATGGGAAGGGAATGGAAGCCATCCTGAGGACTAACTGTACGTATGCTGTGTGTAGCTACTACTTAGAAGGGAGTGAGGCAGGATAGTCTTGTTTACATCAGGGATTAAACTGTGTCGTAAAACAGCTCTGTTAAAATGTGCTGAAGCCAGTTTGGTACTAATCATTGGGAAAATGGAGAATAAAAATTGCTTGATAAATCTAGGAGGCTTTGCGATCAAACTTTTGTTTCTTGTTCACATGCTGTTTTAAGTGAGAATTATATACTTTCATTATAAGTACTTGCTTTTCAGTAATGGTTCAATACAAACATTCTTGTATTCTACAGCTGCTTCTACAACTCCAGCCACCAGCACCACTTGTACAGCCACGGTTCCGCCCCAGCCCCAGTACAGTTATCACGACATCAACGTCTATTCTTTAGGAGGGTTGGCTCCTCATATTACCTTAAACCCAACGGTAAGTTTTAGAGCTGATTTGGTTTGCTAAAAGAATTCTTGCCACCAGTGTCGGCAAGAGCCAACCAGGTGGTGGGAGCAGCATTTTGTAAGTTGAAGTTATTGGAGAGTAATGGGGAGGGTGAGCGCTAATGAGTAATCAAATGGAGAAGTTTAGGGGTGGCTAGTAGTTACAGTAACAAAATTTCTCATGGTCAAGTGATCTTTTACTGTGACATTTACATTAGTATCCAATTTATTTCTGGCAATAAGTGTCAGTTGGGGTAGTTGCTATCAGGACTTAAGCTTAAGAGGAACTTCTGTGCTCCTTAAGAGTGACTTAAGGAGCTGACTCTTGAGTTAGCCTTTGCATTGTGCTCGACTTTGGAAGAAAATTGGTCATATGTCCCAGTTTCAGAATTATCAAATATTGTAATGGCTGCATGTGGAACAGAGGAGCGCTGCACTGTAGACAAGCTGTGACAGTAAACTTAAAATTTGTTCAGCAAATGTGAATGTGTAGGGTAGATGGGATTCTAGTTTTCTTTATTCTCACTTAACTTTCCAAATCCTCCTGCAGATTCCGCTCTTTCAAGCCCACCCGCAGTTGAAGCAGTGTGTGCGGCAGGCGATCGAGCGAGCAGTGCAAGAGCTTGTCCATCCAGTGGTCGATCGGTCCATTAAGATTGCCATGACTACTTGTGAGCAGATAGTCAGGAAGGACTTTGCGTTGGATTCTGAGGAGTCACGAATGCGTGTGGCTGCGCACCATATGATGCGGAACCTGACTGCTGGGATGGCCATGATTACCTGCAGGGAACCTTTGCTGATGAGCATAGCTACAAACTTGAAAAATAGTTTTGCTACTGCACTGAGGGTAAGAGTCATGTCATCTAAAGCTTATTTCCACCTTACAGGACTGTAGACATCCAGCATTAGCAAATAGGTTCTCCACACTGTAGACTTGTTGATGAATTCCATGGCTTCACTAGTGCGAACATGAATTTAGGGGACAAGTGTCTCATGACTCTTGTGGAATTACAGCGAAAAAACTGTGCTGAAATCTCAGGTCATCACAGAAGAGTCTTAAGCCTGTGAGGTGGATGTTACTATATTGCACACAAACTTCCTGACTGCCTTTTTATTTTGCCCCAGTGTTCTCTCCAGTTTGATTGCATCACAGAAGCTTTGAAGTGCTTATCTTTCAGTGGGTTTTGGGGTTGAAAAGCTAGTGGGGAGGCCTGTATTGATTCTAGGACTTCCTGGTGATGTCTTCAATTGTCTCAGCAGGCATGTATGTTCGGTCAGATTTTATTTACTTGTGCTGTTAGATATGTAGCTAAGACTTTTCTGCACAGCTTGTTAATTCATTGGGTCTTCCAGAGGATATTTTCAGATCTTTATTAACGGAATTTGAGCTGCAGTGCTAGTTTCTCCTTCTTGGCTAAATGGAACACAGTTTGTGAACTGCTGGCCAGAAAAGCAGCTGCTACCCAGAAAACTTGCTGTGCTTGCCATCAGCGTCAGCAACAGACACAAGAGCATAAGGACCTTGGAAAGATCAAGACATTGCTATCCTTTCAGGGATTAAAAAAATTTAAAAGGACTGCCTTCCTCTTGCTTAAGGGCATGTTACTATTTCCCATCTGTCAAGGAGTGACAGTGCAAAGGCCCTTTTGCAATGGGATTGCTCTCTTGCACGGTAACTGGCTGAAGGGGGCAGGATTTAATAGTTTGAAGGGAGCACAAAATGCTAGGAAGAATTGCATCGGCAGGTATAGGATTGATAGTCCATGGTGTAACTCCCAGGACTCAAACACTGTTGACGCTTGATACACAGAACTTCAAGTAACCCGATGGTTGAGATGAAGAGCATATAAATAAATCTTACTCATCCATCTGTCTGCTTACAAGAACGCAAGCAGACAGTTTTGGTATTGCTTTGCTAGTGTGTGAGCTGAGCCAGTGACTGCTGCTAGCAGCTGTGCTAACGGGGTTTGGGTGTCAAGCTAGTAGTGGTAAGATAAAGCACCCTTGTCCTCTGGGTAGGAGGGGCACAAATATTTCTCAGGTGTGCAGTCTTGCCAGGGTTCATCAGATGGGACTGCAGTTCAGATAGGGAGGTAGTTGGAGAAATGTTTGGTTATCTTTTGGGTGGTACAAGAAGGCAGAGATGTGACGCAAGTTGTGGAGGCAGGGTGAACACAGAGCGGTGTTAGAGCTGTGTACATCTACCAGCTATGATGTGCCACTCTAGAACACGCGTAAGCAAAAGGAATTCAAGTTAATTCAAGTTTTATGGAAGACTTAGTGCTGTGTATTGTGGTGTTTGCAAAATGATACACTTTCGTACCGTTTATGACATAGTGGTCAAGGGCTTTTTTTAATCCCTGAAGATGTATGGCATTGATAAAGGGCCGGTTGTAATCCAAAGAAGTTTTCTTACGGGGTAATTATAAAAAACATTGTGCTGCAGAAAAAGTGCTGTACAAGGCATCTAAAAATTCACATCTGGCTTATTGTATGAAGTGGGTTAACAAGTAAGAATTCTTCTTTTATTTGAAATAAGCAGTGTAGTTTTCAGGAATTAATGAGAGAGGGGTAGATCTTAATGAACAAGGAAATCCAAGTAGATTGGACTGTTTGCATTTGTATGTATATTCCATTTCCAGTGGGAGTTGCTGCTTTGCACCCTGGAAAATAAGTCCATCTGTTGAGGGTTCTCTTAAAGCAGACTCCAAGAAGATAAGAAAATCTGTATTGGAAAGGGAACCCACTGAAAAAGGCTATTGTCTTGCATTTAGTCGTGCACCTTTCTGTCTTCTGATTACAACCTGGGAAGTAGAAAAACTTCTAGGCTGTGATGCGAGGCTTGCTTTTCCTGCATTAGCATCTCCGTATGCGCATCAGTCTAAAGCGGAGCTTTATTTCTATGCCCTGGAGATAGGTTGGTGGAGAAGATGGAGAACCTCCTGCTGTTTTGTTCCTTGTTAAAAGTCTTTACTGTTGTCTTGCCTACATGTTTTATTCAAAGCTATGCAAAATTAAATTTATTATTGTATATTCCATGCAAAGAGAGTGCATTCCTAAGAGCATTCCTTTTGATTGCTGGTGTTCTGTATAGGCAGTGGTGCAGATTTTAAGGCTAGTAACATACAGGAAGCATTTACAGCCTTTACTGATGATTATGGTTTTCAATAGGCAGCCTCCCCACAACAGAGGGACATGATGGAGCAAGCAGCTGCCCAGTTAGCGCAGGATAACTGTGAGTTGGCGTGCTGCTTTATCCAGAAAACAGCGGTGGAAAAGGCAGGCCCCGAGATGGACAAGCGGCTTGCAACTGTAAGTATGGGACTGCTGTCTTTTAAAAGCATTGCATGCGCTCATATACATGCAGACTCAGCATCTGAAATTCAATGTGTTGTTTGTGGGTTTTTTTTCCCCCAGGAATTTGAGCTCAGAAAACATGCTAGACAAGAGGGTCGTCGGTACTGCGATCCTGTTGTGTTAACTTACCAGGCTGAGCGGATGCCAGAACAGATCAGGCTAAAGGTGAGGATATGAACCAAGCTGTGTTGTGATGCTGCTCTTCTCCACCTTGTGATCGTGAAAAGCAGATGCCTCAGCTTCAGCTGAGCAGTCCTGTGTATTGTTAGTTTTGTCTTAACAGTGCAACTGCTATTAGCTTGATTAGTGATGGAAGCATGTGAATATGCTGTTCTAAACGAGTGTTCGTATAATTTTCCTCAATTCCTTGAGGACATTAAAAGCCCTGTCTCTTGTTCCGTGCTATTCTTTCACTGAAAGATGATTAGTCTGTTTTGTTGTCTTGTCTCCATTATATTTTATTCCCTTACAGGACACACTGTTGTCCCCTTTATATTTTCTTCCCTTAAGGGTCATACCGTATGCTCATTTCTCTTGTGTATCAGACACATATGAAGCCAGTATTCAGTTATTCCTGTTTCTGGGAATGTGAGTTACAGTTGTAGAGCGAAGTCCTCTTCTTAGGAGGTGTGGCAGGAGAGATAGGACGGACCCCAGTGCAGTGCAGCTGAAGCTACTTCTTGATGTCTGGGCCGCTCTGTTCAAGAATGTGACTGAGCAGCTACCTGTCACACAAACTGCCCTCATTTCTTATTGCCACAGTGCCTAACAATGAGGTTAATGCCTGTTCTTGTCATTGCAAAGGTTGGAGGTGTGGACCCAAAACAGCTGGCTGTTTATGAAGAGTTTGCACGCAATGTCCCTGGCTTTTTGCCTACCAATGACTTAACTCAGCCTACAGGATTCTTGGCTCAGCCTATGAAGGTAGGGATTTCCGAATTAATCGGCTTGAGAGTACTATGGCCCTCTTGGTGAATGTTGTAGAACTTGTGCCCTTTGCTAGAAGACTAGTAAGAATCGGGCAGTTGTATTGCTTGGGAATAGTGGCTGAAAGATGCATTAGTTTTAATGTCAGACTAATGGCAACATAAAACTTATATTCAGTCTTCGGGGTTTGTAAGCCAAACTGGGACAAGAGCTGCAAGTTAGAATCGCTACATGTAGTTTTAGTGGGAGTGAAACACTTTATTCAAATCTCAGGTTACTTTTGTGGGAAGATCATGGATGGCAAGCATGGATTTTGAGATAATGAACAGGTTTTTGTATACATGCTTGCTCTGAAGGACTGCTAGAACTGTTTGCTAGTTTTTTCCACAGCTTATTTTGCTCATATTTGTGTACTTAAATGCGAGCATAAGTAACCACAATACAGTGAAGGTCTAAATTCTGGATGCTATAATTTCTGAAGCAGAAGGGTATTTGAATGTCACAAATACAATCCTTGCAAAAAATCACTCATTCCACTTTTTCTTAAGCAGCAAGCTTGGGCTACAGATGACGTAGCACAAATCTACGACAAATGTATGACAGAACTGGAGCAGCACCTGCAGTCCATTCCACATACCCTGGCCATGAATCCTCAAGCTCAAGCATTGCGCAGCCTCTTGGAGGCTGTGGTAGTGGCTCGTAACTCCCGTGATGCTATTGCTGCGCTTGGACTACTGCAGAAGGTGAGTGTTAACAACTCTTCTCCTGGAACAGCTTCCCGAGAGTTCATTACTCACCTGGCTTGTGGATTGTCTTGCTCGTGACTGTATCTTCATGCATCCTGTGGAACTTGCTTGGTGAACAATACTGAACAATTGCTGTCTTTGGAAATTCAGTAAACACAATTGGAAGAGAGCCAGGGTGTTCACTTGGTGTCTTGCACGCGCAGTGGCCAGGTAGTGGTGGGAAGAAGTAGGTACAGAATCCTGGGACTTACAGGAGTTTTGTTCAGATGTGGCGAGTAGAGAGCTGTTGCGCTCCAGAACAGTCTTTGATTTCAGGATGATTTGGAGGCTAAGATGATGATTGAACTTCCCTCGTAGGTGTAGTACTGGATTTATAGTGGCACACTTGGGAATTGTATTTCTCAGTAACTGATAAATGAGTATTCTGGGCTGGTGGGCTGACTGTGGCCAATAGCCAAGCATCCATCCAGCTGCTTGCTCATTCTGCTGTCCTGCAGGACAGGGAGAAAATAGAGGGGAAGGCAAGATGACTTGTTCATTCAGATTATGACAGCTTAGTAGAGAAAGCAAAAGCCTTGTGCGCAAACAAACAAAAAATAGTTATTTCCCATCAGCAGGCAAATGTCTGGTGACTTCTCGGAAAACAGGGCTTCAGTATGTAACACTTGCTTGGGAAGGCAAACATCATAACCATGAATGCCCCCCTTCATCCTCCTTCCCCTGAGCTTTTATTGCTGAGCGTGATGTCATGTGGCATGGAATATCCCTTTATTCGGTTTGGGTCAGCTGTCCTGGCTGTGTTGCTTCCCAACCTTATGCCCATCCCCAGCCTACCCACTGGTGGGGGAGGCAGGGTAGGAAAGGGAAAGCCTTGGTGCTGTGGAAGTGCTGTTCAGCAATTGGCAAAACGCTGGTGTGCTGCCAACGTTGTTTTAGCCACAAATCCAAAGCACAGCACCATGTGGGCTTGCTGTGAAGAAAACTCCATCCCAGCCGGAACCAGCAGGCTGTACCAGGTGGGGGGGTGTTGCAGTGAGCTCTGAGAGCTGAGCTGGCATCAGTGCCTGTGTAGTAGCGCAGCGCGTGGTGAGAGACGTGGAGAATGATCCATTTGAGTATAGCAGAAGGACACTGAGCTGTCTGCATGAGGATCCAAGAACAGTGGCAAAACAAAAGTAATTGGAAGCTGGAAACCACTTCAAGGGAGGCTCTTTGTTCTTGGCTGATAGTGCTCGTACCTGTTAAAGGATCTAGCCCTGACTAGGGCTTGGACAGGTAAATTGTAAGAGTCATCTTCCCTTTGCTGTAGACTAGGACAGATGCATCTCTGAGTGCTGCAACTCTTTGTCTAAAGAACTTGATAGCTGGCCTCTGTCAGGTTCTGTAAATATTTTTTTTTTTCATGTAGTTTTTCATGAGCCTTACACAGAATTGCTTGTGAGGAGGCATTGCTTTACAGAAGCTGCAGCACAAACTCATACGGTCTTTCATACTACTTGGTGCATTTATAAAGCCACTGTAGGCTTGTTTGTGGTAGTTCAGCTGTGTACAGGGGATGTTTAGGTGCTGTTGTAGCTGGTAAAATCTCACGTAGCCCTATCAAGGGGTCAGCACAATAACTAAATTGTTTTTTGCGTGTCTGCCAAGTCTTCTGGTGATAACTCTTGCTGATGTAATTTGCAGAAGATTTGGAAGAGGACTTGTTTTTTCCTCTGCTAACAGGTTGCATCTGTTCTAGGCTGTAGAGGGCTTACTGGATGCCACCAGTGGGGCAGATGCTGACCTCCTGCTTCGCTATCGTGAGTGTCATCTGCTTGTGCTGAAGGCTCTGCAGGACGGCCGTGCTTATGGATCTCCGTGGTGTAATAAACAAATTACTAGGTCAGTTATGAGACAATAAAGCATTGCTGTAGCTTTCATCATCTTTTGGGAGGTACTGTGTTATTCTGAATCACTTGCGTGTTAATATTCTGCGTTGCTGCAATTTGCACAGGCAAAAAAAACCCTAGCTTTTTTGCTCAAAATTAACTAGATCATCTGATAATGCTGTTTCATCCTTGAACATTATAGGAGTCTTTAATGGAATTCAGCATTAGAGATGCTCTGGGTTTGTTGGGTTTTTTTTCTCATTTGACAGAGAATGTCTGTACGTGCTGTCACAAACTAGGTGACGTGGCATATGCCTGCAGCAGAAGCAGTAGTGCTTCGGCTAGACAGATGTGCTACCTTGTCCTCAGAGGAGAGGCTGCTTATGCTGAGGAAACCAAAGCTCTTGAAGGGCTGTTGTGACCAGTGGTGCAGGGCAACAAATGCTTGAGGCTGATGACTGTTTCTGAACGCAAAAGCATTAGAGAATGCTCTAGAAGAGGCTTCTTCTGGAGCCCAGTCATGAATCACAGCTAATGTCACGGTTTCTGAAGTTAGATATGTGTTGCTTTGCTTAAACTGTGTTGTTTAAGTACACTTGGTAAAGGAAGTCCAATTCTTCAGGTGCCTGATTGAATGCAGAGATGAGTACAAGTACAACGTGGAAGCTGTGGAGCTGCTAATCCGCAATCACCTTGTTAACATGCAGCAGTATGACCTTCACTTGGCGCAGGTAAAGGCAACCTGCTCTTTTGGAGAAGAGTTATGGCCATTCCACTCTTAAGATTTGTGGTTTAACTTTAATTGCCTTTTTCATGTTGACAGTCGATGGAGAATGGCTTGAACTACATGGCTGTGGCGTTTGCCATGCAGTTGGTAAAGATCCTGTTGGTGGATGAGAGAAGCGTCGCCCACGTAACAGAGGCAGATCTGTTTCACACAATTGAAACACTCATGAGGATTAATGCTCATTCCAGAGGAAACGCCCCAGAAGGGTGAGATTTGAAATGCTGTGCAATATGTTATTTCTCTCAGGCTCGTTGATGATTTGAAATGTTATATAGGCAACATCTCATATAATTCAATCACACAGCTTTAAACTTTCTCTAGGGCTGCAGTCCTATGTTTAAACTGTCACTTTAATGTAATGGACTTGATTTTATGTCAAAATAGAGGCAGCTGCAGCATGATGTCAAACTGAATGCTTGATGAGCAGGAAAATCTTTCCGTGCGCTGTGCTCCAAAATGCTGTGGTACTGCAAGAAACTCACTTGAATTCCTGCTTTGTCTCCAATTTAGGCGGTATTTTTACCTGGTATAAATTTTAAAAATCTAGGGGTTAATATGGTTATTTGTTAATCACAAGCAATTGATCAAATTGGACAATCCTTTCTGTTTCTTGAGACAACTTTCTGTTTAGAATCTATGAAGCAATCATTCACCAATCTCGAACAGCTTGTGTATCCACCAGCAGATAATTGGGCAGCAAATGTTGCCATAGCATCTGGAAATACCTGTGGGACTTGCAGGCCTCCTATTACAAAGGTGAAAGCAATTGCTGCTGGGTTTGAGAAAGATGTGGATTGGAGCTTGGAGAACTCCAGTTTGCTGTGAGAGCAGCCGGCAGCTGACTGGTGGTGGTGGTGGCTGCCACCACCAACACAACTGCTCGCGGGAGGTCCCAAAACAAAGGTCCCGCAGTTGGTGTGGGTCTTCGTTGTATGAACTGACTTTAACTGCAGGCAAATTTAGTGCCCCAGTCAGGCTGTTTAGTGCTGGCATCTCACTAGCTCGGAGCACTTTAGGGCTTCTGAAGTCGGCAAAAGTGAAGCCGTTTCTAGTACGTGTGGTGCTTTGTTGAAGCACACTGCTGTATGAATAGGAGTGGAACATCAAAGCTTGTATGACTTCAGTGTTCCTTCTTTCATCATAAATGTATCTGCTTCCACGACTTACTCCAGTGAGGACTGGAAGATACGAAGATTTAGTATAAGAAATAATTTGCTTTATTTCAGCTATATTTGACTGACCTTCCAGTTCCCGCACGTTTTGGGGGAGGAGGAGAAACTCTAACCCGGCTCTTGCTCTGGTCTGTTGCATTAGATTACCCCAGCTGATGGAAGTGGTCCGATCAAACTATGAAGCAATGATTGACCGTGCTCACGGAGGTCCCAATTTCATGATGCATTCAGGAATTTCCCAAGCCTCTGAGTACGATGATCCGCCGGGTCTGAGGGAGAAGGCAGAATACCTGCTGAGGGAGTGGGTGAACCTCTACCATTCAGCTGCAGCGGGCCGTGACAGTACCAAAGCATTCTCAGCATTTGTTGGACAGGTAGAGCTTTTGGAAAGAAAGGTGCTTTTTATTCAACATAAGTAGGGTGTGATGCCCTCCATTTTAAAGCAGTGTTATAACCCATGTTAGGCATCCTTTTGAGACTTACAGGTGTATGGCAGTTGACTATCAAAATTTTGACTATTTTGATGGTAAAGCCTTTGTAGAAACCACTACTCTTCACCAAATCACGTTCTCCAGATACTGTAGCAACAAGCCGTCACTTCAGACCATGAGTTTTGGGCTAAGTCTGGTGGGAAAAGAACTTTGGCTGAGGTAGCTGTTGGAAATAGTTCCAACATGCCCTGTGTAATGAAGCTTGACTAGTGTTGCTCCTTATGGGTGACAGTAAAAGCTCTGACAGCCTAAAAAAGGAAATTGCTAATAGAGATGCAGGGGAATTGTTTCAGACCACGTGAACAAGGGAATCCTTTTTCTAACCGGAATCATTAGAATGAGGAAAAACTTGAAACTTCATTAGCTAAACTGGTGCCTGAATTTAAACAGCCTCCCAACGTTTCACTCCTGTGCACCTTATCAGGTGTGATGGACAGCACACATCTGCCCTCCAGGTGTGGCTGAGAAGGGAGATGCCCTCAGTAGCCCAACCTTTGTGGTCACAAACTCCCTATATATCTGCAGTCGTCTTCCTAAAACTGCCTTCCTGGCAGCTCCTTGACTGCAGCTGCAAGGAAGCCCCTGACTTAGTCTGTTTGTATTGTGTTCTCTTTGAATTTCTGTGTTAATACCACAGAAATGCTACAGATCTTGCAGCTACTAACGAGATGAAATTGAAGCTGCCAAGTATGCATAAAGATCTTGACTGATGCAGTGATTTTTCATGTGACTTGGGTGTCCTCGTGGGCTGGCTTGTAGCCAGCTTTCTGTTGGTCTGACTTGTGCTGCGTAGCATCTCTTTTGAATGTTTTTAGTGGGTCTGTTGTTAAACCCACTTTTTAAAAAAAGTTTTACCTCTTCATGTGACGTCACTCTTTTTATACCTTAAAGTACGCTGACTTATAAAGCATACTTCAGTATAGTGTACTCGTAATAGTGCGCTTTTGTCCTGCTTCACTCTTGCATCACACTTGATTGCTTACCTCTTGTACATATTTGATCACACTTGAAATAGCAATTGAAATATATCAAAGTGCAGTGTTTATATATAATTTTTTTCCTTACAGGCTTTAGCTATGGATTTTAAAGGAGGATTTTTTAATAACTGCATTGAACAAGGTTTTGTTACTGAACTTAAATTACCATAATTTTGGCCATAAGTGTTGCTTCCTTTCCACTAGTCTTTAAGACAGGACGGAGCACAGAACTTTGAAGGCAGATACATGAATTCATTTTTTTTTTTAAAAAAAGAAAAAAAGTTTCTCCAGAAATACTAGAAGTTCTCCAAGAGTTAGCAATTCTGCTGTTTATGTGGTTTCATGTCTGTGCAGTAGGAGTTTAGAAGTAAGACGCTTTATTCAAAACCCAGGGGCTTCCTGCAGTGTAGTTTGTTTCATTTTGACGGCTTTAATACTCTGGGTAACAAAAGGCGGCCTCTTCTTTTTTCTTTTTTTTTTTTCTTTTTTTATATGTACGTTCTGCCGGTGGCAGAACTGAACCTGTAAAGAGAGAGAGCTAAATAGAGTCAGGCTCCTCAGCTATGCTGATGGTTGAAAAGAATTGGGATCAAAAAGACTCTATTTAGGAGTAATGTCTTTACTAAAACTGTGTTGCCACCCTCACATTGCCTTGAAAATATTCATCCTGTGGGGGGGAAAAGTAGCAGACATAGCTCGCTACCTGTCTTTCTTGGGAGCGTGGTAAAAACTAATTGTGCCAGGCAAGGTGGGTGCTTTGTAAAGAGTGTGGTGTTTGAAATAAGTTGTAAAATTAACTGTCTGTGGTTACGGTTCTGATGTTGTTTGTTTTTTTTTTCTTTCCCGGATAGATGCACCAGCAAGGAATCCTGAAAACAGATGACCTGATCACCCGCTTTTTCCGCCTTTGCACCGAAATGTGTGTTGAAATCAGTTATCGTGCTCAGGCCGAGCAACAGCACAACCCTGCTGCCAACCCCACCATGATTCGAGCCAAGTGCTACCACAACCTGGATGCCTTTGTGCGACTTATTGCGCTGCTAGTGAAGCACTCGGGGGAGGCAACCAACACAGTCACAAAGATCAACCTCCTGAATAAGGTTGGGAACCCTTTTCCTAGTCATTGCAT
Source organism: Larus michahellis (assembly GCF_964199755.1). Classification (NCBI taxonomy): domain Eukaryota; kingdom Metazoa; phylum Chordata; class Aves; order Charadriiformes; family Laridae; genus Larus; species Larus michahellis. Next base: position 21,865,769 of record NC_133899.1, read on the forward strand.
TTAAAGCGTACGATTTGGCGTACCTTAGGTGATTAATGTGAAATGTAGACCTTAATGCAGGCTACTGCTAAAATATCAGATGAGGCCTTTAAGAGGTTGGTCACTGAACTGAAACTGTTGAGTAGAGCATCAGGACACCAAGTGGCTTCCTCGTTCACAAAGACTTCCTATCAAACAAACCTGAAACTCACCTCCCTGCCTTGAAATGAAAAAGTCAGCCACTGTTCTTTTGAAGCATTAGAAAGTGTGGATAAGGCTGGTGACTCCTGGGTGTACGCCTTGATTTTGTGAGGGCCTTGCCTAAACTCTTACACTCCTTGGTTTATGGCTAGGTGTTCTTAACTACCTAAGACCTTCCAACACTGCCCAGTCAGTTGTCGTGACTGTGATCCATGGGACAGGGAGAGCAAAGTATAGTGGTTTGGAGTTGCTCATACAGGTTATAATATAAATTTCCATAATGCTTCCAAGAACTAGAATTTTTAGTTCTTGTTAGGATGTACTGATTTATTTTTTTTTTACTGATGGTTAAAGTATTAGCTATAGTCTGACTTGCAAAGTAATTCTTGCTTTCACCACTGAAATGTCTTTATTACTTTAGGTTCTCGGTATCGTTGTGGGAGTTCTTCTGCAAGACCATGATGTTCGGCAGAGTGAGTTTCAGCAACTTCCTTACCATCGCATTTTCATCATGTTGCTGTTGGAATTAAATGCTCCTGAGCATGTGCTGGAGACCATCAACTTCCAGACACTCACAGCTTTCTGGTACGTATTTGAGACTGACCACAGTGCTCATCCTTTCCTGGCAGGATCAAGATTTTTCATCTGAAGGCTATCTGACTGTGCCTTTGTGGTGGCTTAATCACGTTCGGAATAACTGGTTCTCCTGTAGACTGTCCACTTGCTTGTTTTAAGGAGGATGACTGGTAAACCCCAAGATGCTAAAATGCCTCGCTTTTAGGGCTGTGTATGTTTTCCCTCGATGTTATGAAAAGCAATCTTATTGCTGTGCACTTCTAACCTGCTCTAACTTTTCTTTCAGTAACACATTTCACATCCTGAGGCCTACAAAAGCTCCAGGTTTTGTTTATGCCTGGCTGGAACTGATCTCCCATCGGATATTTATTGCAAGAATGCTGGCACATACACCACAGCAGAAGGTGTGGCTGCAGTTTATCTCTTCTGAATTAAAAAGCTCACACAGATGCTTATCTGGTGTGGTGCTCTTTCACATCTCTCGAAGTGCACTAGTAGCATGGCTGTTCTGTTGTTGTTGTTGTCTTCCATATTCACAGTAACCTAACTGCATGGAGGAGAGTCTTTGTGTCAATAAACTATGGAATGTAGGGTGAATTGAGTTTAGTAAACAGACTTTGCCAAAGTCTGGAAGAGCTGTAATCTAGACCAAATACTGTCACCTCAGTATGGCATGTGTGTTTGTGTGTTTGGGAAACACCCATAGCGTGTGATGTGCAGTGAAGGTTCTTGAGATGAGCTGTGCTGCCCTCACTGCTAGGGCTAGCAGTAGGACATACGATCCAGGTTTATATGAAGAACAATCTAATTATACTTTTGAACTTAAGATAGCCGCTCTTCATTGCCCGTTTTCCACCTGCTGTTTTTCTCTTTGACAGGGTTGGCCTATGTATGCCCAGTTACTGATCGATCTTTTCAAGTACTTGGCTCCTTTCCTTAGAAATGTGGAACTCACCAAACCTATGCAAATTCTTTACAAGGTAAAACAATGTCAGCTAATGCATGCTACTTCCAACCACGCTTATCAGAAAGTAGAGGTGTTGTGCTAGCAAAATAGGATTTACTGTTCTTCTATAATTTATATCAGAATTGAATACAAATGTGGTGTGGGACAAGAAACAGGCTGCCTTCCCAGATTAATTTCTTCCTGTTACTGTTAACCACATGACATACAATCATAGAATGTGTTGGGTTGGAAGGGACCTTCAAAGGCCATCTAGTCCAACCCCCCTGCAGTGAGCAGGGACATCTTCAACTAGATCAGATTGCTCAGAGCCTCATCCAGCCTGGCCTTGAATGTCTTCAGGGCTCTTGGGCAGTTTCAACAGTTACACACCTCTTTTATATTCTATTTTATATTCACAGGGCACTCTGCGTGTGTTGCTGGTCCTGTTGCATGATTTCCCAGAATTTCTTTGTGACTATCACTATGGGTTCTGTGATGTGATCCCACCTAACTGTATTCAGCTAAGGAATCTGATCCTGAGTGCCTTCCCACGGAACATGAGGCTTCCAGACCCCTTCACCCCCAATCTAAAGGTAGGACTTAATTTCATGAGATCGATAATGGGGAGCTTGTATGCTCCAAATACTCTTTATTCAGTTTTTTTGACAGAGGCTGTGAAATTTTGGGAACAATTTAACTGATACTTGAATGAATGCAACCATTCAAAAGTTAACAGGTAGTTGGAAACTTAAGTGACGTAGCCAGCAGCTAGCAGAACAGCATTCTTTAAAGGTTTGAATTGTGTTTGTAATGCTCAATGTTTGAGAGCTTCCATGCAGAGCGGGATTCAGTCCTTGTCGTGTAGAACACAGCGGTATGAAATGTGTTGTGGCTGGAAACATAACACTTGACCACTGGTCTAGGTGGCTTCATTGGCACCTGTAGATATTTTACTCTGTTTGTGAGGCCTGTGCAGGCTCAACCTGAAGGGACGGGACTTGTTGCGTGAGAACCGCATCAAGCAGCTAGCTTTTGTATGGAAAACCAGAGCACTTTTTCTCCAAACGGGGACTGACTTGATGGCATCACTAGATCTGACTGGCACATGGTGTTGAAGCAAGGGCATCTTTATCATTTTACTCTCTCATTTGTCAGTGAAAAACAGCCGACTTAAGCAGTCTTTGTGGCTTTGCTGTTTGAAAGTTCAGCCAACAGTTCCTGTCTCAGTTTTGTTCAGCTCATGCTGAATTGTGTAGCTCGTGCTCAGCAGGATGCGGGGCCACTGGAGTTCAGTTGATTCCCTGTTGAAGAGCCGGTGTCCAAGCACTATGTAATTGTAAATACTTTTTGATGGGAAACAGGAACGCCGTCTTATCTTGAAAATAATGAGATAAGCCACCATTCTGAAGCAAGCTTCTTGCCTAATGGGAAGAGACTTTGAGTTGGGTGTATGCCAGTCTCTAATCATGGAATGACTAGAAGCAAACTTTCTCATGCTGCTGAAGCACTGTCCTGTTATTCCTCCTTGCCTGAGCTGTGCAGGGTGATGGTAGCAAAGCTGCAATACCCATTCAGAGTATTCTTGAGACTGAAGGAAGGCTGTTCTCGACTTGTGTGGATGTTTGTACTCTTTTTAAACTACCAAACTGTGTTGCGCATAGATAGGGAGACTTCAAAGGCGGTGACTGAATTCCCCTATGGCTTTCGCCCTTGAATTCTTTTATCCTTTACTCTCAAGTCTTTGAGACAGTCATCTAAGAAGCTTGCACATTAGAGACCAAGTTTCTTCTGAAATCTGCAAAAGTCTAATGTTTCCTTCTCATTGCTGGTAGCAAAAAGTGGTCAACAGCAGTAGTTGATGTAGAATCATAGAATGGTTCAGGTTGGAAGGGACCTTAAAGATCATCTAGTTCCAACCCCCCTGCCCTGGGCAGGGACACCTCCCACCACACCACGTTGCTCCAAGCCCCGTCCAGCCTGGCCTTGAACCCCTCCAGGGATGGGGCAGCCACAGCTTCTCTGGGCAACCTGGGCCAGGGGCTCACCGCCCTTGCAGCAAACAATTTCTTCCTAGCATCCAATCTAGATCTCCCCACTTCCAGTTTGAGGCCATTACCCCGTGTCCTATCATTACACTCCCTGCTCCAGAGTCCCTCCCCATCCTTCCTGTAGGCCCCCTTTAGGGACTGGAAGGGGCTGGAAGGTCTCCCCGGAGCCTTCTCTTCTCCAGGCTGAACCCCTCCAGCTCTCTCAGCCTGTCCTCCCAGCAGAGGGGCTCCAGCCCTCGTATCATGTAATAGCACTTACAGATCTGCTTTTGCAATCTGTTCCTTTAGAGATTGCTTATGGTTTTTCTGGGTTTTCTCTCAACAGGTGGACATGTTAAGTGAGATTAATATTGCTCCACGAATACTCACGAATTTCACTGGAGTGATGCCACCTCAGTTCAAGAAAGATTTGGATTCCTATCTCAAAACCCGTTCTCCGGTCACTTTTTTGTCTGACTTGCGCAGCAACCTACAGGTGAGTGGCTGTTTTCTGACCGTGCTGATTTTAAATAGCGTGGGACAGATGATCTCCTGAGACACCCTCCTTTCTTGCAGGGATTTTGTTGGTGTGTAGCAAGCAGGTGTTCCAGGCAGTAGATGAGCCTGTGAAAACACACACTTCTCTGGATAATTTTTCTGCCACTCACTAGCAGGATGTTTAAGTGTGTGTGAAGTAGTTTCAGCCAGGTGGAATTTAAGGAAAGAAGAACATTGACTTTAACAACTTTAAAATTATCTGATTTAAAAGCAGTTGTTTTTTACCTACATAATCTGCCAAATGCTTGTGCAAATGAAAATGTAAGGTTATCTAAAAGTTTGACGACTCTGCTTGCATATCTGTAGTGTGTAACCATGCAAATCTTTAGTGAAGAATGTAGTCAGAGCTGATTACATTCAGCTTGCTTTTTTTGTCCTCAACTACTGGGTGATGAAGAGTCTCCATCATGTGAGTCTGGCATTGTTTATCTGGCCATTGTCTGAGATTCAACGGGTCTTATTGAACTTGATTGTGTTTTTTTAGAATCTGATTAAATTTTGACTCCAAGTGGATTAATTGTTACAGAAGTCTATGATCTGCATGGTAATGCTTTAGGGGTAAAAAAAAAAGGCAAATTAGCTAAACCTGGTGAATTCAGATTGTCTTTACCAAATTTTTTTAGGCAGAGAGTACAAAAACTGTCTGTTGGGTCTGTCAACGCTTTGCTGACGCTGTTGAATATATATATGTGTGTGTATTACAGAAAGGTAAATGCCAAATTGAATTTGTGGACGTTTGAGTGTGTTGTCGTCTGTACAATCAAGAAGATACTTGGATGCTGCTGTTGTACATGCTGTACCTTCGATTGCTGGAGGAATATAGGATGTTAATGCTTTTCTTATCTTTGCCATTAGGTATCAAATGAACCTGGAAACCGCTACAACATCCAGCTGATTAATGCACTGGTGCTCTACGTAGGTACTCAAGCTATTGCGCACATTCACAACAAAGGCAGCACACCCTCTATGAGCACCATTACCCACTCAGCTCACATGGACATCTTCCAGAATCTGGCAGTAGACCTGGACACTGAAGGTGAGCTGGAAACACTTCTAGTTCGCGCGATGTCAAATTTAACGGCAGGTTGTCTGTTTGAGCTATGAGAAATACAAAAGATCATTTCACGGAGCTGCTGGTGAATTCACAGTAAGTAATGCTACATTAGAATATTAAACTCTGAATACAGGAGCAATATTAAAACCAAATGTTCGAGGTATTAAAGGGAATGAGAAATACATTTAATGAAGAGAAACTGAGTTCTTACTGCCCGATCGGCTTGGGCTGGTAACGGTTTTTTCATATCTTCAGTTGGCTTTGTTTCTTGTACCTTCATAAGGCAGGCTTGTACCTTAATCTTAAGCAATACTCGTGGCTGCTTTATTCCTTTTTGTGTATGTACCCTCTTCTGCAGGCCGGTACCTTTTCTTGAACGCCATCGCCAACCAGCTGCGCTATCCCAACAGTCACACCCACTACTTCAGTTGCACCATGCTGTACCTGTTTGCTGAGGCCAACACTGAGGCGATCCAGGAGCAGATCACCAGGTGAGAGGCAAAGCATTCGCTTGCCAGCAGTTCAGCTTGTTCACTTCCCTTCCCTGTGTATTTCAGATCTTTGAGCTCTAACTGGTTTTACTTTTGAATTTCAGGGTTCTCTTGGAACGATTGATTGTAAATAGGCCTCATCCCTGGGGTCTCCTTATTACTTTCATCGAGCTGATTAAAAACCCAGCGTTTAAGTTCTGGAACCATGAGTTCGTTCACTGCGCTCCAGAAATTGAGAAGTGAGTATAACTTATCCATAAAAATCACTAAAAAAAAATAAATATATCTGAAGCAGGGGCTGAGATGCCCCCTGAGGATTTGGTGCGTTGTAGTGCAAGCACCATTTGCTGCCATAAACGCACCTAACGCTGCTTTGCTTCTGTGTTCAGGTTGTTCCAGTCAGTTGCACAGTGCTGCATGGGGCAGAAGCAGGCCCAGCAAGTAATGGAAGGGACTGGTGCCAGTTAGATGATCTGCATCTTGTGTTGTAAGCGTGCCAGCCTGGAGGTCCCCGTCCCATCGACTGACAGAAGAACTCCGTAAGGCTCCTCCTGACCTTCCCAGCCCCCTCGATTGGGTAGACGCAACAGACCCTGGGTGAAAGTCTTATGTGGGCACGTTCCAAAGTTTGAAACAAATTTTTGACTTTTGGCCAAAATTCAGAAGATGCTGTGAATATCATTTTGAACTAGTGTAAATACAAGGAACAGAAATGTTTGTCTGGACTTTTGGGTTTGTGCAAATTGTGTAAAAGGCAGGTGGGTAACTGGTGCCTGTCCAGCTTGTAATAAAGGGGCAGCTGCTGATGCCAAGCACTTGTCTGGGGCAGACCTCCTTGTCCTGACATTCCCAGACTCCCAAAGAATATTGAAAAGCCAGTTATAATATTATGTAACTTATTTTTCTTTATGTGGATGGGGGACCTTTAAATCACTTAAGTTGTTTTACACAAAAAAAAGGAGGAAAAAAAAACGGGTGGATGTGTTTGGAATATGGGAATACGATGGAGTAGGGGAGGAGTGAGGGCAGGGGTTAAGGTTCAGCATTGCTTTTTTCTCCCCCTACCCTCATCAAATGCTGACAGCAAGTGGAGTGGCAGGCAGAGAATGCCTCCTTTCTGTTGAAGAAGACACACCTCAGGCCCTTTGGGAGAGGGTCAGCTGTTTTTAGTAAAGAAACCAGAGACCAGGCCTATAGCTTTTTTTTTTTTTTTGACACTTGTAAATTTTGGAAGGTGGGGGGTTAAATCTAGACTTTTTCCCACCCCCCCACCCTGTGACCACACAGTATAAGTTTGTAAAAAAAAAGCAAAAAACAAAAAACAAAAAAAAAACTAAAAGGAAAAAAAACCAAAACAAAAACCCCAAAGGACCAATACAGCCCATTTTGTAAGGATTTTGAATGTTTTGTAAAGTATTGGTCCATGTGTTGTATTTTGTAGCCTTTCTAGTTCTTGGGCTTTAGTTCTCCCACTTCTTGTATGTATGCATACTGTAGTTACACATTAAAGTCATGACATGCAGCACGTGCCACTGTGCTTATTCTCTCCAGTTCCATCCTGCCTGCCCAGTTGATGTTCTTTCAAAGCCTGTTCCACCCAGCCAAAAACCTGCAATTTCCCCAGTGTGTTTTGGGCGCTGCCTGTTGAAAGCAACTGGGCTTGTTTTCTAGCCTGAAGGGGAGAATTATTATCACTAGGTGGGGCCTTGCTTTGAAGTGCAGAAGGAGGGTTGTGTGGAGATAGAAATATCTTGGTTGCAAGTTCACGAGCAGAGTTTGTCTCTCTCTGTCAAAGCTGTACTAGGAAGGAGACTGCGTGCGGTGGAGGGATGCAGAGCACAGAGAGATCAGCTGTGTTCTGCATGAATTGCGCCCTGCTGTGACATTCCCTTCAGCAACGATCTGTGCAAGGTTGCTAATTAGCTGGAATAAGGATAGGTGGCTTCAGGGTTGCTAATACTGCAAACTCCTTTAGCCTATGCCTTGCAACCTAGCAGATACTAGAAAACAGAACATCTCTGCTTTCTTTTTAGGTAACATTACTAGTTTGTTGAAGCTAGTCGACTGCTGTTGTATGGGTGGAGAGGTCAGGATTTCCTGCTCAGGTTTAAGGGATCACGTACCTGGCCGTGCTTTTGCTGCACAGAGCAAAAACTAGCTCCAAGGGACCACTGAGCCAACTGTGCCAGTGACTGCAGCTCAAGGGGAATTGTCTGTGACCTGTGCCTAGGCAGTGGGTTTTTTTGGTTGCCTGGGCATTCAGGGGTCTCTTGCCAGTTCCTGTAATTCCCTGGCATTTGTTTGGCAGATCAGTAGTTGCGCTGAAATTGAGCCTTTTGCAGTTGGAATTTTTTTTGGTTCTGGTGTTACAACTCAAGTTTACTCTTCTTCCTGCACTGGCGTGGGATATGGAGAATTAGCAGCAACCAGTTTTTCTAGTCCAGATGCCATGGGATTTTTTTTTTCCTGCCATTTAACTCTAGCAAACCATCTGCTGAGCTTACTGGTTTGTCCTAATGACTCGAAAGCTCAAAGGTCTCTCTGGTTCTGTACTAATGCTGCTGTACATGGCTGGTTCCCTTCAGGCTTTAAGAACTGTTAGGCTGGCGTAAAGGGGGGATGGAAGGTGGACAGGACTCAGCCAAAATCCCAGTAACACAAGTTGGCCTGGTAGGATGGAGGCCACTGCAGTTCATATCCTCCCTTGGCAGGTGAGGAACCTGCAACTGGTGCCGTCAAAAGTAAACGGTGCTGGTGGCAGGTCCCCAAGGATGACCAGTGTCCTTGCTGGCCCTGGGTATAATGCACTTCGTGTTTAAAAAATTAAGACTAACCTTTTGAACCACTGTTTGCCTACTTTGAAATCTCATCTGCTGTAGGAAGAGAAGAGCCAAGACTGCAGACTGGACTCAACATTACACCACTATAAAAGGGGAATTAAAAAAGCCACCCTGGCCCCCAGCAGTGCAGGTAGGGCTGTAGCTGACCTCTACGTACATGAGAACAGTCTCTGGGTTTTGCTTGTTGGCAATCTTTCTAACTGCAGCAGCAGCAAAGATCTCCTCCCTGTTTTAGATGGGGCTTTGCGCCCTGTTGACGTAGACAGCGTTGGCTGGATAAGAAACATAGTCTTTATTAAATATAGCTTGGCCTGAAAACCTCCAGTGTTTTGTCAGGCAAAAACTGCTGAGGAGAAAAATATTAATGTAGCTAAACGTGATGCAGGGCAATGTCTGAGTTTAGGGAAGAATTGTATCAACTGGAGGGTGTGTATCGAATGGTTAGCCTACAGCGGAACTGTGACACTGCTCCTTTGTAGAGTTCTCAGAGAGTAGCCCATACAGAAATGCCTTTTATAGCGGTAAAAGGAAATATCTTGCTATACTGAGCCTATATGAAAACCAGATGGATGGGCTTGTACTCTTCAAAATGCTCAGTGTTAACAAAATATAGGTGAAGAGTTTAGTTTGTCACTGTCAGCATTTCCCCCTGCCAGATATTTGCTCTGAACCTCTGTAAGGTAAGAGCTGCCAGCTGGATTTCGGCCCTCTTCATCGGGACAAGGAGCGGTTCTTGCCTTAAATTTCTAATGCTAAATGAGGGAACCCACTTGTTACTCTGACAAAGTCTGTCTGCCTTCCTAAACCAGCTATTGGGAGATTGGGTTTTCTTAACTCCTCTAGAAGAAGGTGGTAGCTGTGCTCCAGAGCTCTCGCTGTACAGTAATGCCACCCAAAACCACTTCTGTGCTGTGGAAGATGTTTTATGTAGAGGTAGCTAAAAAGCCACATGCCGCATGAGGGACAAGTGGGCCTGTATTTTATCTTGCCGTCTCTTCTCACTGCTGTAGAAGACACGGCCAGAGGCTGAGCCTCCCTTGCTGATCACAGTTCCAGGTTTCTAGTGTACCAGCTCAAGCAGCTGATGCAAGATCCTTTTCTGTCCATAGCGCACATGCAAAGCTTGCTGCTCCCTTTGGCTCAGTTTCTCATAAGCCTCCTTGTTGTTTAGCAAGTCCTGCTCTGCTTTCAAATCTGACCCGTAGGACTCCAGGGTCAGCAGCACGCTGTCATAAAGGAGCTTCTTGCAAGGGGTTTTAAGTCTGGAGAGAGCCTCGTAGGAAAGGGTAGAGTTTTCCTCTTCCTCACTGTCGTCTTCCCAGCCATCTTGTTCCTTATACTCCTTGAATTCTTCTTCTGACATGCACAGCACCTGTAATGACCCAGGCAAAGAGAGAAGTCACTGGTAGTGCGAGTATATCAGGGTTTCTCCTCTAGAGAAGTGTGCTCTTGGGGCCATGTGGAGCAGGAGAATTATTCCTCAGCTGCACTAAAGGAAGAGAGAGTAAAACTGGCTTAGATACCGCATCACAAATGACTCGTAGGTTAGAAAAACATTCAAACAGCAAACCTGGGAGTTTGGAACAGTCTTGAAGGACATCTCAGCTGTGACCTACAGAGGAGCAAAGCTCTCTGGAACAGCAGAGCCATTCAAGACCAGTTCGTAAATATCCATGGGTGGTTAGTTCAGGAGAGGAAGAAGAGAGTAACAGTACCTGAAGCCTAGGAGATGGGCAACTGCACCCCCTACCACTTTTCACGCAGGAGTGTCGGTACCAAAATGCCTTTACATGCTTGTTCCCCTTTCACTGAACCATTTTGTGTGCTGGTTCGCGCAGCTGCAGTATGTTTAGTCTCCGCTCTTCCTTGTGTTGCTCTTCTACCACTTGGCAGAGCTTACCTTCAGGGTCGTGGCCAGCTCTTCCTCTGTCAGCACCTCATCCCAGCCGAGCACAAAGGCACCTTCCTCCCCCACCATCTCCAGCTGGCACAAGAAGTCCCACTGCTCCGAGACCAGCTGCTGCTGGGCTTCGCTTCTGGCGCCTGTTTTGAAGACAGCAGAGCTGCAAACCCAGCTCGGGCTGCAGTGGAGGGGAAATGGAAGTCAGAAAACCAATGTGTAGCCCCAGCACCTGAAATGCTGCAGAACAGGCTTATTTTTCATGTCACCCTTGGTCCCTGCTTCACTACATCGCTATTTAAGAGACACTTCCCCCCCCGCCCGATCCTTTCCCAAAGTGGCCATGGGTGCCGCTCACGCTGCAGTGCTGCCTTGCGTACTGTCACCATCTGGATGTCGGCCGTGTCGTTGGTGTTGCCGGGGTACGGCTCCGCGAAGCCATACATGTGTAGGAGCTGCCAGTTGGCCATCTGCCCATAGGTGTTGAAGATCTCCTGTCCTTTGCTGACGGGCTGCGTCGTAACCATTCGCAAACATTGCTGCAAGCAGGGAGAGGAGAGGCGCTCAGAGCTGTGGCGATCCCACCACTTTTAGGAAAAAAAAAAAAAATAAAGGTGTTGCAAAGAGGTTCAGGTGACCCTAAGCTCTTCTTAGCTAAAGCCAGGCATGCAACAGGGACAACGTTGAGCAAAATAACTTCATATTAAGGAGATCCGTGCCAGCCTTGCTGCCCTGGCAGGTGAGCAGTGCTGCTCTGGGCTCAGAGAGCTGGCCCCACTGTGCCACCACTCCCGGAGGCCGTGCGGCAAAGAGGAAGCAGACCGTGATGATGCCAGGCGCAGGGGCTCTGCACTCACGGGAGAGTATTCCAGGTTGGCGTTGTGGTTGGCCACATGATTCAAAATATCTGCTACAGGCACCATCATCGGAGGGTTGGGCCCCTTCTCATCTTCATCTTCCTCCTCCAAAGGTTCCTGAAAGCTAAGACGAGGGTGATGAAGACAGGCCACTGTTACACCCTGCAGCACGGGGCCAGCTTCACCTTATACGCAATGTTCTTGTGTAACTGCCAACTTTTAAGTAACGCAGCCTGTAACTGTCCCCCTGTGATCCTACTCCTTGTCCTTGTTCCTCACTTCTCACCTGTAAGCCATGACAAAAGCCACCAGCTGCTTGTACAACTCCAGCGTGTGCAGCTTGGGGTCAAAGACGGTGGGGTGGGCCTCCATGAAAGGCAGGATGATGGAGCTGTACTCCAGGTGGATGTTTGCCAGGTCCTTCTCCACAGCTTCTGGGATGCCTGTGCCCTGCAGGAGCCTTGTTCGCTCTTCTTCAGGCCTGTTGCAAGAAAACCAGCAGCTTTACCTCCATCTGCCCCAGGAGAAGGGTCTATAAACTCCTTCCTCCTTCAAAATCTCAGCTTCCTGGTGCTCTGCAGATTCCTGTTTTCTGGTTGTGCCTGTAGCTAGTTCCAGCCCCAGGCAGGGGAGTCCCATGGGCTACTGCCACTGACAGCACGGGGCTAGGATAGAGTCATCGTCACAGAATGGTTTGGGTTGGAAGGGACCTTAAAGCCCACCCAGTGCCACCCCCTGCCCTGGGCAAGGACACCTCCCACCACACCACGTTGCTCCAAGCCCCGTCCAGCCTGGCCTTGAACCCCTCCAGGGATGGGGCAGCCACAGCTTCTCTGGGTAACCTGGGCCAGGGGCTCACCACCCTCACAGCAAACAATTTCTTCCTCAGATCTCAGCTAAATCTCCCCTCTTTCAGTGTAAACCCCTTCCCCCTCATCCCATGGCTCCCCTCCCTGCTCCAGAGTCCCTCCCCAGCTTTCCTGGAGCCCCTTTAGGGACTGGAAGGTCTCCCCGGAGCCTTCTCTTCTCCAGGCTGAACCCCCCCAGCTCTCTCAGCCTGTCCTCACAGCAGAGGGGCTCCAGCCCTCCCAGCATCTCCGGGGCCTCCTCTGGCCCCGCTCCAACAGCTCCGTGTCCTTCTGCTGTTGGTGGCCCCAGAGCTGGATGCTCTGAATAGAGGGATGGTGTTGTGCAGCAGGACAACATCCAACCCCAGGACTCCTGGTCAGCAGCCCCTGCATTCAGCTGTCAAACTGGGCCATCCCCAGTGCCACTTGGTGTCACCTTACCAGAACATGGGGTGATCCAGGCTCCTGAAGTCCTTCCAGAGGGAGAAATAAGGCTGCCAGTGGGAGTTGCTGGTCGTGTACTCGTGTAGCAGGGCCAGCAGGAGAGGCACCCAACCGGACTGGCTTTGCAGGGACTCCTGGGCTACGGAACCAGAGACGAGAAAAAGTAAGTTAAAAGTACATTAATGTGAGGTTTTGGTCCTTTCCTCTGGAACAAACAATTTTTCCAAGAACCGAAGCCCAATACCACAAGCATCATCGCCTGTCTCCTTCCTGCGGGTGACAGTTCTGCTTTTAAGAGACCTCTCCAGTCTCGGGTTTGCCCTGAGCTAGAGCAGAACTAGAAGCTGCTGCTCTGTAGCCATGGATGAGCCAGAACCCCCCCACCCTGCCTTGCGTCTGGGTGCCTTCAGCAAGAAAGGGACTGTTCTTCTTCCTTTTTCCTAGCAGCATCTGTCCTGGGCCTGCAGGAAAGCACCATCCCACGGGTGGCTGTCACTTAAAGATCAGAGATGCTCCAGAAATGGGCGTTTCTCACTAACCTCCCTGCCGGCACAGCTTCAGGCTCCCTCAGGAAGGCACGGGGTGCCCTGAGGTTGTACCAAATCTGGGTTCTTCACCCGCTGCGCAGTAAGCCAGTTGAGATGAGATGTTTGGCCATTGCTGGGGGGTGACTCCGCAAAGCCAGCCCCCCCGTTTTGAGAAATAAGCCAGGTCTTATATACCAAATAACAACAAAGAAGAATGTCCAGTGAATGATGAGGCTGTCATTCCTCACTCCTAACTTTACACAGGGAAACAGACTGGCGGGGGTGGGAAGGGACCTCTGGAGATGATCCAGTCCAAGCCCCTGCCAGAGCAGGGTCACCCGGAGCTGGCTGGCATCCATGCGGGTTTGGAATCTCTCCGGAGGAGACTCCGCAGCCTCTCCGGGCAGCCTGGCCCGGTGCTCTGGCACCTCAAAACAAGGAAGTCTCTTACCTGGAGACTCCTCTTGTCTTTCTCTGAGAGCAGTTTGGCTCTATCGAGGTCTGATGACCTGGGGACCTGCTGTCCCCACCCGTCCCCTGGAGGTTTTGTGACCGTTAACCCCTTTCTTTCCAACCCCTGCCCCGCCCTTCCCTACCCGCTGGCTCCGGCAGGAACGATCCCTCGCCTTTACCCTGGCCCCGTTCCCCGGGGAAGGCGGAGGGCTGCGGCGGACCTGCCGTCCCGGTCCGGTGCTCACCTTCCCGCAGGAGGTGCTGGATGGCGCTGGTGTGCTGGGAGAGCAGCGCGGAGCGGGGGACGCTGAAGAGAACCTCTCCCTCCTCCAGCTCCTGGGCCGCCAGCATCCCGTACCCGGCCACCGCGCCCGCCCTGCTCAGCCGCACCTGGGGACAGCGGGGACCCGTTCAGGGGACACACGGACAAACACGTGGGGTGTGGGGGGCGGCCCGGTCGGCGGTGCCTCACCTTGGGGCTGAGCTCCACCCCGGCCCGCCCGCACCAGGCCAGGAAAGCGGGCAGGGGGTCGGCGCTGCTCCCGGCGGCCGCCTGCGGGGGGGAAACACGGCGGGGAGCGGCGGGGCCTCTCCCGGGGCGCCCTCGCGGTCAGCCTGAGGGCGGCGGGACCCCCAGCGCCGGCCCCGTCCGTGCGTCCCCCCTCCCCCTCCCCGGTACCTTGGGCCTCTTGGGCGCCGACGCCATGGCGCTGCCAACACGTGGTTCGCAACCACGTGGTCCCGCGCGGCGCTTCCGGGTGCGCGGGGAGCTCCGCCCCCCCCGGACGACGGCGGCCGCGCAGGGACAAAAGGGGGGAGCAGGGGAGAACGAGCCTGGTGGCGCCGGCCCGCAGCACCTCTCTGGGGTCCTGAGGTGTCTCCGAGGGGCCTGGGGTCTCTGAGGGGTCTCTGTGTGCTGGAAGGGCCTGGGGATCTTTGTGCCAGTCTGGGGGGGGGTCTCTCTGTGCCTCTCTGGGGGTCTCTGAGCGACCTGGGGGTCTCTGTGTGCCTCTCTGAGGGGAGAGGGGTGGGTCTCTGAGGGGCCTGGGGGTCTCTGAGGGGCCTAGGGGTCTCTGTGTGCCCGTCTGGGGTCTCTCTGTGTCTCTCTGAGGGGCCTGGGGGTCTCTGAGGAGCCTGAGGGTCTCTCTGTGCCTCTCTGAGGGGCCAGGGGTGGGTTTCTGAGGGGCCTGGGGGTCTCTGTGTGCCTCCCCGAGGGACGCGAGGGTCTCTCTGTGCCAGTCTGGGAGGCCTGGGGGCCTCTGAGGGGCCTGGGGGTCTCTGTGTTCCGTTTGGGGTCTCTGTGAGTCTCTCTGAGGGACCTGGGGACCTCTGAGGGTCTCGGGGGGGGTGGCTCTGTGTGCCTCTCTGGGGGGCTGGGGGGTCTCTGAGGGGTCTGGAGGGCTCTATGTGTCTCTCCGAGGGGCCTGGGGTCTCTGAGGGGTCTCTGTGTGCTGGAGGGGCCTGGGGAGCTTTGTGCCAGTCTGGGGGGGTCTCTCTGTACCTCTCTGGGGGTCTCTGAGCGACCTGGGGGGTCTCTGTGTGCCTCTCTGAGGGGCCAGGGGTGGGTCTCTGAGGAGCCTGGGGGTCTCCGTGTGCCTCTTTGGAGGTCTCTGTGTGCCAGTCTGGGGATCTCTGAGGGGTTCAAGGGAGAGAGAGAACTCCTCAGCAAACTTTCTGATTTCTATGGAATGTGTTCATGGTATGAAATAACCCTGTTGGCAGCTTGGGGCAATGCCCGGGTCTTGCTCCTCCTCGTCCCCGCACCTCGGAAACACCGAGACCTTGAAACCTGCACCCCAGAGCTGGCGATAAAGTAAATATTGTCACCAATTCAGAGGCGTTAGAAGATAACTGAGTCCTGTGTCGCCCAAAACAGGACACACAGCGTCTCTGCGAGCCCACCTCCTGGCAGCCCTGGCCTCTCCCAGCCCGTTGGCAAAAGCCTTGCTGTGACCCCGACTCGCGCCGAGGTGGCCACGGAGAACTGAGGGCTCTACGGCCACAGCCGCCCGCGGGGCCCTGCCGGCTGCCCACCTCCTCCGGCCGGGTCCCCCTGGCTCCCATGGGGAGCGGTGGGGATGGCGGGGGGTTGGCAGCCCCCCGGCAGCCTCTGCTCGCCGTCCTCGCGTCCCTGTGGCTCCCGCACCCTCCTGGGGCACATCCCCCCGGGGCTGGTGCCTGCTGGAGGCTGGTCCAGCGCCGGGGGCAGGAGCGGAGGAGCCGGCGCTGGGCTCTGGAGCAGCTGCTTCACAGCCCTCGGCTGCTGGGGTGGGATCTTCTGCTGCTGGGTCATTATTTTCCACCCACAGCCCTCACCGGGCTGTCCCCCTCCTCCTCCTCCTCATCGCTCTGGCTTTTGGCTGTCCCCCGGGGGACAGACCTGGCATTTGTGCCTCACCTTCCCCGAGTGTCCCCATCCTCACCCGAGGCAGAGGTGCCAGCGCAGGGTAGAGCTCCCGGTGGTGGTTCCTCCTCGTGGGAGGACACCCTCTGCTGTGGTGGCCTCGTAGGGACAGCGTGGGGGTAGAAGAAGTCTAAGCGAGTCCCCTTATTGTCCCTCTGGTGACACAGTGAAGGGGGGATGTCACTGCCTGTGACAAACATCCCCCAAATCCCAAAATGTGAGCCTGGATAGCTCAGTTGGGAGAGCATCAGACTTTTAATCTGAGGGTCCAGGGTTCAAGCCCCTGTTCAGGCGGAGGCTTTATCCTTTATGGAGCCCAGGGGCAGGATTGGCACCTCTGCCAGGCGCCGCAGCCTGCCCAGCGCCCCCTCCCCTGCTTCTTTTCCCACCATCCCCTCCCCTGGGGCTGCTCTGGGGCTGGCTCCATCCCATCCTCACTGCCGCTTTCTGGCCAGCCAGCACCGCAGGGAGAGGCAGGGAGAGGGATGCCGTGTGGGACGATGGGGACAGGCAATGGTGAAACACAGCAGAGCCATGGGGGAGGCAGCCAGGGCTGGAGATGGGAATTGGGTGGGAACTGGGGGCTCCGGGGTGGCCTGCTGCCCCCACCCCAGGGGCTGGAGAGCCACCCATGGGGCTGCGTGCGTGGACCCTCGAGCCTCGCTGGCGGCCTGTGGTGCCTTTTGACATGTCCCAGCCCTTCCTCGCACTTTCCCCATCCCCGCCCTTACCCCCCTCTGTGCCCTCCAGGAGCTCCATTTTGTGCCCTGTCCAGTTTCGGGCCAAAACTTGGCTTTGAGCTGAGGGACAAGGGACAAGGGCCACGTCAAGCCGCGGCCGTGCCTGGACCTCACTCCCCCTGCAGGAAAGGCGGCGGCTGCTTTCCCCCTCCGCAGCGATGGTGGGGCCAAAACAGCCCTGGGCAGGGACAGCCCTGGCCCGCTGCGCCCATTGCGCAGACCCTGCCACCTGCCCCAGCTCGGGCGGATGCCGCCGGGCAGCCACCCCCTGTCCCTTTGCGGGGCTTTGCGGTGTTTTTTTTTTTTTTTGCAAGGAGACGTGGTAGCCGCATCAACCCACGAGCTTATTTTATTGGCCCGATGGAACTTTGCTTCCCAGCGGCTCCCATCCCTTCCCAGCTCCGGCCCACGCCTCCGTCCTCATTCATTTCTTGCCAGCAAGAAAACAAAGAGATAATAAATAGGAAGCTTATTTGCAGGGGAGGCCTCGGGTCACACGCAGCCACGGGCAGGGCTGCGCCTGGCCCCGGCCGGGGGGGGACGGCGGCGGTGGCAGGGGGGGCTGCAGGCAGGCAAGCGGTTGCCCCATGGCCACTGCTGGCCCCGGGGCCGTGCACGCTGCGGGGCTGGGGAGGGGGGGGGAGCCGCCATCCCAGGGAGTGGGGGTGGGTGAGGGGATATAGCAATCTCTATTTAATTACATTAAAATAGACTATTTAAAAAAGTTATTTCTAGTAGTTAAAAAAAAATGCATCGTGGTCCATCCAACCCCGGTGGGGCCGCAGCAGCCCTGGGGGGTTGGGGACACGTCGGCCCCGTGCGGGGACAGACCCCAGCCCACCTCACCCCCCCGGGCAGTCCCGTCCCGGGGGTCTGTCCCAGCCCAGCCCTCAGGCACCCCAGCGGATGCCCAGGGTGGGAGCGAGCGGGGTGGCCACTGTAGGTGACAAAGCAGGGGCATCGTGTCCCCCACCAGCCCCGTGGCCACTGCTCCGTGGGGCGCAGGCAGGGGAGCGGGCATGTCCCGGACCCCGCAGTGGGGCCGGACCCTTGTTCCCAGGGGCTTAAATGACATGGCAGCAGTTGAACTGCCCCAGGGAGAGGAGGCTCTCCTTGGAGCCCGGCCGGATTTTGAAGGCCAGGGCTTTCTCGCAGAGCGGGATCTGCAGGAGCCTGTCCCGCAGGCTGGCGCCCTTGCTCTTGCCCGGGTCCAGCTTGATCACGTTCTCTGTCGCCCCCTCGGTGCCCCCCAGGGCCGGGCTGGCGGGGGACCCGGGCCCTGGGGACTTGTCGGTGGGGGTTGTCTCTGCCCCCAGCACCTGGGGGACCCCAGCAGAGCTGCTCTGCGGCGAGGGGACAGCTCCCCTTTCCCCGGGGGGCTCTGCCACGGAGCCCTTGGGCTCTGTGTCCTCCTCTCTCCTGGGGAGCTTTGCTCCATCCCCCCGCATTGCTGGGGGACCCCGGCCCCCGCTCACTCCCTTCCCAGCCCAGGCCGCCCCCGGGCGCCCGCCCCGGCCCCCCAGCTCAGCCCCCGTCCCCCACACCTCCCCGCGGCCGGGCAGGCGGCGGGTGCGCAGGAAGGCTCGCATCTGCTCCTGGTTGAGCGAGCTGCTCTTCCTCTCCATGGCACTGGGCCTCCCCTCCTCCTCCTCATCCTCCTCCTCTTCCTCCTCGCAGATCTGCTGCAGGGCCGGCGTGCTCTTGGTGATGGCGGTGTCAACGGCAGGGACCTTCAGCAGGGTCCCAGGGGGCTGCCGGGCACCCATGTCCCCTCCAGTGGGCAGGAGGGACAGCCGGGAACCCGTGGTGAGGCCGCCTGGCACCTCTGTGAAGGGCAAGAGGCCGCTGGTGCTGCCCACGGGGCCGAACGTGTCCGATAAGTTGGTCCTGAGAAAAGGGAGGGGTAGAGATGTTGGTACCCAGCTAAGCATTGCAAGGGCTGCGGCGAGGACGGGGACAGGGGACCAGCCGGGACCCTGCGCTGGGGACCCGGGGTGGCCTTGGCAGGGCCGGGGAGGGGGCTGACCTGCTCTGCACCTCCTTGGCCAGGTTGTAGACCAGGCTGAGGCGGTGGCCCTGCTTCTCCTGCTTCTCCCGCAGCATCCTCTCCGCCAGCAGGAAATAGGTGGCCGTGATGTGGTTGTAGCGGTCGGCCTCCAGCGCCCTGCGTGACACCGAGGGACCCATGTCAGGGACGCACTCGGAGGGACCTCCCCCCTGCCCAGAGCCCTTCGCAGGGGCTCCCGCCTCGGCATCCCGCCCCGTCGCTCACTCCTGGATGGTGTCCCGATCGGCGATGTTCCCGCAGGTCATGGCCTGGAGGATGATCTCGTGCTCCTCCTCGGAGACACGCTTGTGGGAGGTGAGGGGCAGCAGGCAGCGGCTGGCGGGGGACGGGTCCACCCCCTGCAGCCACGCGTGGCCCTCAATCTGCTCCAGGGAGGCTCGCTGCTTCGGGTCCCGCTGCAGCATCCTGGAGATGAGGCTGGCGGGGAAAGGGGGGACGCTGCAATCCCAAAAAACTCGGACAGGGCACACACCTCTGGGAGCAGCAATCTGGGGTCTGGGGATGGGGGGGGGGTCCAATTACGGGGGCGGGGAGAGGTGCTTACTCAGCGCACTGTGCCGAGACGTGCGGGGGTACGGTGTAGCGGCAGTCCATGATCATGGTGAGGGTCTCACTGTCGTTGGCCTCCTGAAAGGGGGGGTGGCCGCACACCAGCATGTAGAGGATGACCCCCAGGCTCCAGATGTCTGCAAGAAGCAGCAGCCGTTCAGGTTTTGCCCACCATGGCCCAGGAGACAGCCCCGACCCCAGCGACTTGGCGGGGAATGGGGGGGGCACCCCTCCAGCCCCCCAGTGCTGATGCGGCAGAGACCAGTGCTCACTGGGAATGCTCCTTGGAGGTAATGGCTCCCAGGTCCTGCCTCACGGACGGGGAGACCACAGCCCCACCAAGGAGGGGAAGGAGCTTCCCCATCCCCACATCCAAGCAGGTCTCAAGGGGCTTCACCAAAGCAGTTGAGGTCTTATCCCCTTTCCCAGGTGGGGACACAGAGGCCAGCCCCAAGCTCTGTCCCCTCCCCGGTCACCCACCTATGGCAATGTTTCATGTCATCACTCAGCTTCCCAGTTCCCAAACAGACCCCAAACCAGCATCCCGGCACTGGGCTGTGCCGGAGGGGACAGCAGAGCGATGGGACAGGGCACACAGCAGTGATGCCAGCTCTCCAGCTGCCTGCAGCTGGGGACAGGAGGACAGGGACAGAGCCAGCAGCATCTTCATCTCCTCCGAGCACATAAACTCTCTGCAAAAGCGCTTTTTCAGGCTGCTGAGCACGCCCCGGGGCTCTCCGTTAATACCTTCAGCTTCTTAAGTCAAGTGCTTGCGTTTGGCAACTTCTCATCTGCGCCGCTTTTCTCCCTTCATTTCCCTTGGCAGAGCCACCAGCTTTTTTTTTTTTTTTTTTTTTTTTTTTTACCACCTCCACAAACCCTCCCCTTTTTCAGCTCCGGAGCTGCCTTTCCCTGAGCCGACGCTGGGATTTTTCCTTTATGGGATGGTGTTTTGTTTTGCTAAATCCTCCTGCCCTAAATTCCAGCACAGCTGGCTCGGATCCCGCTTCCCTCCCACGTCCCCTCTGTCCCAGCAGAGCCACTCGGTGCCCCCAGCCCGGCTCCCCGCACCCCGGGGATGGTCCCCCCGGCCCCCCAGCACCACGTCCAGGGGAGGAAGGGCACTGGGAGCCACGGAGAGGAAGCGGTTTCCAGGGCGGGGACGGTGCAGAGGAAACTTTCGGAGCTCCTCCACCCAAACACCAGCATCCCGAGCAGGTTTCCTTCCGGCATCACCCCCTGAAATAACCGCGAGAGCCAGCTCCCCGGCGACTGCGCCCTCGCACTGCTCCTCCCGCGCCCCGGCAGACGCCACACCAGGCTCGCAGCCTGCTTGGGCTTTTTGCCCTCCCTGGCATGAGCCATCGCTCTGTGGGCGCAGGGACGGTCTCAGCAGGGAGAACCACCCTGTGCCAGGGCAGGGCTGGGCACCAAGGGACAGGATTCCTCCCTGCGGGGACAGTAGTGCCACCAGGGCATGGGTGCTCCCCACATAAGGGGCCAAAAGTGAGGTGGAACCTGAGCGAGTTTCCCAGAACCTGGCAGGGCCACCTTCCAGGCAAGGGACGTGCAGGAGGCACGTCCCCACCCGCAGTGGTGTCCCACCACCCTTACCGACAGCCGGGGCATCATACTCGTCCCCAAGCAGGATCTCAGGCGCCGAATATGCCAGCGAGCCGCAGCTGGTGGTGAGCATCTTGCCGGGTTGGAAGCGGTTGCTGAAGCCAAAGTCGGTGAGCTTGACCACCCCTTGCTCCTGGAAGAAGACCACGTTCTCGGGCTTGAGGTCGCGGTGCACCACGTGGAGCTTGTGGCAGTAGGAGATGGCGTGGACGATCTGGGCAAAGTAGTGCTTGGCCCGCGCCTCCGACAGCCCGCCCTCGTGCCGCATGATGTGGTCAAACATGTCCCCGCCGTCGCCCAGCTCCAGGATGAGGTAGAGCTTGGCGTGGGTGTCGATGACCTCGTAGAGGCGCACCACGTTGGGGTGCTGGACCAGCTTCATGCAGCGCACCTCCTGCAGAAGCTGCCCTGCCGCCTCCCCGGCCAGCTTGCTCTTGTCGATCACCTTGACGGCCACCCGCTGCCCGGTGAAGACGTGCCGGGCCAGCTTCACCACCGCAAAGTGGCCCTTGCCCAGGGTGCGCTCCAGGTCATACAGCCCCGCGATCTTCCCCTCACCGCAGCCCTGTGCCCCGGCCATGGCGGCGGCGGCGGCTGCAGCGTCAGGCGGGGACGGGCATCGGGCGCTGTGTGGGATGGGGCAGCTGCTGAGCAATGCAGGGTGGGGGACGGGGCACCCCTGAATACCCCCCCCCAGCACCCTGGGCACCACGACATCCTTCACCTTCAGTCTCCGACACCCTGGGTACCAGCAACCTGGGCACCCCAATGCCCCCACCTCCAGGTCCCCAGCGCCCTGGACACCCCAACACCTGCACCTTCAGTCCCCAGCACCCTGGGCACCCCGATACCTCCACCTCTGCTCCCCTGCACCCCAGGTCATCCTGATACCCCACCTCTAGGTCCCCAGCATCCTGGGCACCCCAATACCCCAACTCCAGGTGTCCAGCACTCCAACACGCTGGGCACCCCAATACCCCACCTCCAGGTCCCCAGCACCCTGGGCACCCCAACACCCTAACCTTCAGTGCCCAGCACCCTGGAAACCCCAATCCCCCCACCTTCAGTCCCTCATCGCCCTGAGCACCCCCATACCTCACCTCTAGGTCTCCAGCACCCTGGGCACCCCAATACCCCACCTCCAGTCCCTCATCACTCTGAGCACCCCCATAACCCACCTCTAGGTCCCCAGCACCCTCAGTACCCCAATACCCTGCCTCCACTCTCCAACACCCTGAGCACCCCCATATCCCACCTCCACTCCCCATCACCCCAGCACCCTGGGCACCCCCATATCACCAACCTCCAGGTCTCCAGCACCCTGGGTACCCCAATACCTCCATCTCCAGGTCTCCAGCCCCCCTGTGTACCCCGATATTGCCAACCTTCAGGTCTCCAGCACCCTGGGCACTCCAATACCTCCATCTCCAGGTCTCCAGCACCCTGGACACCCCCATTATCACCCACCTCCAGGTCTCCAGCATCCCAGCACCCTGGGCACCCCCTTATCGCCCACCTCCAAGTCCCTACTACCTTGGGCACCCCAATACCTCCACCCCCAGCTCTCCAGCAGCTTGAGCACCCCCATATCACCCACCTCAGGTCTCTGGCACCATGGCCACCCCAATACCCCCAACCTCCAGGTCCCCAGCACCCTGGGCACCCCCATATCACCCACCTCCAGGTCTCTGGCACCATGGCCACCCCAATACCCCCAGCCTCCAGGTCCCCAGCACCCTGGGCACCCCCATGCCCCCCCTCCCCAGCACCCCGGGGCCCCCCCCCGCGCTCACCGGGCGGCGGAGCTGGGACCGCCGGGGCTGCGGCTGCCCGCGCGTGCCCGCCCCGCTGACGTCAGGGCGGCTCCGGGCTCGCGCCTTAAAGGGCCCCCTCCGCCGCCGGCGCGGGCTGAGGCCGGGGCGATGCTCATCACACCTCCCGAAGCGGAGCCGCCGGGCAGCGCTGCCCCCCACCCCCGGCTGAGGGCGGCCCCCGAGCGGGACCCTCAGCCCGGCTCATTAGTGCCCGTTAGGGGCGGTGGGGACTGGGGTGGCATTAGCGTAAAGGAGGGCTGGTAACGAGCTAAATGAGCCGCCCACCCGCCACTTCCAGGAACCCCTCGGCCCGAGCTTGTCTCCCGAGGGTTCCATCACAGGACCCGCTCCGTGGCATCCCAGCCGTGCCAGCGCCCCTCTCCATCGCCCACTCCCACCCTCACTCGGGGGCCAGGAGCAGCGAGCCGGAGCTGGGAGCGCATCCCCGGCCCTCAGCCCTATTTTCCTGGAATCGGCCCGGCCGCCTCATTTATCTCGTTACTGGCCGCGGGGATGCGCACAGAGCTGACGTTGCTCCTGCAGATTAAAAAGCAATCAGCGCAGTCGCCCTCGTTACCGCTAATGCCTTCCCAGAAGTCCTTCGCCCACGGCCCCGCGGGCTGCAAACAGGCCCTAATGAGCCGGGCTGAGGGCCACGCTTGGGGGCTGGCGTCAGCGGGGGGCCAGGGGCTGCGGGGACCAGGGACCCGAACCCCCCGCGGCTGGGGACAGAGGGGCCGGGAGGATCAAGTCCCCCGGCAGCTCCTGCCATGGGAATGGGGATGGATGGGGCACTCAGCGCCCGTCTGGGCTTTGGGAATGGGGATGGGAATGGGGATGGGAATGGGAAGAGGGGATTGCCAAACCCGCCTCTAAGCCAGGATGAGCTTTCATCCAGGGGTGCGGGGTGCGGAAGGCAGCCGGGTGCTGTGCAGGGAGGTCCTGTCTGGGTGCTGAGCATCTCCAGCCAGAAACTGAGCCCCTCTCATTTCTTGTCCCCCCCTAGTCCCTTGCAGGGCTGAAGCCACCCCGGGACACGGGCGTTTCCACAAGGAGCCCAGCGGAGCTGCTGACCTGGGAGTGGGCACTCTGGGGGCTGGTGGAAGGAGATCCTGGTGGGGAAGCACCCCAGGACACAGGGTGCTGGGGCAGTTTGCCACCCTGTGTGTGCATCTGGGGACTCGAATGGAAAAGCGATCACTCTCTGGCTTCTGGCACTGAGGTTTCTAACAGCTCTCAGATCTGCTGCAGGGGACCGGGGAAGGTCCACGAGCAGCATCTCCTTCCACAGCCTCTTCTGGCTGACCCTCCAGCCCTGGCTCCTCTTCAGGAAAGGCCCCCGTGTGTTGGGGTCAGATTGTTCTCCTGATGGGGAGCTGGGTGCCGCAGGTCCGTATCCCTGTTGTACACATGCCAACACTGCTTTGAAGCCCTCTGCTGAAATAGCAAGAACAGGCACGGGGTGCACCCATAACGCACGTCCCCTGTGGAGATGCCACCTCCACCAGCACCTGGCCCTGCCACCGGGGCTGCACGGGCTGGCTGTAGCTCCCTTCGGGTTTTGGAGCAGCCCTCCAAGGTCTCGGCACTGAGAAGCTCAAGGAGCCACGTACGATGGCTGTGAAAGCCAGCATCGGGGCTGGGGAGAACAGTGGAGCCGGTTCCTCCCTTCCCACGGTGGAGTGGAGCCTGGGATGCACAAGGGAGCTCCTTGGAGACCACCAGGCTCTGGGGAGCTGCAGTTTTCCAAAGGACACTCAAAAGAGAGATGCAGTTAGGTGGGAGCCCAAAGAATCTGCAGATGGCGAGTGGTCAGGAGCAGAGGACTTCTGGAGGCTCTGGGTGCCCACCTGGAGCTGAGGGTGGGCAACGTTGCCTTTGAAAACCAGTAAAGAGCTCAGCATGTCTTGGGAGAGGAGCCTCCAGCCCTCGTGTTTCCCCAGATGGGAACTGGGAGATGTCCTCAGGCTAGAGCCTGGGCACCGCTCCGGCACAGCTGGGAAGGGAAGCAGCCTGGGGATTGTTCTCAAAAAACTTGGGATTTTGGGCATCTGTCCCTCCCCGTGGCCACGTGGGGCGTGGAGAAGATGTCCTCCCTCCTGCGCATCCCCCCGCCGGCTGCCTCTCCATCCAGACAAAGACCGGTTTCCAGAGAAGCCCACCTACCTGGTAGTTAGCAGAGTCATGTGGCCGCGGCACTTAATTAATAAAAAGCCGATATAAATTCCAGTGAGCATGTGGGGAGGAGGACATCAAGGCAGAGAGCGGCAGCGGTGCTCCCGGCGAGCTCGGTGGAGCAGCGAGCGGCAAAGCCCCCTCTCCGCTTGGAGAGGTCAGTGCTGGCGAGGGGAAGGGTTTGGGGGTGTTTGGGGTGTGACGCCTGTGGCCGTGGGGCTCCCCACGGCCTGGAGGGGTCTCTCCCGGCAAAGAGCTGGGTGGTTTTGCGGGGATGGGGAGGTGAGGAGTGGCCAGCAGAGCTCGGGGCTGCAGGAGCTGGGGCTGGAGCTTTCATGGGACTCAGCTGCCGTCAGCGAGTGGGGTCCCCTCCTTGGCTCCCTGCAAGGCCCCCAAAGCCCACAGCCTGATCCTGCATCCAGTCTTCCCAGCTTGCCCAGTCCTTCCCAGGGTGGTCTTCCTTCTTGCCGAGCCCCCTCCAGCCCAGCCTCACCCTCTTCTCAGCATTCTCCACCTTCACCTTCCTCCCTCCCGCTGCAATCCCGCATGAGCAGGGAGGGGGAAGTAAATCCTGCACTGGGGGCAGGTGAAAAACACTGAGCTGGTCCAACCAGGGGGACATCTCCTGATGACGGTGCCCATGTCCCAGGCAGAGGGGGCTTTGCATCCCAACGCTTCCCACACGGAAGCCACGCAGCCAAGCGTCAGTGGGTTTTTCAGGTCACTGGGTGGCACAGAGGGGCTGGAGCCCCCTGTGAGGGTCTTGGCAGTGACATCCAGCCCATCGCTGCAGTCCTTAAGCAACGTCACAGATGTGCCTGCTCTCTCCACCAGCCTCCGCGTTACAAGTTATCTTCTCAAGGCCCCTCGTTTGTTTATTGTGCCCAGACCTTGGGGTTTGGTTGCAAAATGAGTTGTAGCAAAGCAGTTTGTCATTTCCCAGGGAGTTTTGGGGAGATTTCTGCTCCAGCTGCGATGCGCAGGCAGTCTGTTGTGTTTCCACCATGTAATGTGGCTCCCGCCCATCCCCTGCCGTGCTGCGAGGCTGGGGGCAGGAGGAGAAAGTGGGCTTGGGAGAGGGAGGTGATACAGAGGAGCTGGACAAGGAGCCAGGAGGTGCTGGGCCATGAGTTGTGCTGCCGTAGAAAAATGGCAGGGGATGGAGCTGCTGGTGGGCTGCCTCTGCCGTGGCACTTGGGGACCTCGTGAGACCCCAGTGTTGGCTGTTGTCTGCAAGGGTGTCCTGCTCGCACACCCAAGCCCAGATGCAGACCAGGAGGTAAATATTAGCTTCTGGTCTTTAAAACTAGTGGTGTTTCTGTGAGGGCTAGTGCCCAGCAGGAGCCGTGTCAGATGTTCTGGCCCCATCCCGTGCACGTGCAGGCAGTGAGTGCATGGCCCCGCCATGGGCTGGGGGCTGCTGAAGGCCGTGAGTGGGGCAGGGAGACCCTGAACAGATCAACCGTTTGGTTGATCAACAGATGAACCCAAAACAAACCAACTCTCAGTCCACCCTCTGCTGCCGGGCCCTCTCCGTGGTGAGATGAAGACTGTGCCTGCAGGTGGGGTGTCCATGGCACCAGCGTTAGCTTTGGAAGGTCCACATGAAGCTCACGGGCATGTGGTGGCCCAAGAAAGGCTCTCAAGTCCAAGACAGCAATCAGCCCGGCGTGGTGGCTGTGCTCACCGAGGTGTTGCTCAGGGGGTGACGGTGGTGGGGTGGAGGTGGGGACCAGTCCAGGTGACCAACAGGTAAGCTGATGCTGGCCGGGACCCCTCTGCCCAGGTTGCCACCCAGGACCATGCTGAACGTGCTGCTGCTATGCTGCGGGCTGCTGCAGGGCATCCAGGCCATCCTTGCCGCCGACCTCAGCCGCGGCCACCTGCAGAAGGGGACCGGTGGGCTGGAGGGGGCCGACAGAGCCCGTTACTCCAGCCTGCTCCGGAAAGTCAAGGAGGTGTCTGCCGAGCCAGACGGTGAGTCCTGGGGTCCCCCCATGTCCTCCCACTGCCCTCCACCAGCCACTCGCCGGCATGCCCAGTGTCCCAACGTAGAAACGGGGACCCCACGCCCGGGGTCAGATGCAAGGCATCCTTCCTGCTTCTCCTTTCACTGGCTGGTGAGGGCAGCCTGGCAGCCCATGGGGAGCAGGGGGCTTTTTGGGAGGGACACATATGACTGTGGGGACTATCAGCAGCCTCCTTGTATGTCTGTGTCTTGCAGGAACTCTCCCCAGGCTGGGGTTTGAGCAGATGGCCCTGGAGGTCCAAGAAGCTGATGGTGACCTCATGCAGAGGGGCGGCGGCATGCTGGAACCGCAGGTAACGCTCCCCAAGCTTTCCCACAGACACCCCAAAGAGTGGGGCGGCCTCAGGCCACAGCAGCCTTCTCCATGCCACAGGGCCAGGGGTGGGTTGGAGCCCAATGTGTCACTTTCCAGGGCAGGGAATATCTGCTTGACACCTGCTGAGGAGGACTGGGACAGGCTGAGGCTGCCCAGAGCTCCAAGGGGCTCCAGCGCTCAAGGAGGGTGGTCCAAGCCCGTACTCCTGCGATGCGTTTAATTAACGCCAAGTGTAATTCAGGAAGCCTCCGCAGAGCAGGAGCTTGCTGGGCAGTGCCGTTTCTTGCCTGGCTCAGACCCCAGTGCCACTGTTCAGGCACCCTTCAACTAAGTTTGGGGCTGCGCTTCAAAATAAATGCATGCATCTTCAGATGTGGTGGAAAAGGTAGTGGTGCCCACAGAGAGGCACTCAGTGGTGATTTTCAACAGCCCCGGCCCGGAGCTGAGCAGGACAGAGCTTTCCGCTGCTGGCAGCAGCGGGTTTCCTTCAGCAGCCACTCCTGGCTCGCTCCCACACAGTTCTTTATTGCTGGCGTGGTGGTTCCACCACCAACCCTCCTCCTCCTCCTCCTCCTTCTCCTCCTCTCTCTGGCAGGCATCGTCCACAGAAGTGCAGGCTGCGGGCCGAGAAGAGCGTTCCCCCCGCCGCTGTGTCCGCCTCCTGGAGTCCTGCCTGGGCCACCAGGTCCCCTGCTGCGACCCCTGTGCCACCTGCTACTGCCGCTTCTTCAACGCCTTCTGCTACTGCAGGAAAATTGGCACCAGCTTCCCCTGTGGCAAGAACTAGCCCCCATGCCGGGGGGCTGCCTGCTCCCTGCCCATGCGTGCCGCTGCGTCCTCCTCCACCGCCGCTCTAATAAACCAGTCATTAGCAAAAGCCGTCGCCGAGTGGGAACGGTTCAATGCATCTGCTTGGGATCTTGGGGCAGAGGGTGGGCACTGTGTCCGCACAGCCAAGAGTCCAGGGGCACCTCCATGTCCAACAAAATGAGGGTTTATTTTTCCACAGCAAGGCCCTTCCTGGCCAAATGAGGGGTTTCTTAGCGGGAGGGTGACCCTTAGTGACGTTTTGGCTGCGCTGGGAACTTTTGCTTGTGTTCTCCTCCTGCCAGTATCACTCATGGTGGCCCAGAGTGATTTACACCCAGTGGGCACCTGCGAGCTGTCAACCCCAAGGAATCGGTGCCCAAGGGTGTACTGCAGGATGAACACAATCTTTATCAATGATCTGGACGAGGAGATTGAGTGCACCCTCAGGCAGTTTGCAGATGACACCAAGTTGGGTGGGAGTGTCGACCTGCTTGAGGGCAGGAAGGCTCTGCAGAGGGGTCTGGGCAGGCTGGATCCATGGGCCGAGGCCAGTGGTGTGAGGGTCAACAAGGGCAAGTGCCGGGTCCTGCACTTGGGTCACACCAACCCCATGGACGTGACAGGCTGGGGGCAGAGTGGCTGGAGAGATGCCTGGTGGAGAAGGACCTGGGGGTGTTGGTGGGCAGCCGGCTGAACGTGAGCCAGCAGTGTGCCCAGGTGGCCAAGGTGGCCAAGAGCACCCTGGCCTGTATCAGGAATAGACCAGCAGGACTGGGGCAGTGATGGTCCCCCTGTGCTCGGCACTGGTGAGGCCCCACCTCGAGGGCTGTGTCCAGTTTTGGGCCTCTCACCACAGGAAAGACATTGAGATGCCGGAGCGTGTCCAGAGAAGGGCAACAGAGCTGGTGAGGGGTCGGGTGCACAAACACCCACCCGCCGCCATCCCGCTGCCGGCCGCCATGTCCTCAGGCCCTTCCCGCCCTTCGCACAGCCTGCCGGGAAGGGGGGCGGGGCCACGCCGCGCGGCGACGGCTCTGTCGTCACGTGACGGCGGGGGGGTGGGGTCACGTGAGGCCCGTTCGCTCCGTCGGCCGGCCGCCATGTCGTCTTTCCCGGAGCTGTATTTTAACGTGGATAACGGGTACCTGGAAGGGCTGGTGCGAGGTTTTAAGGCCGGGGTGTTGCGGCAAGGCGACTACGTGAACCTGGTGCAGTGTGAGAGCTTGGAGGGTGAGTGGCGGCGGGGTTCTGAGGCGGGCGGGACCCCCCCTCACACTGAGGGGAAGGCCCAGCCGGTGAGCTGAGGGGGAAGGCCGGGGGGGAGGCGAGGGGCTGGGTGGCAGTGGGGAAAAGAACCCGTAGCAGCATTTTTGAGGTGCTGTCCCCTTGGTCCTCTCCCCCTCTGCCTCGGCTGCTCAGCTGACTCGGTTTCCTGGCCGTGTGATTTCAACAGCTGACATGGCAGTTTGAGGAAGTTCGAGCTCCCAGGGCTTTCTTGAGGTGGCCGTACAGCCGTGGTGCGTGTCCGGCAGTTGTTGGGAGCCTGGTGGGTTTGTCAGGCTTTGCTGATGAGTCTTTATCTATGCTTTTCAATTCCAGACAGTGCAGGAAACCTTTTTAAGGACACAATTAAGATTATCAGGGTGATCTCTCAGTAATCTCAAATTAGTCCCAAAATGCTTATAACCTAAGAGTGAAAAACTCTGAATGTTCTGATAAGAATGCAGAGTAACATCTTGTTTAGCTGAACATTGTCTTGACAAGTACTTGGTGTCTCAGGCCTGAAGTAGTTGTGCAATTGAAGAGTTCTCGCATACTTCTACATGTTTGGGGTTTTTTCCCTTTTTGCATCCTTCTTAGTCCTAGCGACACACTTATTTTGTGAAGGGTGGAGGTGTCTTTGTCAGATTCTTGTGTTTGCCTGCAATATGCTGTATGCTTACTCAGGGAAGTGGTGGAGTTGCCGTCCCTGGAGGTATTTAAAAGATGTGTAGATGTGGTGCAGTGGCAGAGGTGGCAGTGTTGAATTCATGGTTGGAGTCAATCTTAAAGGTCTTTTTCAACCTAAATGATTCTATGGTTGGGTCGTCTAGGAAAGTACCTGCTTCTGCTGAAGGATTGCTAGTGGAAAAATTACAGTGTAGATCTAAGAAAACTCACTGGTGAATTGCCCTTCACCTGTAATCTTGAGTTCTCTTTCAAGGCTAATTCTGATTTCCAGCCATTGCCTCTTCTAGATCAGTATGTACAAACCTGGAGGGCTGTCAAGGTTTTGCTCTGTGATACTTGTTACATGTGGTCAACTCATCATCTTAATTAATCAGTGCTAAACTGTTTCTCTGTATCAGTGACCAGCTTATCAGTTTTCACTCCTTGGTGTACAGAACCTGGATCACAAATCACAAAGACCACAACCAGGTCTCTATTGAAATAGGCAAGAAACATATTTATCCAGAGACGTCCGTTGCTTTGGTCAATGGACCTATAATTACTGGATCAGTCTTTCTTCTGAAAATACTAGTTAAGCATCAGCTTTATCTTGATGATTGTTGCTGGGTGATTGAAATTAATATTGACTATCTAGAGGGATACTTGGCCAGCTGAACCCTGGATGTAAGTCACCCGGAGCTGCTCACGCAACCGTTAACAACAGGATGGGAACAGAGTGCCATGATGTGCCTCAGTCTCTACCTTAAAAATACCTGGGATGTTTTTACTTAGGACAGACTTTCCAAGCAGACTTTTCTGCAGCTCTCTGCTTGCAGCAGTCTCTGATGTTCCTGCTGTGGAGCCTGGGGCCTGAAAGAGGGTGGTGGCAGGTACTCCTGCTCTTTTGCTAGTCAGAATTCTCAGCATGCCCTAAACTATCACCTTCCTTGCAGATAACTTGCTATTTGGAGTCTTTCTATATTTATAGCTTCTCTTTCTTTCCTCCACTACTTGCCTTCTGAACCAAGTTGTGTAAACGTAGCTCACCCTTGGAGCAGTGTTTTCTGCATATGGAATGACTCAGTTTGGAGTTCCCGTATGTTTGTCTTGGTATTGTTACTGTCCTGTCCCTGACAGCTCTCTGGTGGCAGTGACTGCTGCTGTACTCCTTGTCAAGCTTCATTCAGAGCCTGAAGGCTGTTCCGAGTTCACTGCCAATCCTGTTCCTGCTCCACTTGGCTTTCTGTACCTCTGTCTAGTGTGCTCTTGTAGGAGGATTTTCCTTCAAAGGAATGTTGTTCTTGATCACTTATATGGGTCTGTGGTCAGACCAGTTCTTTCCTTTGTCTCTTTAGATCAGATTTTCCCGTTTCAGTATGTGTTTCCTGTGCTCCACAGACTTTTAACATGCATTATTTCTTTCCCAGCTGCACTAAATCCAGGCAGTGGCTAGCTTATTAGCAGCCAAAATAAGTACTTAAGCATAAAATACTCATACATTCTTCTCTACTGTTCCTGTTTTGTCTTTGCTGTTGCCCCTTGCATGTGAGTCTGTCTCTGCAGTTAGTCCCAGTCTTGAAGCAGATGATCACCTTGGCCGTGGAGAAATCCTGGAGGACCAAGGCTGTTTTGGGGCTGGCCCTGGGAATTGGGTATCTGGCTGGTGACTGCTGTTGATGTTGCTTGGAGGACAGTGTGCTTCCAGGTCTGAAATGCTGCTCCCTTTTGTGTGCTAGGATCAGTCTGGAAGTACAGAGGAATTGACTTCTCTGCTGCAGGACTTGGGCTGAGAGCTTAGTGCTGCCGGAAGGAGGAGATCTTGCTTTTCTGTGTGATTCTCTGTCGTCTCTGCTTGTCTGATCTGATCGCAGAGTAAGCTGACTTGAGCTCTTGCTTCTTGATGAGTCAGAAATAGAAAGCCAAATAGGCTCTCTGTGATCAGGCAGGCTCCTGAGCTGGCTTTAAGAAGGGCTGGAAAACATGACTAGCATTAAGGAGAGGGTGTGAGAGCTGTTTTGGCTTAAGCTTTCTCTTGAAACCCTCATCAATAATATGTTTAATCCCTTCTTTCAGCTCCCAAAGTCCTGGTGCTTTGGTTGGTTCTCAGCCAGAGGTCCTTGTGTGCTGTACACCTGTGCTGGGTATTGCTCGGAACCTGCTTGGCTCTCTGTTGTAGCCAATTCCTGCTTCTGACGCCAGGTGTCAGTGAAGGACTTGGAGCTGCTTTCCTCCACTTCAGTGGTGTGAGCAGGGATCTGTTCTTGGGTGGAATCTGTCCTTGATAACCAAACTTCTGAGTCACCCAGATTTGTACTGTCGAAAGGATGGTGAGCCATCTCCAGGTCCTCAAAGCCATGGTAGCCTGTTGGAGGTCTGTTTTCATCTCTGGAGAATAAAAAGCTGTTGATGCAGTTGGGCAGCGGTGCTACTTTTAAGAAGTCGAGTTCAGTCAGAGTTCAGCGGGTAGTCAGCAGGCTTTACTGTTAGTCTGCAATGCTTCATACTGCAAAAAGTGTATGGAGCCTAGGAAGCACACAAAAGCATCTTCTTTAGTAACAGGAATTTCTTTACCTTCAAGTCAGTGTTTGTGAGCCTCCTATTGCTAGTGTTCCTCTTGCTTCCACAGGAACAATACAGGAAGCTGATTTCTTTCTGACCTGCCACTGTGATTGGTATGGTGAAATCCAGCAGCAGGACATGTCATCTTCTAGCTGGGTATTGAGGCTATGAAATGGCCAGCTGAGAAGAGGCAGGTGGTTGGCTCAAGTTTTTTAGTGTGGCCCTCTGTTGGGAGAGGCATTCCAGAGGCTGTGTGTTTCCACCACCACCTCTCTGTGGGTGCTGGTGCTTCTGTCCATGCAATCAGCTCAGCTGGGGACTTGCCTGTGTTATGGAAATAATGGTATGCACTTGGAGGGATGGGATCTGCCCTGTCTTCTGTTTAAGCCATATGTGGAACTAGTCTCATGCTTTCTCAGGGGTCTCTCGTGTTTTATTTGTGCATCTCAGCCTGCAGTTCATCGGTCTGCTGTGGACTTGTCCCATGAAAACTCTTGGTTTTTCAGTCCTCATAACCCCAAGGTAGTGGTGTCGTGTCACGTCAGCCTGGGGAAGAGCGCAGTAACCACCTGAGCTCCAAAGATGTATTTGGGAGGTGAAAGGTGGCTAGGAGAAGAAAATACATGTGATTCTTTTAGAAAGATAGGATTTCCAAGACTGCGGTTCTCTCTCATCTCCTCAGTTTGGTCCACAGACCTCCATTTCTAGGACGTGTGTGAACCAACAGTGAAATCAGAGAGCTTGAAGCAAGTAGGTCCCATTTGTCCTAGACTTGCTGGCTCCATGCCAGCTGCAGGGCAGGGTGGTCTGCCTGAATGGTACTCTCGCATGTGCCAGAGCCTCGTTTTCTGTCAAATTAATCTGTAGCAATACATAGCGAGCACCAAACTCCTGATATAGGGCTGGGTGGTGTGGCATAAACCATGACTGGGCAGGTTGGTTGTTTTTGAGTCTTGAAGAGTATTTCCAGCATTGGTCTGCTGGCTGCCTCGCTGCCCAGAAGGGGAGTGCTGCTTTCGGTTAACTCAGGAGTGGCTTGCTAAAGGCTTGCTGTCCTAAATGTCTCTTCATTGTAAAGACATCCATTTCTCTTCCCTGTTTCTCCGTGCAGAGGAGAGGTGATGAAATGTATTGAAGTCCACTGAGCACGCGGTTGAGCCACTGTGGGGTGAGGTGCGACTGTTTTCCCCTTGTCTGACCACAGGATGGCTAGATGTACCCAGGCAAAGGCCTACCTGAGCAGAGCCGTGGGCTCTTGCCTCCAACAAATGGATGTTGGGGAGCATGTCCTCTGCGCACCAGGCTTCTGCTGAGAGTAGCGTGTGCTTTTGTTTTCATAGTCTCAAGGATCTTTTTTCTTCCCTGGAGGCTGCCTTTGCTTTATGATGTTACGTA
This sequence comes from Larus michahellis, assembly GCF_964199755.1. NCBI lineage: Eukaryota > Metazoa > Chordata > Aves > Charadriiformes > Laridae > Larus > Larus michahellis. Next base: position 21,899,881 of record NC_133899.1, read on the forward strand.
TTGAGTGTTCACCACACCTCTTTTTGCTGAATGGGAGGGGCTGTGCTACCGTTCTCTCTTCCATTTTATCACAGTGGTCCTGGAATTTGGGCCCCAAAAGGCTGGAGCTGGGTATCTCTTCCAGCTTAACCACGTGGGCAGCGTGTCCTCTCTTGTATAGAAAAGTTATATTCCTGCCAGAGCTACAGGCTACCTCCGAGAGTGCTTTTGGCACTTCAATCCATGGTGGAGCTCATGGTGTTCCCCTCGGTGTGGGGAGAATGGGATAGATTGTTTCCTATGCAGCTCCTCTGCTACACAACCAAGCAGGGAGAGGCCACTTGATGGTCCTGAAGTGTGGCCATGCCTAGATCCATCTTGAACTCTAAGAATGGTTCAGTCTGAATCCTGAATTCAGTGGGTATAGAAGCCAAGCCACGATGTGGTAGAATCATAGAATGGTTAGAGTTGGAAGGGACCTTAAAGATCATCTAGTTCCAACCCTCCTGCCCTGGGCAGGGACACCTCCCACCAGCCCAGGTTGCGCCAAGCCCCGTCCAGCCTGGCCTTGAACCCCTCCAGGGATGGGGCAGCCACAGCTTCTCTGGGCAACCTGGGCCAGGGGCTCACCACCCTCAGAGTGAAAAATTTCTTCCTAATATCTGATCTAAATCTCTCTTTCATTTTAAAACTGTTCCCCCTCACCCTGTGGCTCCCCTCCCTGCTCCAGAGTCCCTCCCCAGCTTTCCTGGAGCCACTTCAGGGACTGGAAGGGGCTCTAAGGTCTTCCCGGAGCCTTCTCTTCTTTCAAAAGCACAACGATGATGCTGTCTATTTCCTGACATCTAGAAGCCCATTGTGAAAAGCTGACCCTTGCTTGCTGGGACTGTGCAGGAGGACTGGCCCTGTCCCCAAGAGCTTTCATCTGCCAGATGAGGGAGAACGTAAGATAATGGTGAGATCCAAGGAGGGTATAGACCATTCCTGTCCTGTGATTGCTGGCTGCTCGTGCAGCAGCAGAGCAGTAGCTGAAATGCTGTCCTGCTAATCTCAGGACTTTGTCCTGTGTCCTCCAGTGTAACCACTCGCTGTGGCTGGTTAATCACTTGTCCTGTTAAAACAAGGTCAAGGAAAACATTATTTATTGGAAGATGGCACTTCCATGGCCTGCTAAATCATGGTGGCAAACAAATACTGTGGTCTCTGGCTTCCTGCAGAGTTCAGCAGAGGCTCTTTGCTGTTTGTTCTGGCCTCCCTTACTGGGCAGAGACCTGTTTCATAGCTTCTCCTAGCTAAACTTCAAGCAGCAGCTGAGGTCAGCTTCTCAGCGCTGGTGGAGCTTCAGCCCTTGTTTGGGTCCTGCCCCTCGTTAGAAGATGATGGCGTCTGGATTTCCTGGCAAGTATTGCTGCTCGGCAGCCTGTCGGTGCTTTCATCTTGTTGTTTTTCCTCTGCTGTCAGCTCCTGCAGTGTGAGACTGCTTTCTGCCCTGTTTCTCTTGGTGTCTGAGCGGCTTGTTGCCTCTCCCTTAAACCACTGCACTAGGTGCTGGACTGATGTCCTGTTAGTGTACCAGACCTCTGAGGTTACAGTTGTGACTTAGTGCGGTCTGCTTTTGCGGGGGCGGGGGAAAGGGTACCTAGGGATGAAGCTTACTGGAAATGTGGGTAGACTAGGGGGGGTTACCTCACCTTTTGGAAGGATCAAGAGAGGGCTACCTGGTTGAGGTGCTCCAAAGGAAACCAGACCTGGCCATGCTGGCTTTGAAGCTCTGCGGGGGGTGAGTTCAACTCCAGGAAGGGCTGGGCTAGACACACAGGCTGCCGCTTGGTGCTGAGGACATCTTGGAGAGGTGAAGAGCTAGAGGTGAGGCAGTGGTGAGGAAAAGGGCCAAACACTTCTCTGTGTCCAGCTGTGGCCCAGAGAATTTGCTGCAAGGTAGCAGAGGAGAGGTGGCATGTCACTGCTGGTGGTCTGCACCCACAGAAACAGTCTTAAATTCTGCAGGGAATGAGGGGTCTCTGGGTGCTTTTTTGGTGAGATTTCAGAGAACGAGCTTCACGAGTGTCTGAGGCGGCTATAAACAGACAGGAGCAAGCTGAATGGTAATGACTGCAGTCTTCTGAAGGGAGATGTGGGCGATGTAGCTGATCCACAGACTGCTGTGTAATCCCACAGCTACTTTACTGCCTCAGGCCTGGGAGATGGCAAATGATATTTTAATTTTTATATATGCAGTGATGGCCCTGGGTGCTTTGGAGTGAGATGTCAGGGTTACAGCAGATAATTGTGTGAAAACATCGGTTCAGCTCGGAAGTTGCAAAAGCTGATTCCATGCCTGTGTGTGGGAAGACAAATCAGTCCTTGCCTAGAAGTGCTTGAGCCCTTAACTTGATTCAGAGCTCTGCGATGCAGTTACAGGAGGATGCTGAAGAGGGAAGGGGTGGAACCGTGAGCTGGTGGGACCATGGATCACTCTGTCTGAGTAGGACTTACAGGACAGGCTTTGAGGACTGACGGATATCTGAAAGACTGAGTAATGGCTCGATTTGACAAAGCAAACTGGCAGGAGAGGACAGTAGTTTTACTGTGGATCTGAAGTCCCTCAAGAAAATGTCATCTGAAATGTCAAGGTGTGGTGCTGGCACAGTGGTGTGTTGAGTTAAGCTTCAGCCAACTGCATCAAAACCAGAGGGCCCCATCCAAGAGCTGAAAGGATGTTGCTGTAAGTACATGTCACGGTAGTCTTGAGCACTATCCTACTTGAATACTCAGCAGAAAAAGGCTGTTGTTCTGACAAGCTGTTGTGTTCCTGCATGAGGCAGCTTTCTGGGAACTGTGACCTGGCCATAATTTACCAGCTTTTGCGGGGGCGGAGACAGCACAAAAGTGTTGTGGTAATTCAAGTGCTCCCTTGCCAAATGCTGGCTCAGTCTGTTTCTTCAAGTGTGTGAACCACTTGGAAAAATGCCGAAACAGGCAAACGTACCCCTCAAAAGCAATTGCTGGGTTGAGGCCGTGTGCTGCTATTAGTCAGCATCTGGAGGAGCTCATCGGGAGCGGCTGGGCTCTAGGTGCAGGTCTCTCTCCCTTTCTGCAGGCAGCTGGGGAAGAGGCATGGCGGAAGACTTGCAGCTGGCGTCTCGTCGACATGCAGCGTGTGAGATCTCTGGCAGCCGCCCCTGCCAAGGTGCTGCCGTCGCTGCCAGAGACCGAATCCAGTTCGGTCTGAACTTGTGTTAGGAAATAGGAACTTGAGCCTTTGGAGAGCTTGGGGCTTGCTCAGCAGTGGGTCCACTAGTTAGTCACCGTGCTACTGGGACAGCTCTTCTGGCAGGGGATTTGTGAAACCACGGGATTAGTCCATTCTTATCTGAGTAGCCTGACATGTGAATAGTCCTATTAAAAACTCCCAAAGCCCCTTGGCTGAGGCTTGGTGACTGGCCCAGCGGCTGGAGGAGGACAGGCTCGTGTAACGCACTGGTATGCCGTGGGATACATTGAGTCAGGGTTTATAAATCTGGTCCAATTTCTGGAAAATATGTTCTGTTCTGTCTGCTTGGATGCTAAGAGATTCAGAAGAGTTTAGTTCTTGCAAATTTGTGTCTGGCCTTCTCTGTAAAAATTAATTCCAAGTGTTATATAAACATGGCCCTCATTCCAGTTGCAACATAATGTTGTGCTGGCTCTTGTGCTGTGGAGTTGGGGGGGCAACCCCCTCATCGAGCAGGACAAAATGCTCTGGCCAAGCAGCTCATGGGAGAGGCTGCGAGGCACGATGTGCAACTTGTGTGGCTCTGGTCTAAATGCGATGCAGCTCTGACCTCCTGGAAGTGAATGGTACAGCAAAGTCTACTTTTTGTGTCACGGTTATTAAGCATCAAGTGATCTGATAGCAAGGTGGCTTCTTGCAGCCTCAAAAGTATGAGCGTAGTTGCAGGTCACAATAATACCAAAAGGAACTGGTGGTTTTGCCATAGCAAAGTTGGAGTCAAGGAAACAAGTTGAAAGCTTTGGAAGCTTCCCTACTGAAGTGAGATGTGGTAGGACATGCAAAACCTGCTTCCTCTCCAAGGTCCTGTATAGCTGCAAAACAACATCACATGCCTTTTTGGGCAGGCTTGGTTTTCATTACAGCTCTGTACAGAGAGCTGAAAGTAGGAGGTGTATGGATGGTAGCTACTGCAGTCCCCTGTGCTTTCCCTTGCAGTCTGATTTTATGGGTGCAGTACTCTTACGAGGACCCTTTCTCTCATATCCTGCTGAATTTTGCTCCATGCTTTCTCTAGACTCTGCTAAAAGCAAACTAGTAAAGCCCTGACCTGACAATGGGACTTAATTTCCACTCAGACTCCAAAGCTCATCATCCAGGAGCTTTCAAAAGAGGGACTGAAACTTGTTAAGACCTAATTCCAGTAGATTTCCCTTCTATAACTGTAGCTTGGCTTTCAAACATCAAACAATTGCAAAACTCTTTGCATGCATGGTGCTGCCTGTGAGCTGGGTTTTTTGCAGGGTATAGGAAGTGATTACCATCAATAACAATCCTTTGCAGGCTGTGTGGAGGTGAGGGGCATTCTGAGTTTCGGCATGATCCAGTGTTTGACAAGGGCCACGTTGAAAACTCCATTGTCTTGAGTTATCTGGACCATGCTTTCCCACTTCAAAAGTGTGAGCAGAAGTTGGTGATGTGTTGGTAGAGTAAAACACAGCTGTTTAGCTGCAGCATAGTCTGGGGAACAGAGATCTAGGTTAAGTTTCTGCTTTACTTCAGCCACAGGGCATGTTGTTGGGCAGTAGCTCTCTGCTGCATCCAGGATTCCTTACTAAAAGTAAGAGTACCACCAAACTCTCCTCTTACTGAGAAGCATGACAGAAACTGAGTGCTATTTAAGTCTCTGGCCTTCCCCTGCCCCATAACCACCATCTGTTTCCTATGAGACTTAGCAGTGGTAACATCTTCATAACTAAAAAGTGCTGGGTCAAAACCATCTTTGCTAGACCCCCTTGGAAATACCCAGAAGAGTTAAAGTCAGCTTGAAAGCCCTTTGACCCTTCCACCCCTCGGGCTGAGGACAGTGTCACTCTGTAGAGTATGAGGTCAGTACGAGGAAGCTCTCCAGCTTGTGCCTGTGGCTGGGTGTGATGTCAAAAGATCAAACTCCTCAAGCTGGGCTGAGTCCTTGCTCTGACCTCGGTTTGTGGATGCTTGTGCCATAATGCTGAGGATTCATATGGTTCAGTGGAAGGGAAAGGCAGCCTCGGTGCTCCTGCTCCAGAGAAACCAGAGAGAAATGTCTTTGTTTTGTTGTCTCTGGACAGTGTGTTCACATCTGGTTTGACTAAACTCTTCCAGCTACTTTCCTTTCCCTATAAAGGTCTTGAATCCCTGGGAGGGTGCTTGCCTAACTGGCCCTCTGAGGTGAAGCTGAAGGGAGATGAACATTGTGTACCAATGTAACTAGTAGAGTTTTGAAGAGCAGGATTATATGACGTTCCTCAGTTCTGGATTCAGTTTTTCCATAGAGACACTTAAATGCTTTTGGCTCAAGCAGAGGTTTTATCTTGACAGAGCTCAGCATGTTGTGGTTGCTTGTTGGCCAGGGCTGCAGCTTGGTTGGGCACCTGACCTGCAGCAAGGGTAACGGAGGAAATGGAGGTTTCCTCTACTTGAAACTGGAGGAGGGGAAGGCTTCTGAGCATGTTCCCCCATCCTGGGCAGGGGTTGCCTACCATAAGAGACTGATTTAAATGGCCTTCCTCTCCACCAGCCCCTCTCTGCCTCTGACTCTTCTTTACCAGTGCAATTAGTTGGACTAACTTGATGATGTAATGCCGAGCTGCTTTATAATTCCAAGGTTGCTGTTTGTGTCTCTGGCTTTGAAAACTTTTCAGACGCCTCCACATCGCTAGTGTCTGAGGAAACTTGCTTGTGGGTGCAGATAGGTTCTTGGTCCTGATTGCTTCAGAGAAGCCTGCAACCAGAGCCCTTTTGGCTAGAGGAAGTGCTTAAGTTGTTTCTTTATTTTTTTTCCCCTAAATTTCTAGCAAATACTTCCTAGAAAATCAGTAACCTTCCATCTTGATCGAGCACAGATGACAGCTGACACAGGTGTGTTGCACAGGTAGTGTCACAGTTTCCTCTTTAAGATGGGGCAAGGCTGGTATGGTGAAACACTGATGTTTTACTGCCTTTGGATTGTCTGTGATAAAACTAAGCACAAATATAAACATATGTCTTAACATGTGGGTTTTGTCTAGGTGATCTTTCAGAGAAGAGAATGCCTAGAGAAGTGCTGAGCCACAGCTCTCTTGGGTATGCTCAAAAAACCCCAACACCCAAACCCAACACAAACCCTGTAGAGTGGAATTATTCTTTCTTTTTCAGACTTGAAACTGCACCTCCAGAGCACAGACTATGGGAACTTCCTGGCCAATGAAGCCTCCCCACTCACGGTCTCCGTCATAGACGACAAGTTGAAGGAGAAGATGGTGGTGGAGTTTCGTCACATGAGGAACCATGCGTATGAGCCCCTAGCAAGTTTTCTGGACTTCATCACGTGAGTACCAGCCGCTTGTGAACAGCGTTTGAAACTTTTTGGTGTTCTTCCAGACTTGAGGGCTCTCAGACCAACTTTCCACACTCAGCCTTGCAGCTGCTATGTTTTCTGCAGCTTCTGAAATGAAACTGTTTTGGTTGTACCTTGGAGGTCTCAAACCAGCAGCACAGTATCACTGTGTTATTAAAGGCTTCACTCTGGACTCTCTGTGTCTGGTTTCAGGGGGTCTTGTAACGTTTTCACAGCCCTTTGCTCTTGCTTAGTGAGGGATTCTACCTTCTAAAATGCATTCTGACTTCTTAAAGTCTATCACCAGGGTGTGCGTGCTTCACTGGCACAGCTGTTTAGCTGCCTTCCATTGCAGAATTGGCTCAGTCTCTATTAGAGCTGTCATTTACCCTTGTCCCTTGTGTTAAATGTTCCTGGGCTTTTTAAAATGTGATCCTGCTGCAAAACATACACATGCCATGCATGTGCATGACAGTTGGCTGCTAGTTCTGCCCCACCAAGGGCTATCAGCCTTTGTCAGGGCTTCTGTGATCCTGCCATCCCACTCCAGGAGCTGTAGCCCTTCCTCTCACCCCATCACAAGCTGGTTCACGATATTGAGCTGCCCAAAAATTGAACAGCTTTTGGGGTTAATCTTTGACTGATTTGTTTTTCTGAGCTAGCTCAAGGGGACCTGACAAACACCAGCACTAGGGGAAGGGAAGGCCCAGAATATGCATCAGGGGAAAGACAGGGCTGCAGCAGCCTCAGCACGTCTCTGTCAGCGCATGAAAAGACATGAGGCGTGTGCACTCCCACAGCAGGTTCAGCTGATGTGAAAAGCTGGAAATAGCACAGCGTTCATGCAAGTATCTTTTCCTAGCGGTTTTTCACAACCCTCTGCTTCCCTGTGTGTTGCTCTTGTCTTAATCAGTAATAAAATGAAATTGCTACGTTCCTTTAAGCTCTAGTTTGGCTTGCAAACTGCACAGCTAGTGAGCTTTCTTAACCAGCAAGGAGAGTGGTCTTTCCTAACCAGCGAATTACTGGTTCAGTAGGGCATGACTTTTAACTTAGATCTCTGAGAAGAAGGTTGTACTCTGTTCTCAAGTAGGGTAGTTAATATATCAGTATTAATTTATTTGATATAGTGAGCTTGGGCTCATTGCAGGCACTCTGGCAAGTGTGTTTAATCTTGCATTTTTGGCACTTGTGTGTGCGTTATCTTCCTTGTCACCTAGAGATTTCTTTTTTGAATGATACAGGCTGATATGGAAAGGACTTTGTGGTCTATTCAAAGATTTTTAAATTTTGGCCTGTCTGTGGCATCTCCTGCATGTGGAAATATTGATTAAAGACCTGTGTCTCTGACACATTCTTTCCTGTTCTGTCTGTTCTATGTCTGGACAGTAACACTATCTCATTTTTCTAGCTCAGTGGCTCATATCTGTTATTTTATGGGTCGCTGTGCTAAAGCTTCCTGTCTTTTAAGCTTTTCCTATTTTCTGAGTGGTTTTATATGCCTGACACTAAAATTCATGGAGTTTTCATATTTGCCTCCTGATATGGAACAAGACATGGCAAGTCACCAGCAAGACATTACTAAGCCCCCGTTTTGCAGCAGTGTTTGCAATGGGATGAAGCAGTTTCTAGCTCGTCATCTTAGTTGTGTGGAGCAATCTCTTCTATTTTCTCCAACTTTTCAAAACACCTCTTCACCCATCTTTAATTTGCTGTAAAGGTGTCAGTACTGTTTGAGCCTGGCAATATTAGGTAGCTTGTCTTCCACTGATGCTTTTCCTTTGCTGCTCTACAGGTTTGTGGAAATGTCTAGCTTTATGGAAGTAACACAGTAATCCCTACTGGTCTCTTCTTTTAGCCTGTGTTGTATCTGTTTAAAGGCAGTAGTCTGGGGAGGACACGTGAGTATCTTGCAGACTTTAAAACTTTGCTGTTTCCTAACTGTCCTGCTTTGAAAACCAGTGCATGGAAAAGATGAACTGCAAGGTCTCAGGCCATGCCTGCCCTCATTACACACTGCATGACTTCGTAGGAAGGCTGCAAATAGCTGTGGAAATCCAGTTTCCTGTTACACCAGTCCTGTTGACTTTTATCCAGTGTCTACGTCCAGCTTGAGTTGTGCAGAAGACCTTAAACATCTCATGTAATCTGGAGACTGTTTGAATGACTTAGCTTTGAAACTGTTTTTTTGCCCTCAACTTGATTTAACTTTGATCTTGTCCTGCTTCTGTCTCTCTGATTTTGATGAGTTCTCTATAGCAAAACACAATTCTGTGCAGATATCTGTATCTCTTACCTACTGCGTAACCTCATCTCGAATATATTGGTCCCGTTCAGCACAGGATGTGTCTTCCTTGAGTTGTCTTCACTCTCATCTCTTTCCCTTTTTGCCCACAAGGTTTGCTTTAATGCCACTGTCTGCAGTGCTGCCTAGAGGAAGGCAGACAGAAGATGAAGTGGGAGAAAAGGCATTTTGGTACATGAAGTGTCTCCACTCTCTTGTGGAGCCTTTTGTGGAAGCAGACTTCTAATGACACGGCAGATGAGTTAACACAGAAGAATGAGGACAGTGAAACACGAGTCTGGAGAGGGTGCTGGTTTTACCCAGTGGGTCTTAATATCTTCTGTTGAATATGTCCTGTATTTAGTGACTGGGCTGGTAGAAAAGAGGGTAGATTTCTTGGGCTGCCTTTCAGGCTGTGTTTTGTTCCCTGAAAAAAAATCAGGGATATTAGGAAAATTTGCTTCACTGAAAGGCTTATCAAGCACTGGAACAGGCTGCCCAGGGAGGTGGTTGAGTCACCATCCCTAGAGGTGTTTAAAAGACATGTAGATGTGGTGCTGAGGGACACGGGTTAGTGGTAACTTGGCAGTGCTAGGTTAACGGTTGGACTTGGTGATCTTTAAGGTCTCTTCCAACCAAAACGACCCTGTGATTCTATGATTCCATTCTGTGAAACTGTCCTGTGGGTTGTAGTAGGTCTTGGTTTGGTGTAGGAGGCAGAAGTTTCAGGGATTATTGTCCTGCTGACAATGTGAAGCTTCCCACGCATGTCCCAAATAGCTGGAGTGCAGAACAGCTCTGTTTGGAGGCTAGTAACGTGTACTTGTGCCAGTAGCCTTCATGGCTGGTAGCTACCATGTAGCTACGTGCTGGTAGTGTGTACTTGTGCCAGTAGCCTTCAGCTAACCCAGGCTTGTGTGTGGGCAGCATCACAGAGATGTTTGGCCAAAGGATGTTGGCATGCTGGGGATGTTGTGTCTGTGCACACAGAGGTACTGTGTCATCCTGCCTACCCTGAGCGACGCTGGGACAAGCCCCTTGATCTTCCACTCTGGCTGGGCACACAGGCATTATGGGGTGATCTCTCTTTGCCTTTTTGAACATGGCTATTTCTCACTCCTTTCTTTTAGGGTAGTTAATGAAACTTGAGCAGGAAATGGTAACGATTGCTCCTGGTAGACAGCTCAGGGCAAGCGAGGCACCAGGTGGTCAGAAGAAGAAATTGTACTCAACTGAATGTGTCCATGTGCTAAAACTGTACAGGCTGAATTGAAATAAAAAATGGTAGAAAGATATGGAAAATTTGAGCAGGGCTGGCTTCTGCAGGAGGAAAGCTTGAGTTCACTGGGGCTCCCTTGAGAGAGGCACTGGGTTGTAAACAGAGATTTTTAAAATCGAGTGGGATTGTAGGAGGTGTGTCTGACTTAAAATGGAAGGAAATGTTTTGTAGCATGTCCAGTTCAGCTCTGAAACTCACTGCTGCTGGATGCCTTTCTACGTACTAATATTTCTTTGGCCTTCTTAGAAATACTGGATAACCTCACACAAGACAGGCCCACTGAGGCCAGTTAAACCCTTGGGTACCATTTCACTGAGAGTGGCCAGGGTGTACCTGCCAGGAGATGATGGATCAAGCACTTAAAAAAACAGTCGGGCTTTCTCCTTCATGAATGTCCTACTAGACTTTGGGGTGCTTTTGAGTTGATCCACAGGTGACTGTTGTGTTCTCCAGAGTTGCTTGTTTTTGGAGGGTGCTCAGATCTTGACCCAGGGCACATTGCTGAGAAGATCTGGGGAACCGTCTTGTCTTGGGAGCAGCTGTAGTCCCTGTCTCCTCTGATGGCTCCAGAGCCAACCTGCCAAAAGCCTGCGTGGGATTATGCTTTGTGGTTTCTCTTGCCTCTTCTAAGTGGCCCGTGAACGTGGTGAGGCCACAGGAAGGAGGAGGAGCACCAGGAGGATGTGTGCCCCTGGTGTGCTCTCCTTGCACGGCTCCAGGGAAATGAGACAGCGCTGCCTGTGACTTGCCGGAAGGTGGCACTCCAGCCCCGTGGCTGCCTGTCCCCAGGTGCACACCGTGCCACAGGTAAGGACGGTCACCTAGGGAGGTGGGCAGGAGTTGACTCCTCTCCTAAGCTTAGGGGAGAGAACAGTGTTTAAAAGCACATGAACAAAACTGGCCCAAGAGCACAGCTAAGCCGCAACCACAAAGCATGGTCTTTGTTCCCTAAGTCACTTGCTGCCACTGATTTTTTTTTTTTATTTTTTTTTTTTGTCCTGTCGTGCTCCTCTCCTGGCACCATGCTGATTCTTTCCTGGCTGCAGTCCTCTCCAGGAACTCCTCTGTGGCAAGTGTTGCGTTGTTAGTACCAAAATATTGAGGAAGTTGGCCGATTTCCCTTTTGTTTTGTGTTTTTTTTTTTTTTTTCTTTCAAGTGGTGGCTGTAGCTGGCGGCCTTTGCCACTGCATATCGTGGCAAGCAAAAGCTCAACTTGCTGAGCCTGCCATGGTCTCTGTAAAACACCTGCTAGCTCTGCCTCTTGCTAGGCAGCTCCTCGCTGGAAGACTGCTGGTGCTTCCTTCTGTTTTTCATCCGCCCGTAGTAGGTTCTGACTGATAGGCACAAGTTGGCTGCTAACATCTCTGCTCCAACACAAACAATTGACTGTTTGGCTGAGGGAATGCAGCGATGTTCTGTAGGGCAGCAACAAACAGGTATTAAGTGTACTTGAAACAGCAAAACCCACTTCCTGAATTCAACAAGCACATATTGACTTGTGGGATGGAAGTGGGTTTTAGGTTCTTCTCAGTGATGTTCTGCCCTGCCTTTCTGTAAAGGCTTTGTTCTTTGTGTTAGCCTGACACGGTGCCATGTCCTGTCTCCTTCCTTCAACTGTTCCTGTATACAGTTTAGATAGGATTCTTTATCGTGGTATCACTCCTCACTCTAGCCTGCTGTAGCCTCATCAGATTGTCAGCTTTAGTATTTTTCCAGGAGTGGGGGGAAAAAAAAAGGGGGTGGCTTTGCCCTCGCTTCAGCGCAGTCTTCCCTGCTCTGGGAAGTCTGGTTTCACAGCAGCCTTGTCCCTTGAGCCCTTGCAGCAAGCTGATGGGCAGAGAAGGGTTTGAGCTTGTGCTCAAGAGGGAGCTGCTGTAACTGTGTGGAAACTGAGTCCGCTGTAGGAGTGAGGTCTTGGGTGGAGATGGGTCTAAACACATTTCCAAACCTGTGCTCAAGCCCATCATCAGAGGACAGACTAGGTTGTCTTTTGTCTTTACCCTACCAGTCTGCTAGGGCTGAGAACTGGGTTCTTTGTTGCCCTGAGGATGCAGCTGGGAACTTGGCTTCGAGTATGTTTTTGTGGTCACAAGATGTGTTTTTGATGAGACTGCATGTACCTTTTCCCCTTGCGCATGCCTCTTCTTAGCTGACACTTCCCTCTGTTACCTTCTCCCTGACCCAGTCCTGCTCTGCCTCTCCCCTGCACTGGATAGATCTAGTTTCTGCTGCATGACTTTGAGTTCAAGCTTAATCTTGCAGCAGTTTCTCTGGAGTCAAATTGTTTCAATTGCTACTTGAGCTGAAGAGCAGTAATCCTCTTCTCTGGAGTAGGAAGTTGCCTGTCTTTATTCTAAATATACTGGAGTGTGCATCCTGGCACAACTGCAGAGGTTACGGAATATGACTACATCCTTTTGAAGTCCTTTCTTGCAGAAGAAAAAACTCCAAATGCTTTGTTACTGACACTTGCAGTTTATTTGGGTGAATGCAACATGCTGCTGTGCTTAAAACTGCGCTATACTATTTTCAATTAGTCGTTGACTCTTTGGTGGCGGTGGGATTGGGAAGTGAAAATTTACTGCAGGATTGCCAGCCACTACAGTAAAGGTTTACGAGCCTTTTCTGGCAGAGACGGTTTTGGCAGAGAAGCACAGGTTTCTGACAAACAGCTTCCCTGTTTGCAGGGAGTGCAAAGTTGAACTGATAAGCCAAGTTCTTGGAGGGATTATGCAACATTCAAAATAAGAGGGCATGTAGCTAATGGTCTGGAAATGATCACAGACCTGCATCCTGTGGGTAGCAGCATCAGAACTGCATCTCTTCTCCTGCGTACCCAAAGGACACAGATCTCATACCAGTTTCCCAGAACCAGTGTCTCTGAAGATGGACTGGGTTGCATGCCTCAGTGGTCACGTGGAAGTCGTCTTTCAAAAGGGTGTGAATGCAGGTGCCCTCATTGGAAAGGGAGTCTTTGAAAGGTGGATTTCACTGTGTGTTATGTTGAGGGGATGCGTTTTTCCCCAGACGTCTAGTGCCTGGAAGACACTTCATTTTGCCAGTGGATTTGAACTGGTACAGTATAACTCACCTCCTGCTGACCGGTGCTGTTTGTTGCTTGGAAGGCGTTAGCATGGTGCCTAGCAAACGCAAACAGAGTGAGCCACGGTGATGATCGGAAGAGCTAGCAAAATGTTATTGGTGGCAGTAAAGATGTAGGAAAAAGCAGGTGAGGAGCTCCAGATGTGAGCCCGTGTTTCACTAACATAGAGAAATCTTTAATGAAACTCTGCAGCCCTGAGAAGGGGGTTCAGGCATGCAAGCTGTGGGTAACCAGGTGAGAATGCTTCGCCCTGGATAACATCCCCATCCAAGCTGATGCTGTTTCATCCAGAGGCAGCGTGTGGACTTCACTATCTTCCTGGGCTTTGTTTAAAGCTGAACGCCTCTGGTGATTCTGCAGCTCACAAGAACAGTCCTTGTACTTCCCTCATGTTCCTTCTCGCAATCTTTCCCTCTACAGGCTGAAGAGCATTTCTGTTCGAGAAATAAAACAGGGAGGGAGTGTGTTAGGAGGTTATCAGTGCTCCTCCAATCGATTTATGTGTGGTTGCAACTTTTCCAGAAGACAACCTGTGCGCAGTGCCTTCGGTTGGATTAGGGTTCACTGATCAGTTCTGTTCCGTGTAACGTGCTTCATCCCTTGATTGAAACCATTCTCAGGGTCTTCTGGTGCTGGACCTTAGCAGCCTGCATTTTTCCTTTTACCTTTCCATTGATTTGCCTCACCCAGTGCTCTAGGCTGGCAGGTTCAGCCCAGAGAAGCCCTGGGGGGCAAAGGCACTGCTTCTGAACGCTTTTTGGGGACATCTTGTGTACTAGTCCCCTTTTCCACATCTCTTCTGTGTGCTGAAGTCTAGCAAATACTTATACAGAGATTTGTGTAAATACCGCAAAGTACTGCAATATTTAGAGGTCAAGCAAAATCTTGCATCTACCCCACGTGGTTTACTGTATGTCAACTGGGATGATGATTTTTATTGTATTCTGCTGGCAGCAGGTCTGTATGCACAGTAATGTTCTGCATGTTGTCTGAACCCAGACCACACATTCACGGAGAATCAGGTAAGGGTGTTTAGGCCCTTAAACTCACTCATTTTTCTTTGCTACTTCAGTCAGTTTTGGGAACAGTGAGTTTGCACAGTGCAGTCTTTAATCTTCTTTTTTTGTCCTTGGAATGTGGGTTTTGGTTGGTTATTTTTTTTTTTTTAGTGCTTTGCATGTAAGGAAGGTAAGAAAACAGTATATATAAGTTTGGCTTTTGCAGCTGGTTTATGTGAAAGCAGCATGATTAGATGTTTCTGGTCAATATTTAAAATGTATTTAGTGCTGAAGTCTGCTCAGCAGAGTGCCAGGACTCAGCCTTGTGTACCAGCCTTGTGTTTCTCAAGCTTTGAGGCACTAAGTTTAAGCAACCAGAGACTCTTGCAACAAGGCTGCAAGGTGTTCAAGACATTCCCTGGTGTTTCAAGCGGTTTTGTACACATCTAGAAAACAATGTTATATTCACAAAGCCTCCAAATTAAGAGTACTTCATCTAGGTTTTTTTTTCTTGCTAGCCTTTAGTGCAGCTAATGCTGTATGACTGCTTATAAGTTACCGGATGATGCCACTGGAAAACTGAGGTCAGTATCCCAAGAGACCTAGACTCACTAGAAGATGGTAAAAATCACATGGAGATACAGCTAAATATAGATTGATGCTGAGAACATTCCTGGATACTTGGATTTGAAAGGCTGCCACAGCATCTGTAGTACTGTGAAGTTATAACTCTGTGAAATGGTCTTGTCGATCTAAGTTTAGCAGGGTACCCACTTATTGGCTGAGTGCCCTTGGTTTGTGGTGGCAACCATGAAATTCTTGGCTTTCTCTTTGGCAGGTTCACGAACCTACCACTTAGGTGTGGTTTTTATTGGTGTGACTGTAGGAAAGGCAGCGTGCAAAGATTGGAAGAGATGAGCACGCTTTGAGCAGAGACCATCGCATGCTGCATCTGTTCTTGCTGTTCCCTGGACTGCCTGAGCTTCAGCAGCAGAGGGAGGATAAAACTGCTCCTGGCCAGAAGCTGTTGGTCTGACATGTTCTAGTCTGAGCCGAGAAACTGATTTAAGGATTTGACTCAGTTCATCCACTGTCTGTTACTTGAACAAGCCTCAGTGAGGCACTGAGGTCTTCCGGATGTGCAGTATCCCTCTCCTTTCCGGTTCAGGACAGCTGTGCAGTTATTTACTTAAAATGACACTCCAGATACAAGCATCTCGGCTGTCAGCACTATTCTTAGCATCAGCTACTGCTCTTTGGTGCTTTGAAGTCTGTGCGTTGCTTTCCCCCATGACTGCTTACATTCGGAGCTTGAGAGAGGTGTGACAAGTAGCTCTGCGTCCCAGCATATTTGCTCAGGTCTCAAACTTGGTGGGATATAGAGAAGGGTCTGTGTATTATCCACAAACCCAAGGATGCAGCAGTACAACCAGCCCGAAACTTTTTCCTTAGGTTACTTCCCCCCCCCAGCCTGTGAATACATGAACTGGATGAGCTGCTCAAGGGAAGCACTAGATGCTAAAGTGACTATAGTCAAAACAACTTCATCATCATTTAAAGCTGTCTCTAGAATTCATGCCGAGTTCAGAGCACTGCTCTGATCCCGCTGGAGATTTCCCTTTTTCATCCCAAAATAAACACATGCTTCTACAGTAATCTGAGTAACTGCCCAATGTGATCGCATAGTGACTTTTGCCTTGCTAGCATTAGTCTGTGTTAAAGTCTAATGCTGGTTTTGGAAAGCATTAAAGTTGCCTGAGCAATGCAATACCTTAACCCATCCCAGCAATAACTCTGAGCCGCAGCCCGGTTTTTCCTTGCTCTGCAGTTGTGCATCAGCCTGCTGCTGCTTGCCTCTGCTGTCCTCACGGCCCCTCGCAGAGCAGCTGTTAAGCTACAGTTTGGCAAGGCTTTCAGAGGATCCCTGAGAAACGCAGGTCATGCAATGTTCCGTCATTAGTCATGCTTTGTGACCACTTGCAGTATTGTTTACGGTTTCTTTAGTATCCTGGAGCAGAAAGCAATAAAAACCCAACCTATCTGCCATAGGACAATGACTCTTTATGATTAGATTAGATTAGTAAATGGGGGAGGGAGAAGCCCTAACTGTCTTGGGGTCGCTGCCTTGCCGGGCCATGCCTGAATGTCTCCAGGCCAAGTTGTAAACTCCCCATGTGATGAGCTTTTATGCATTGTGCTCTGCTCCCCTGCTAAAAAGGCCTTCCCATTGCAATCTTTCTTGCGTATCTCATTTATCTGTGGCTGTACTTAAGTAACTCCAAAAGGAGGAAGACATACATTGTATGCTCTGAGGGCTGGAGCCCCTCTGCTGGGAGGACAGGCTGAGAGAGCTGGGGGGGTTCCGCCTGGAGAAGAGAAGGCTCCGGGGAGACCTTGTAGCAGCTTTCCAGCATCTGAAGGGGGCCTACAAGAAAGCTGGGGAGGGACTTTTTACAAGGGCATGGAGTGATAGGATGAGGGGTGATGGCTTCAAACTGGAAGAGGGGAGATTTAGATGAGATACTGGGAAGAAATTGTTTGCTGTGAGGGTGGTGAGCCCCTGGCCCAGGTTGCCCAGAGCAGCTGTGGCTGCCCCATCCCTGGAGGTATTCAAGGCCAGGCTGGACGGGGCTTGGAGAAATGTGGTGTGGTGGGAGGTGTCCCTGCCCAGGGCAGGGGGTGGAACTAGGTGATCTTTTAAGGTCCTTTCCAACCTAAACCATTCTATGATTGTCAAAGTACCTGTACATGGCTCTTGCATGTGTGATTTCTTCCTCCTGGATTCTGCTTGGTAGTTATCCACAGATGACTATCCCAAAATTTAGCTTCTGGGGCCTGTCTCTCCTATTTTCTTGGTGAGATCTCCTTTGTGCCTATCTGAGACTACCTCCCAAAACCAGCAGTGGGAATGATTTCTCTGACCTGCTGCTGCTGGAAGAAACATTTCCCCACCACACACACCGTTGGGCTTCTCTAGGCATATTCTAGCCTGGCTTTGTTCTCGTTATGTGAGCGTTGCCCAGTGTATTGTGCTGAACTGGTTGTTGCTGGAGGGGCGAAGATACTGGCCCTGGTTGTCTTGGACTTCAGGAAGCCGTAAGCTGACGTTTGTCTCCTGTGGGTGATATTTCTATGCTTGCCGACTCTTTCCTGTCTCTTAATAAGAAATTCTCCTGTTCTGTGAGACATTACTGACGCTTCTCAGTATCAACTGCAATTGTATTTCTGTGAATGTGAATTTCTGGAATATACCACACCTCTGTTCAGTGGGTGACAGGAAGAGCGAGGCAGGGCGTAGCTGCGCACCTGAAACTCTGGCTGAACGCGCACTCTTTTTGTGCCCATCTCTCTGTGGGCAGATACGGCTTGAAGCAGGAGTGTAAAACACGTTCTTGCCCACGAGGGGTTTGCTACAGTCTTTGTGGAGGCAAGGTTGGGGCCTTGAGATCAGATGCTGGTTTAACACTTAATTAAAGGCCTGCCACCCCCTGTCACTGGCTATAGCTTGTGTAGAGCCTCCATGTAGTGGTTTCTCCTCTGAACTCCTACTGAGTGTTCCCAGTGAGCTAGTGCAGAGGCTCGTCAGACCTTCTACCTGTCTCCAGTGTCCCACCTGACCATCCTACGTCCCAAACTCTTTTCCACGCCAAGTGGGCTGCGGTAAGACTTCATGGTGTTGCGGGTGACCATCTCCTCTCGTTTTCTGATGTGTTCCATAGTCTGGTCATTGTATTAGCTGCACCAAGAGCTAGTGAAGGTTAAAATGCTCTTGGAGGGGTCTGAGCATGCATTAACCGTGAAAGCTGGAACGTTTGAAGCCAGTCAGAACCGAACAGGAGATAGGGAGGATGATGACAAAAGCCGCTCTATTAAACAAGTAGTCAGAGATCCCTAGGAAAACTGCTGCCACCATAATAAATCTAATCTGTTGGGCCTGGGAGGAAATGCCAGCTTAGCCGGCACCTCTGCTACGGTCTTAGTACAGCTGTGCTAATGGAGGCAGATGCATTCGTGTTGGGACCTGGCACAGGAAAGCAAGCGTTGCCCCTTCCAGAGATGAAAAGGGACGTTTCCAGCTGCCCTGGCACTAGAGGACTTGCCTCATAGTCATGATTGACTAAGCTGTGACTGGTTTTGCTGGGATGAAGCAGGGACTGAATGTGAATTAGTGTGGTCCGGCCTTGCTGGAAAGAAACGGGAGCTATCAGGAAAGATTAGGTAGTGGTGCTGGTGTCTGCCGGCCCTTGGCAGGCACAAGAAGACCTTTGTCCTGCTCCAGCTCTCTTGTTATCTTAAAGGTTTGAAATGCTGTCACGGTGGAAATTTGAATTAAGAAATTTCCCCTCTGCCTTGCATGTGGTAACGCCTCCTCCTGCAGGGATGAATCCTCTGACAGCAAGATTTATGTAGTCTCAATAGGTACTCTTTCAAAAAGCTGCTGCTGGGTGTCCTTAGAGGCCTTGGCATTTGGTCTATAGATTGTGCATTTCCCCAGGCTTCCCTGAAGGATGAGGAAGCAAGCAAGTTAAGGGGTATAAATGAAATGGGGAGAGCCATGCTTTGCGCTCTGGCAGCAAAAGGCAGCTGGATTAAAGACAGGGACCACCGCGTGAAGAGGGTCAGGCTTGAGCTGCTCTCCCCAAACGTGGCTGTGGCTTTCATGCTGATTATGGGTGAGCTCAGTGTGACTCCAGTAAGCCAGGAGCTAAGCTGCTCTGATGAAGACCTGCGAACAAAAAGGGCTCCAGGCACTTTCCCTCAGTTCCTCTTGTACGGTTGACTTTGGCTGGGCTCCTGGCAAGCTGCAAATATCTTGCAGAGAGCAAGATCCGTGGTGAGCTGGGAATAGGAAAGAGGTGTGCAATGACTGTGTTTCCTTGGCTGTTCCTTCAGTGTAGACTGAGTTGAAGAAACAAATTTGGTCTGGTCTTATGTTCTTGCCTTGCTTTGATGAGAGTAATCCTGCCTATGGTCTTTCCTGAAAGCCACCGTGTTGCACTAAGCAAACTTGCATGTTTGAGGGCAGATGGTGGAGCTGGGAAATGATCTGCTGTATCCTTGGTCTGGCACACCTCATGGAGATGCACCTGTGTGAGGGTGCAGATGCTTGTGTTTACCAGGAACCAGCTGCTTACTGCAAGGGACTTACTCTCAGTTCTCATAAACAGGCCCTTCTTGCTGTCCTGGAGATTGGAATCATCTCCATGGTGAGAGCTGCACAAACAGAAGGCAGGATAATGACTTGATGGATTAAAGGGCAAAAGGAGGTTTCCTAGTACATGAAGCTTGTGCTGATTGCCGTGGTTCTAGATTGAACGTCCCTGGAAAGGTAGGCTGCAGACTCAGAAAGGCTCTCTGCAAAAATAATGGGCCAGGAGGTGTGTTACCCAGCCCTGTAGTGTGGAGAAATAAGCAGCACCTGTTTGAGGAACTAAGGTGTGGATTTGTTCATGGACGTGCCCTTTGAGTGTATTTGAGGGGCAGTAAGCCTGTCTAATAAAAACTACTGAAATCTGCTTTTAACTGGCTCTGCTTACCTGCCTTTGATGTGGTTCAAAGGGAAACAGGGCTGCACTATGTCCTCCTTGTTAGCTCAGAAATATAAAGACCGGCAGCATCCTAATGCCTGACAAACTATGATTCTGTGATAAACATGTGCAGGTCCTTTCCGTTTCTGCCCTTGCCCCAGTCCCGGTGTGCTGGCCTTAAGTCCCCTTTCTTCAGTACCCAAGTACACGTGGGAAGCCTGAACCTCAACAGCGCTCCAACTCCGGATGTGCGCAGATCCTTCTGCTGTTCTAGTTCAGGCCTGATCCCGTTTGTTTTGCAGTGGCTCTTGCCAAGGAGGACCTTCTTCAGCTCTTTTCCATCATCTGACTTTTTAGAGTTAGAGCTCTAGCAGTGAGAGGGAGGGAGCGTAAAATCATCTGTGCCCCTTCCCTGTGCTGGTGAGGGACATTGCAAAGGCATCTTCTGCTGACTGAAAAAAAACCCAACCCTCATCTCGCTTGATGTTTTTCAGGTTTTCAGCTTTGTTGGCTTGTGACTTGGCTTGTGACTCAACTCGTGGTGAAGGTGCCTAGGGCACCACTCCTGTTCTTGCTGGGGACGCTTTTCCTCTCAGCTCCTTGCATTTACATGATGCCTTGATCCCTTGCTTGGACCTTCTACTTGAAGAAGGCCTTTCTTGTATTCCCAGTCTTCAGGCCAGCTGTGTCTCTGGCTGGACTGGGAAGCGATCCTCTCCTGCTGCTCAGCGCTGGTGAGGCCTCACCTACAGTACTGTGCCCGGTTCTGGGCTCCTCATTGCAAGAGAAACATGGACGTACTGGAGAAAAGGACCACAAAGGGCTTGTGTTGGTGGAACTTGTGCTGAGTGCTGTGGTTCCAGACTGAACATCCCATTACTGCAGTGCCAAAGACTGAATTTGCTAATCCTGTGTCACTTAAGCTGGGGACTTGTTTAGGGACATCCTAACATGGGCTAATGCAAAAGAGTGCGTAGCTTTTGATGACAGAGGTGTGAAAAAGCTTGTGTGCAGTTTTTGTGAAGGTCGTGCCAAAGCTCCCAACCCTGTTGTTTTTGGAAGGGAGCAGGGCTGCGGAAACGTGACCCTTTCTCTGTACTCTTGGCAAAATGGAGCAGTGCTGATGGCAATGAAGCTGAGCTCAAGTCAGGCTATCTGCAGATTCCCCTTTCCTGGTGTCCTACCACGCACGCTTTTGCATGTGCTCTCTACAGAGCATGGCAATGTGAAGAGAGCGGTGGGAATGCTGGAAAGTTAACTGTTCCCTCCTGTGGGAGGGTGTGGGGAAGCTGAAGCCAAGCTCCTCTTGGAGGTTTGTGGTGTTAAGATGAGAGACAGTAGAGAAATGGCCACGAGGGAAATCCTGAGTAGCTGTTCGGAAAAGACTTTGTTGTGAGTGCGGTCAAACGCTGGAGCAGAGCCCCAGGGGGGCTGTGAGATATGCATCCTTGCAAATAATTCAGAGTTCATCTGCCTTGAGCAGCCTCAGCTGGCCATGCTTGGAGCAGGACATAGGGCTGGAGACCTCCAGAAATCCCTTCCAATCTAAGACTCTTCAGTGGTAGGTAGGAGATGCCCACATGGTGTGGTTGAGCTGTAGCATAAGTCACAGCCTGAGACTATGCTTGACTCCCTTTTGCTAGGCTGACGTGATAAGGAGACATTAAGGAAGTGACTGGTTCTTTGTGGGAAGGGTGCGTCTTTCTGGAGGTGTTTACAGGGACTGAAGATGTGTGCCCATCTGGTGCCAGGTGCCGGTTTTTGTATTATTTGTATTGTGACAAGCTTCCTGTTGCATGCCTCCAGGTACAGTTACATGATTGACAACGTCATTCTGCTGATCACTGGGACCCTGCACCAACGTTCCATCTCTGAACTGGTGCCCAAGTGTCATCCTCTGGGAAGTTTTGAGCAGATGGAAGCCGTGAACATTGCTCAGACACCTGCGGAACTCTACAATGCAATCCTGGTGGACACCCCCCTGGGTGAGTGAAGCCTTTCAAAATACCTCTCAGCTGTGTGTGGAGCAGATGTCCCTTTCTCCCCCAGTTTAACTAGCTCCCACCAAGTCTAAATTGTGCTCTAGGAAGACAAAGTGGTGGGTAATGCACAGCTGTGGCCACGCTGCCTGTGGTGGCTGGGCTTGGGTTCAGGTTTGTGCCTGTCCTTTGCCAGCTTTTTGTCTGGAGGACCAGCTGGCTCTCTGTATGCTTCACTAAATGTCCAAACCAGCACACTGGTAGTGGAGATCACTGGGGAATTTGGTTTGTGCGAGTCAGGCTTTGAGCTGTCGTGACAGTTCAGGTGCAATTAGATCTGATCTGCCAGGTATGTCCGTTTAACAGCTCTTCTGGCAATTGTGGCCTGAAACTAGGGAGGAAGGAGCAAGTTTGAGAGGTCTTAGACAATGTGATCTTTTTAATAATTGTCATGGGACTCATGGCACGTGTGCTTCCTTAATGAAGATCCTCTGCTGGAATTAGTCATTTAATTTCCAACGCTTGTAGTTGGACCATTAAGCAATTTCTTGTAGGCGATTTTTGTAGATATAGAGATCTGCACATGCCCAATCTTGTTCTAGCATTGATAAAATTAGCTCTAGATCAAGGGAAGCTCTTTATATACCAAAAAAAAAACCCCGATGAACAACAGCGGGGAAAAAAAAAAGCAATATCCAAAAGCTTTTTTTAAGCTGATTGCATAGCAGGATCCTGTCCTGGGTTATACTGTCTACAAGCCTTGACCAGGAGACCGGTGACACTGAAACCAAATGTCTTATGAACAGTCAGACGGATATGTTCTTTAAAGATAAAAGGTGCAGGAAGTGGTTCTGAAGAAAATATGGTTGTCTTCTTGCAGTAGTAGGAGAGGTAGTCACAGGAGACTTTCTAGGTTAGCATCTGTGGGCAAAAAAGTAATGACATACGCCTGAGTCAGTGATTAATCATGCTTTTGGGGTTGCTAGAAAGAACAAAACGCTCTAAATCATCATATTGTCATTGATAGAAATAGTTGTTTTTGGAACCAAAAGTGCTTTTGCAAATGCTCTGTCTAGTAAGGGGGCAAGTGAAGTAGTTGTTATGGAAAAATGACTTGCCAGCTAGAGCCCAGCAAAGGAGGGAGACCATGTCTTGAGATCTGGGTTGCAAGGTAAGGCAACACAGCAGCAGGAGAGCCAAGGCTCTGCATGCAGCTGAGCCTGCTGTAGGGATGATGATGTGTGGGAAGAAAATCCTCCAGTAAGTGGGAACCTTCCCACTTTGGGAATAAGACAGAAAGAACCGAGCATTTCAAAGATACCAACTCTCAGAGACCTTAAAGCTTCCAGCTGTATATGGAGTGAAAATGCCCATATGAGTGAGCTTTGCCTGCTTCTGCCATTGCTAGGCTGAGTTCTTCTTCAGACCTTTGTCCCGGCCATGCCCTTGAGGCTGTGTACCACCTAGTGTGGCATTTCTTCGGCAGGAGAACGTGGGGAGTAGCTGTGTTGCCTAAACAAGCAGGCACGCAGGCTCCAGTTGTTTAACTTGCACTCCTTCCAGTGACCACACGCAAAGAAACAGCAGCTCTATCTCCTAAAAGTACTTGAGTAGCTACGTGGCTTGGTAGGAATGCCTAACCCCAAATGGCTTTCATAGGTTAGCAGGGCAAAATAAGACTTGCTGTTAGCCTAATTTGGGATATTGGAGGGCCAAGAACTGAAATAGCTGTGTCCTCATTCCTCTGCTACTCTGAAGTAGCCACTGCTTAGCTATCGAGGCTAGCCAGTGAGTCCTGCAATGAAAACCAGTCCTGGCACACTCCATTTTCATTTTTGCCAACCGTAGGGAGCAGTGCTCCTCCAGCTACGTGGCATTGGTCTCTGCTGTTGCAAAGAAACCTCTGTGGGGCTTAACCCCAGTTCAGGACTCTCTAGACCCACAGCGTGGCTGCTTTCCATGCCAGGGAGCTCGTGCTATAAGTGGTGCACACCAGAGGTGTGAGCTTGCGTCATACCTGGTTTGTTGCACAAAGCAGAGCACCGGTAAGTTCTCAGTACGAGCGCAGCGTCCTTTACCTGCAGCTGGGCTGCATAAGCTGAGAAAGATCATATTTCTCTATGTAGCAAATCCAGCAAAGTCGGTTGCTGAGTGAGAGCTGAAAAAGTCATAAAAGTCAATGGGTTTTCTTGTGTGATTGCAAACAAGTGAGTGGTGCAACAGCTTTACATTACACTAGATGTACAAGACTCATCTTTACCTGCAGCTTGCAAGTACCCTGTGTGAGGTCTGAAATCTGTGTTCTTTCGGTGGCAACAACTTCTCAAAATTCCCTCCCAGAGGTACTCTGGCAAAGTACATAGGGCTGAGCATCCTATCAAAAAGGACTCGTCTCCTGTTGCTTACCTCCATCTGGAGAAATAAAAGGCCTCGGAAAAAGTGGAAAACGGGGCTGATAGACCTGACCAGGAGAAACAGCTCCTATCTCCAACCATGGAGTGCCATGGCCTGTAGGAGCTGTGGCCTCCCCATGCCTCCTTAATCCAACTCAGATGTTGGAGAAGGAGGGAGAAGCACCAGCTTCCTCAGGACTCGCTAGCTGCTGTCTCACAGATGCTCAAGCGCTGCTGCCATGCTGTAGCAAGCAACTCAGAAGCTGTCTTGTCACCTCGGAGCGCCTGTGTCTGGGAACAGTTTGGGTTTTGCTTATTTTTAAATACAGGCTGCTCTGGCGCTGATGCTGGGGGCTAGAGCTGAGAATTTCTGCTGAGAATAGGCTGGTGTGAGAGCCCCCAAAGTTATTATGGCCTGGGGAACCGTGGTGGAGCCTGAGGTTTTGAGTCGTGGCAGTTTGGTGGCTGCTGAAGATAAGGACCAGGCCTAGGAGGGACAAGCTCAATGTAGGGTGTGCTTCTATGTGGTATTGTTGAGGACTCTGGAAAATGCTGGGCATGGGGCTGGTTAGGGCAATGTTAACTCTGTGGCTCTGTTTCAGCTGCTTTCTTCCAAGACTGCATATATGAACAGGACCTGGATGAAATGAACATCGAAATCATTCGAAACACACTGTATAAGGTAAATAAGTCTCTGGGAAGGGAAAGAGATGTTAACTTCCTGATTTATTCCTAGCATGACTAAAAAGCTCTGTCTTGAGTCCGGAGCTCTGACCTGGGCTGGCTTTCTTCAACAAAAGAGGAGAGGGTATTTTCCTCTTAGAGTAGATATAAAAATAAATTTGCTTTCTCTCTATTTTCGTCCCTGGAATAGAGTGAATGTGACCAAGAACTAGATACATCCACTGGAAAGTAAGGATAGTGCTCTTGCTGGAGCCTGACACCCAGTCAGCCAGCTCTGCAGTCAGGGCAGCAGAGCTAGGCAGAGTGGGTTTGGTTTTTGGAGCTGTCAGGCTGCGAAGAGTCTGTGCAAAGAGATTTTGCAGAGGTTCTGCCTTGGAATAAACTTCCTCAGGCAGAAAGCTGCTTCTTAACCACACCAAGTTTAAGTGTGTTTTTAACTGCATTCAAAGGGCTAAAGTGGCTTGATCTAAACTTGACTGAAGGACTTCCATGGGCTTGGCTCTCTGTCACGAGCCCTTTCAGAAGAGCCTCCAAGAGTCTGCTCGAGCCTTTAGTGGTTGGGGTTGGGGTTAGATGCTCTTGGTAGAGCAATGTAAAAGGTGCAGCTGGGGTGGAGGAGTCCTGGAGGCATGGGGATGCGGAGGGGCTAAGGTTCTCCTTGTCCTGAGCCTCTGCAGGCCTCTTCTGGTTTTAGCTGGCAGTATCAAATGTTTATGTGCAGGCTGTGGCTATCGCTCCATCTCGACTCTCTGGATTAAGGGTGGGATGCAGATCATATCTGCCAACCTTGTTTTGGCTGGTCACAGCCAACCCGCAGTCAGCATGACCTCTGCTTCCCAAGGAAGCTGCAGCCCATTTGGAGAGGCAGAGAACAGGTCAGGCGTGAAGGGAAGAAGGCAAAGGGAGGGGAGAAAGAGCTGCGTGTCAGCAGTCATGCCCAGCTGCCTGTGGCCTCTGGCATGTACTGGTCTTTTTGCTGTAATGGGGGGAGGTATGCCTGTTACTCGTAAATACCTGCATCCTTGCAGGGGGCAGACCTCTGTGTTGAGATGGGGAAGGCCAGGGAGCAGAGTAAGCACAGGGTGAGTAGGTTGAGGGGTGCTCTCTCCTTGTGTCCCAGCTGCCACATCCTTTCCCATCTGCTTTTCGAGGCCTGATACTGCTTTGCATTCTGCTGTTCCTACCCCCAAATTGAAGCGTAGATGCCTGGTATCTCTTGGCATGTGCTGGGACTGGCTCTTGCTAAAGGGCAGCCCTCGGGGAGCATAAGGGCTCCGTTAGTAACAAATCACGGGGATGCAAGGGTGGAAAAGGTAACTGCTGCTTACAGACTCATTTGAAGCCACTTCTTTCCCCAAGGACTGGAAAATGTATAATATGATGCAAATGGTCTTCATAGGCAAATGAGGGAAATAAAATCAGGTCTGAAATCCGCGCAGAGCTGCTCTGAGAAACACAGCAGGCGGGTGCCTGGGATGGATGCCTGTGCCTGGGAGGAGTTGGGATGGGAAGGGAAAGACCCAGACCTATTGGAGGTTTTTTGAGGGAACCTGAGGGCATGTAGACAGAAGGTTTGAACAGGATTCACAGGAGGAAGGCAGTTACAAAGGCTTTTTGTTAGCAACAACAAGTGAGAAGGTTCTTGAATGGAAATATGGTTAAGATGGGGAGCAGAGGTTAAAAGTAAGCGATCATCTCTTAGTACAGAGGGTGGTCAGCAGTAGAGCCCTGCAGTGGAGGCGTGCTGGCATTGTTATCTTCAACGCTTACTCCCTTTTTTCTATGTCTTTAATGAATATATTGAAGTGAAGCTGGCTGACTGTTGGCCTTTGCTGGTGACTTTCTTGTAGGAACGAGCTTTGTGATTAGACAAGAAAGTATAGCAGACAAATCAATGTGGAGTGATGTATGGGAGAGGCAAGGAGGTAATCCTCACTCTGCTTGTACAGTGAGGGTCTCCTTGTTCCTTTCTACTACTAAATGAAATCTTGGGTTATGATTGACCTAAGGAAGTGTCTCTCTACAAGGCAGTTTGTTCCTAAGAGCAGAAGAGCAAAGAACTGCACAGGTATCACTGTGCTGCTGCGTACATCTGTAGTGCATTTGTTCTGAACACTCCTTCATTCCTCTCCTCTCTTATCTCTGAGTATGAACAGGAGAACAGGAGATGTTTCTAAGGAGGAAACATTTAAAGGTTTGGGTACAATGACTTCTGTATGGGAAACTACAAAAACAGTTGGGATTCCTCACCTGGAAGAGGAGTGAGTCAGAGCTGTCGTGGTAACCGCAGATAGTGTTAGAAAAGTCAAGAGGGATGGACAGGCCACAGATCTCCCTTCAGGCTGGAGGTGACTGGCAAATGAGGCTAGCAAGAGGCAGAGGGTAAATGAGTGAGTTCGTGGAAGTAAAAGTCCATTAAGGATTGGTAAGTGCAAAGACATCACCATTTCCAGGCTAAGGGTTTCAGGGCACTGGAGAGTTTCTGTAAATTGCTGTCATCTGTGGAGGGGTACATAGGGAGGGTACCCAGCGGGGCTGTTCTACAGCCTGTGCTTCCGTGGTATCTGCCGTACTGGATCCTCATTCAGTGCTGGATATTTGACTTCACCTATTTTTGCTTCTACAGCCTGAAGTTTGTGTTGTGAACTCTGAGAAGGGCAGAGGTAGTGACCCAACCTCTTATCCGGGTTCCCTCTTCTGTCAGCCTCAAGCAAAGTCCGTTATCCGTGTCCTTGTTCCTGTGGTAACTCTGCAGGCTGATGCCCTGTGCCCTCCTCCACTTGAGCAGTGGCAAGTGCTGGAGCCGATGTTTCTTTGATGTGTAATGCTCACCCAGCAGTGTCCCCTTGTACTGTGTGGTAACAAATATTTACAGAGCACAGTAATCCAGGTACTTTCCTAGTGCA
Organism: Larus michahellis; assembly: GCF_964199755.1. NCBI lineage: Eukaryota > Metazoa > Chordata > Aves > Charadriiformes > Laridae > Larus > Larus michahellis. The sequence goes on from NC_133899.1 coordinate 21,927,584, forward strand.
GAGGCTGAGGGTGTCCAGCACGTGCATTCTTGGTCCATCTTTAGTCCTGGAGCTGTTGTGACAAAGCAGAGATTTGTGATGTCTCGGCATTGCTTTATTCCATCCCTTTTAACTGATTCTGGTTGCAGCGCTCTGTGCAGGGAGGTATTTTTATCACATGATGGCTCCTTCTGAAAAAGTTTTTGCTGAACAGCACTTTTAGCCATGCACTGCCTTCATGGGCCTCCCCCTGGGAGATACAGTCATCTTCCAGCTGGATTACGGAACATCTTGACAAAGGATTACGTTTCCTGGAGGAAGCGTAGCTGTGCTTAGCCTGATGTGTTTTCTGCAGTGTTCCAGTTAGGATGGAGACCAAGCGACTGCAGTGTAAAAAAGAGAATTACAGAGAGTGGCTGGTTTACTTCACAGATGTCCTGTCTCATCTTTTGAGTCTGCTTACACAGTGGTACTTTCGGAGTGTAGGTCTTACAGCTATGGTTGTGTGGCTTGGCATGTTTGTGGAGGCCAGAGCGGGGTCAGGAAACCATGTGAGACTTCAGTAAATGCTTTGGAGTTAGACGACTCAGAGGAGCAAAATAGACTCTGTCCTTGCTGCCTGGGGATCTTGTGTGCAGTAACTCATACAGTCACTTGAACAAACCCAACCACAACCCTTCATGTCTCCAGCTCCTAGGGAAGCACTGTCCCTTGTGTGGGCTTGGCATCCAAGCTCACTTGTGGTGAGAGTGCCTGTGTTGTGTTATAAAGCGTCTGGGAGCATCCCTGCTTGCTGTCTGTCTCCTACTAAATGGCCTTGTGGGGCAGTAGATGAATCCATGTAGAAGAGTGCTCATCTGCCCTCTCTCTTCCAGGCTTACCTGGAGTCCTTCTACAAATTCTGCAAGGTGCTGGGAGGTACCACGGCAGATGCCATGTGCCCAATCCTGGAGGTAGGTCTGGAACCCCCATAGCTGGATGGTATTGCAGTGATGTTTGTTGCTCTGTGCTCAGGCCCAGCTTGCCTGCCAGCATTAAGGATGCTCAAGATCTTCTTCAGCATCCCTGTGCAGACTCTTGTCTGCTCACTGGGAGTCCTTGTGCCTGCACGTTACTTTGGACAGCTTTGGTTCCCCAGTCCTAATCTTGCCAAGTGCTAACACATCTGTTGCCTGCATGGCAACATCTTCATCCTCTCACTTTGATAATGAGCAGGGGAAACAACCAGAACTGTTTGGTGCCCGGCCTGTCTCCATGCCAGGGCGAGCTGTGGGATGTGAAGGGCTCAGGGGCAGTAGGTGAGAGAGACTTCTTGACCTGAGCAGGGTCCTGCTCAGTGGTTTGGCTTGTGCCTGTGGGGATTTCCTCACATTTCCCTAGTCGTCAGCTACTGGATGTACTGGGAGCCTGCACATGTAGCCAGCCTTGTCTGAGCACTGGATAGCTGTATGCGTCCCAGGCAGCTTGCGCATGCTGCCCTCTGATGTGGCTCTGTTCAGAGCAGTGTTGGTATCTGCTGGCCTCTGGCAAAGATGCTGCATCCCAAAGTGAACCGCTCTCTTCCTGCAGTTTGAAGCTGACCGGAGGGCCTTCATTATCACCATTAACTCATTTGGTACTGAGCTGTCCAAGGAGGACCGAGCAAAGCTGTTCCCGCACTGTGGCAAGCTCTACCCTGAGGGCCTGGCTCAGCTGGCCAGAGCAGATGACTACGAACAAGTCAAAAATGTTGCTGACTACTACCCTGTGAGTGTTTTGGGGTGAGGGCCGTGGGGACTCATGGAAGCTCTGGATCAGAGCTTCTCAGGGATCAGGGGGAACTTGTGGATTGACAGCCTGGGGAGGGGGGCGTCTGTCTTCTGCTGCTACTGTTGGTCCTGTGCTCTGCTTAGCCAAGATGGAGTTGGCTTGCCTGGGATGCGGTTGGCTTTTTAGTCCTGGCTGTCGTAGCAGTGATAATAGGGAGACCAGATCCAGGCTGCAGGGACTGCCCTCGCCACCAAAGCCTTGAGGTATTAGTGTGGCAGCAGTGACAGTCTCTCTTTGGCTGGTTGAGGGGGGAAACGTGTCTTCAGTGAGAAGTGGTGTGCCACATCTCTAGCTCTAGCGGGTTGCTCTGAGCTCTGGTTCAGTTGCAGGGGAGACGCTGACCTGGGAGGCCATGCTTGGCTGTGTCTGGGTTCCTTAAGCTGCACTTTCGCATGGCTGGGGGCCTGTTTGGAGTCAGAGAGCTCAGTGTCCCCTTGCCGAAGCAACCAGGGCATGTTCCAGTGTTTGTGGGCACAGGGGCCTGTCCCAAACACTCGGATCTGTACATGGAGGGATCCATGTACAGGATGCACCTGGTGCATCCTCCCTGCAGGCTCAAAGTGACAAGAGGGTTTTGAGAACTGCGCATTTCAGAGAAGGGGTAGGATCTCTGGCTGGACAAGCTCACAGATGAAATAAAAGCTTTCTCTGCCTTTCTGGGGGTTGCCTTCACCTGGCGTGTGCGCAGTGCAGCCTCAGCAGCATCCCGTTATCAATGTGTGCACAGGGCAGACTCATGTCTTCTCTGTGCCCTGCCATGACCTGCCATAGTGGCTGGGGTGTCTGTCTGATGTACGGGGCCCAGGAACACTGCTGAGCTTGGAGGGCTTTGGGGTTTCGGTATATCCTCTTGTCATGTCTTCCTGCAGGAGTACAAGCTGCTATTTGAAGGGGCTGGCAGCAACCCTGGAGACAAGACGCTTGAAGACAGGTTCTTTGAGCATGAGGTGAGTGAGCCCCAAGACAATTCTCGGCCTTTCCCTACCTGTGCCGTTTGCAAAGCTCAGGGTCGCAGCAAGCTTGTCTGCTGCCCAGTCAGCGGTGCAGAATTTGGGGGAATGAAAAAGGTGCTCCAGCGAGGGAATGGGGGCCCAGCGTGGTGCTCTCAGTCCGTGTTCTCATCCAGACAGATTAGAACAGTGTGGGAGGCACGTTTGGGGCTGCTGATGGATATTTGGTCCATCGATAGCAAAACCAGGGTGTAATTATGTGGGAAAGGAGGATTTTCAAGTGTCAGAGCTTGTCCTGAGCCACGTGCTGTATGTCAGAGCTGCCCTGAGGACCAAGAGGGGTGCTGCAGAGCAGGATACCTGTGCTGAGCTCTCCAGCCTGCTGGGGAAGTCATGGCACCCCCCAAGCTGCTCTGTGCTTGCCTTCACTAGCTCCTCCCATCTGAGGTGGACAAGTGACATGTCCTCCTCTGGGCTCTCCCCAGGTGAAGCTGAACAAGCTGGCTTTCCTCAACCAATTCCACTTTGGCGTCTTCTATGCCTTCGTGAAGCTGAAGGAGCAGGAGTGCCGCAACATTGTGTGGATCGCAGAGTGCATCGCCCAGCGGCACAGGACCAAGATTGACAACTACATTCCCATCTTCTAACCCCTCTCTGTTCCTGTCTGACCCTCCCACCCCTGGAGTCTGGAGGGACCCCTGCCTAACTCCCTGAGTTATCCCTTGCCCAGACTCCAGGGATGTCCCATCTGTGGAACTGGCTCAGATGAGGAAACTGTACAGTCACTAGTTAAATTATTCATGAGCTGAAGTTTGAGTTGTGTGTGCTGTGAGGGGTCTGGAGGGACCAGTGGCACAGGCTTGGCCCTGTGTAGCAGGAGGGACACCTCCTATTGTGTATCTGATAGTCTCCGTGCTACTGTACTAATACGCTGTATGCGCTTGTGCTCGTAGAGCAAGCACCAGCTGGGGGGTTGCTGTCTCCAAGGGGTTCCCACTGCCGCAGAGGAACGCACCAGGTCTGCCATGGCCGGGGCTCCTCTGCACCCCTCCTAGTCAGTGTTGTTCCTGTGAGGTTTAGTTTCAGTGTAATTTGTAGCGTAGCCCATGCTGCTGTGCAATCCCTGCATCCCCCTGTAGCTAACCCTGACCTGGGAGAGACTGAGCAGCCCTGGCCAAGGACTGGGACGGAGCCTGTGGGAAGGGGAGGTCAGACCCCGGAGCGCTGCCCCCCTCCCCCAGCATTTGCACTGGTGGGGGCCTCGCCGTGTCCTCGGAAGCAGCTCTCATCCGTCTCCCTCCTGGCCCTGCGGTTTGAAAGGGCTCCATAAGCAGCCTGAGCTCCTTCCTCCCCTGAAACCCCAGGGCTTGGAGCTTACTGTCACTGTCGTGCAAGAGTGGGGGTTCCTTTTGGCTCTGGGGATGGTGCTGGACCCCTGCACCGCCTGGGGGCAGACATCCAGGCTGGTACAGCCTCCTCCCCTGCATGGGGTATCCAGGCTGGCGCTGCTGTGGAGCTGTATGGGGCACAGCTGGGCAGGGCAGCCCTCTGGTCTGGCTCTGCTTGGTCACCCTGATGAGTGTGGAGGGCAGCTGGTGGCAGAAATGTCCCATGCCCTGTCTCAGCCCTGCCCCTCTGTGGTTAGGGGGTGGGAGCCAAGCCCTGGGCATGGCGTGGCAGCCCTGCTCCGTGCTGCTCTGTGTCCAGGCAAGCTCCCACTTGTGCTTGAGGTCTGGGAGGTGCCCCATGGTGGTGTGGCACTGGAGAAACCTTGCTGGTGGGAAACATGTGCTGGGAGGGATGGATGGAGAGCGGCTCCGTCCCAGCTTGTGCTGTGGTCACCTCTGCAGTGTTTGTTAACCCGTGCTCCCCTCCTCTCTACACCAATAAATATCTGCCTCCTGCACTGTACTCTTCCTGCTTACTTGGACACCTCCTTCCATGTTCCCAAGAGGAGCCTGTGTCCCTCTCACCCAGCCAATGTCACGTTTGTAGTAGTGGGGCCTGGTGGGGCTCCTGCATGACTCGGGGCACTTCCTTCTGCCACAGGCAGGAGGGTCATGCCACCCCTTGGGGGCCCTGAACACTAACTCCAGCCCAAGCTGTGTGTGGTGCCTGGTCTGCAGGTGCTGCAGGGTGCCCAGGAGATGCAGCCCTCGCTGATCGTGTGGCCATACGGCAGTGAGCCATGTGGCTGGGGAGCTGCGTGGCACCGTCCCCTGGTTTTGCTATGCTTGTCGCCCTGTGCTTGGGCTTCCTGTGTGGGACTGTCCATGCGTGGCACTGTCCCTCCACTTCCATCCTCGCCCCAGCCTGAGAGCAAAGCAAAAGGAAGCCTTGGGAGGGGGTGCAAGCTCTTTCTGGCAGGCTGTCCCCTTTTCTGGGGCTGCCTGTGGCATCTTCTGCCCCATGCGAGGCTCCTGCTACGGCACCAGCTGTGATCCCAGCCCAGGCATCGCAGCATTGCACCGCGGAAGGACACTACCAGAGCCTGGTGGCATATCAAGAACAGATTTATTTAAAAAGTGACAATCATGTAGTTCATCTCGTGAAGAGCTCTGCAGCCCGGCCTCGGCCCCTGCGCTCGCCGGGAGCATGTGGAGTGTATAAGGAACGGCAGGGAGGCAGTGGCTGCAGGATCCTGGGCCTGACCCAGCCAAGAGGTGGTGGAGACAAACGCTTGCAGCTCCGGCAGCGGGGAGAAAGATTTTGGGTAGCTGAGAAATGCCTGAGGTACATCCCAGCCCGTGGTGCAGAGCCGCTGAGTCAGGCAGGGGTGGCCTCCTTGGAGGATGCACGGTTAGAAAAAATACAAAAATGAGGTCTCTAGAAAACGTTGATTCTCGCATGATAGAAAATAGATCTGCCTGATTTTGGAAAGCAATTTGGTATTTAACGTCTAGTGCTGATTGTTCCCCCGTGGTGCAGGAGGGCGACGCCGACGGCTGTGCACGCGCTCGGGGGCCGGTGTCCCTGGAAATCCCAGGAGAAGGCTCGCTCCTGCCCCGCGACCGCATGCGGACCGAGGTCAGGCCTTCTTCGTGTCGTCGTGGTGCTCTTGCCGTAGCGCTCGGGGTAGCTTGGGGTTGATGAAGAATCCTTTCAAGAACAAGTCTCGGACAAAATAGGGCAGGTAGCGGTGTATGAAATACATGAGCCCAAGGCCCTGCCCTGGGTAGTAGCGCACGGCTGGGTTGGCAGCCAGGAGCCCGTCCGTGATGCTGTTCACCACCGCGCTGAGGTCCTCCACCGCCACCTTCATGAACTGGATGAACTGGCGGTTGATCTCCTCCACGTAGTCCTCGCCGTAGGCCTGCAGCAGCTCCCGGGGCAGGCTGGCCACCAGCCGCTGCTTCTGCAGGTTCCAGAAGGCAGGGTCGCACGTCGTCCCTGCAAGGACGCGGCCCCCCTGTGAGCTGTGTGGGGCCCCCCCCCTCCTCAGCACCCCCCCCCGGCATGGGTGCCAGCAGCCCCTAGTCCCCTCCCAGCCACCCAGGAAGGTCCTGCTGAAATCCTGGCAGAGATCTGCCATGGTGGGAGCACCATGGTGTCTCTTCATAGCCTGGGACTGGACCAGAGGTCTTGGATCCTGCCTGCAATTGGGATGACGGTACCATAAATGCGGCTGAGCTGGTCCGGCCGACGCCAGTGGCAGAGGATCTGGTGTCAGGGCTTGATCCTGACCATGCCTCTCACCTGCTGGGAGCCCAAAGGCCACAGGATGGCCACCATCCCCAAGGAGGTGGCCGGGGACGCTCAGAAGCTGCATCCTGCACTGCGACCTGCTCTTGCCATGGCTCTATCTGCCTCCCCGGAGGGTACCTGCCCTTTGCCTGTGGGCGCAGGCGGCAAGTGGGTGCTGACCCTCTTACCTGTTTTGTAGTAGCCAGGCAGGATGAGGCTGACTTTGACACCCCAGGGCTGGAGCTCGCTGCGGAAGGTGTCCATGAGCAGGCTGAGGGCTGCCTTCGAGGCCCCATAGGCTGCCAGGCAGGGGAAGGGCAGGTCACCTTGCAGGAGAGAATCACAGAATGGTTCAGGTTGGAGGGAACCTTAAAGATCATCTAGTTTCAACCCCCCTGCCCTGGGCAGGGACACCTCCCACCAGACCACGTTGCTCCAAGCCCCGTCCAGCCTGGCCTTGAACACCTCCAGGGATGGGGCAGCCACAGCTTCTCTGGGCAACCTGGGCCAGGGGCTCACCACCCTCACAGCAAACAATTTCTGCATCAGATCTCGGCTAAATCTCCCCTCTTCCAGTGTAAACCCCTTCCCCCTCGTCCCATGGCTCCCCTCCCTGCTCCAGAGTCCCTCCCCAGCTTTCCTGGAGCCCCTTTAGGGCCTGGCAGGGGCTGGAAGGTCTCCCCGGAGCCTTCTCTTCTCCAGGCTGAACCCCCCCAGCTCTCTCAGCCTGTCCTCCCAGCAGAGGGGCTCCAGCCCTCCCAGCATCTCCAGGGCCTCCTCTGGCCCCGCTCCGACAGGTCCAAGAAAGGATGAGTGAGTCGCTACCTGCGTGCCCGAGGGCTGGCAGGGACTGGGAGGGCTTGCGTAGGGCACAAGGAGAAGGGCTTAGGGAGTCAGCCTGATGTGGCTGGAAGCGGAGGTGCGTGGGGGTGGGTGGTGGAAGCCACATCACGCCATGGGGATGCTGGACCCGCAGCCAAGCCCTGGGTGCCGGGCCATGCTGAAGGCGGGCTGCTCACCTGCGGGGCTGCTCACGGTGACGATGCGGCCGCCGGCGGTGCGGAGCAGGGGCAGCAGCCCCTTGGTGAGCTCCAGCGAACCGAAGAAGTTCACCTCCATGCAGGTGCGAAACTTGCCCAGCGGCGAGAGCTCGGCGTCGGCGATGGTGTCGTTGAAGCCGGCGTTGTTCACCAGCCCCCAGAGCCCTGCGGGGATGGGATGCTCAAAGAGGTGACCCACAATGGGGGACCCCCCCACCCTGGGGATCCCAGCTGCTCCCCGGATCGTGGGGGGGTCCTGCAGGGGAATTGCGGGGTGCCCTGGGCTTGTCCAACAGCCTCTGCAGGGATGCAGCCCGCGGTCGGGGGGCACATGGAGGCTTGGAACTGCCACCCCGGCCACAAGCTGAGGTCCCGGGGAGCTGCATGGGGTCCCAAGGGCTCCTACCCGTGCTGTTGGTGTGCTCCTGGATGTGCTGCAGGACACGTTGGATGTCCTCCGGCTTGGTCAGGTCCATCTGCAGCAGCGTCAGCATCGGCGAGCAGCTCCTGCGCAGCTCCTGGGCCCCGGCACCCTGCGGGTCCAGCACGCTGGCGAACACCCGAAAGCCCATGGCGTCCAAGTGCCGCGCTGTCGCCTGCCCGAAGCCCGAGTCGCAGCCTGGGAGAGCAGAGAGGAGCCCTGCAGTGGCCGCTGACGGCTGTCCCCAGCCCCCAGGGACGACCCCCCCACCACCCCCAGCTCTGCCTCTCCACCCCTGGGGACCAAACCCCCTGACACCGGTTCCCTGCTCGGAGCTCGCCACCCCCACTCCTGCTCTGGACCTGCCGGGGATGTGACCTTGGCCTGGGGCATTTGCAGGTCGCGGAGCTGCTGTTTTCTCTCCTATCGCGCACACGGGAGGAAGAAAACACTCCCTTATCTGCAACCCCATCGCCCCAAGCGCCTCTGTGATGCGAGGCACACGTAAAACCGCAGGCACGAGGCCCCCGGGACAGCCCAGAACCCAGCAGCGATGTGGGGCAGGAGGCATCACCCCCACCACCACCCCCCACCCCCAAATATCCCCAAAGATGCTGCCTTTCCCTGAACGCTTTTTCGCCTCCCAGAAAGGGAAGCTGGGGTGCCGAGGGGCTTAAAAATGGGGAGGAAAAAAATTAAAAAGGCGGCTCCTGTCCTGCTCCTGCCACCCTGCATCCTTCAAGGGAGCATCCGACGGGGATGTCCCACGCCGGGGAGCACTGGGTGCTGCCGTGCCTGGTCCCAGCCTCGTCTCCTCCACCTCAGCTCGAGCAGGGGCACCGCAGGTGACACTGTCACCCGCAGAGCCACCGGCAGGGTGGCTGGGGGACAGCCCGGGCAGGAGCTGGGTGTCGCGGGGCCGGTGGCCGGGATGCAAACAAACAGCAAGGTACAGGCTGTTCCCGGGGCCGATGGCAGGGCTGATAGCTCGGAGGGAGCCCGCGCGCTGCCGCCGCTGCCCGGCCACATTAACCATTAACAGGGAAGCGCTGCGGGGGCAGCCCCACGGCTCCCGCACCCTCCTGCCTGGCACCCTTGGGTGCTCCTTAGTGCATCCCTGTAAAAGGACCCTATCCCGCACCTGGAGCCACCCTGGGATGGACACGATGGTGGCCCTGGGCACTGCCACTCGCTCCAGGAGACCCCGGAGGGCTCCCAGCACCCCTCCTGCCAGCCCTGGGGTGGCCACGGGGACCGGCTGCCCACCCCACCCCCCTTTGACAGGGACTGGGGTGCTGCCAGCTCCGGCTCTGGGGGCGACAGCTAAACCGTCCGCGGGCTTTACTTTATTGCTGCGTCAGAAACTCGTAATAAAACCCTTGGCCAGAGGCCAGAGCGATAACGCATGCCAGCGGTGCTCAGCTGGCAGGAAGGGGCTGCAGGGACATCCCCCTCCCACCCCCGGCCTTTTCCCCGCAGAGCCATGCAACACCATGATGGGTGTATGCCGGGCCAGCTCAGCATCACCCCCAGCATCACCCCAGCATCACCCCCGGCACCATCCCTGGTGCCGCAGGGGATGCCGAAGGTGCCATGGGCTGCCGGCGCGGCACATCCGCCTCTCCCCTCTCCGGGAACAGGCCGTGCTGCCAGCAGCCGGCCAGATAAGGTGCATTTCGCCTTTCCCAACAGGGCAGGAGAAAACTGCAATAAAGATAAGGTTTGAAAATAAAAGTGCTGGCGGCCACGGGCTCGCCACGGCCAGCACCCTGCCCGCCACCACCGCCGGGACACAGTTACCTGCGCTGCTCCCGCCCCAGCCGGCAAGGAAAGCTTCCAGTCCAGACACGAAGCTCCCTATCACCTCCCGAGCCTCAAAACACCGGGAAACATCCCAAAAACCCGAGAGAGACAGGTTTGCCGTCTTGTTTCGGGCAAGTCTGGCAAGGAGGGAGCAAACATGGCTGTGTGCTTTCCGAGCCAGGCAGGGCTTGTTTTGCCTTAGAGGAGCGGGGCGGTCAGAGGGTTTGTTTCCGAAGTTTTAATTTATTCACACACACACAAAAAAAAACCCACCAAAAAAAAAACCCTCCTGGGAGGCTGGTGGGAGGCCTGGGGCCAGGAGGGCGAGGATGCTCTGGTGTTATTTAAGGTCTCCGGCGCTGCTCGGCTTCCCAGGCGCCACGCTCAGGCATGGCCAAAAGCACAGGGAGGGACAATTAAACCCGCTGGGACCGTCACATGTGGCCCCCAAAGCATGGCAGCTCGCCCAGGGTCACGCTCGCTCCCCGTGGGCTACCAGCACACGAGCCATTGGCCACGCTGGGGCTGGCGTGGGAGCCTGGGCCGCTGGCCGGGTCCTGCCGGCGGCGCCGGAGCCGGACAGTCTGTGCGGCCGCGGCGAGGCTGGCGCTGGGCACGCCGCCCTCCGAGGATGCTGCATCACGAGGAGACGCCGGCGCCAGCTCCCTCCCATCCCGGCTTCCTGCTTGCCAACCGGTTTTTTGCATCCGTGCCGGCGGTCGGAGCGAACGGAGGAGAAGCCCAGCACAGGGAGGGCGGCGGAGGAGGGCAGGCAGCTCGAAGCCCCAGTCTCACCCCCCCCGCCACTCCTCACCCCGGGCCGGCAGCCAGAGGCTTTTGCTGCAGCAGGAGTTGCAAAACCCAGCAGCGCTCCGCAGGCTCGGCAAGCGGGGGGCAAACACCCGCTCCGGGGGCCAGCTGGCTTTTTGCGGGAGCAGCAGGTGGGCAGCAATTCCTGGGGACTTCACAGAAGCTCCAGCTGGTGCGGTGGCCCTCCCCCCTGCCCAGGAGCTGGGATGCACCAGCCTTGCTGGGATTTTGGCACAACAACCTCCTCCCCGCCCCCAGCCCCAGCTTTATCGATCTTGAGCAAGCAAAAAAGGTTTGGCCTCCGGCATCGCTGTTTGGGTGCCCTTCCTCCTACTCTGGGGGGGGCGAAGAGGACCAACCACACAGCATCGCGTGCCCGCTGCCCAGAGAAGCCCCTCGCCGGTGAAAGCAGAGCCACCGGAGGGGCTGAGCTGTGCCAGCCCCGCGGTTACCGGCCAGTCTGCCCGGCCATGGCAGGGGTGGGCATCGCGCGAGCTTCCTCGCTGCCGGGGAGCTGGGCTGGGCTTGCGAGCCGCCGGTTGAAGCCGCAGTCCCGGTTTGGTACGGGCACATTTATTTCAGGTGAGTCAGGCGCGGCACGGTGCTGGCTTTTTTGCCATCTCGGGTATTTGCGCCGCTGCAGCAGCCAGCACCAAGGCTGCCGCGCACGGACGCACGCTCCAAATCAACGCCGCGGTTTGCTGAACGGAGCTGAAATGGGTGATAACACCACCACCACCACCAACCCCCCGCCCCTGCGCCCACTGCCGGCACGGTACGTGATGGAGGGCTGGCGGTACGGGTCTGCAGCACTCAGCGCGATGCCAACGCAGGAGGGGCTTCACCACCTGAGCTGTGAGCCGGGAATCCTCATCCCGGAGCTATGAGCTGAGCATCCGCATCCCTGAGCTGCAACCTCTGCATCCTCATCCCTGCGCCGTAAGCAGAGCATCCTCATCCCCAAGCTGTGAGCCGTGCATCCTCATCCCCGAGCTGTGGAGCTACGAGCCACGCATCTTCCTCTCCGAGCCACCAGCTGAGCATCCTCATCCCTGAGCTGCAAGGTGTGCATCCTCATCCCCAAACCACAAGCTGGACATCCTCATCCTTGAGCCACAAGCAGAGCATCCTCATCCTCAACGCCACGTGCCGAGCATCCTCATCCCTGTGCTGTAAACCGAGCATCCTCATCCCTGAGCCACAAGCTGTCCATCCTCATCCCTGGGCCACACATGATGGGAGAGGACCAGCACAGACCTGCAAAACCTCGGTGGTCAGAAGCCCCGCGGGGCTGCTCAGAGCCTGGTGGGTGCCGGGAGCTGCTCCCTCCATGGCAACCCCAGCCTGGGACCCCAGCGTGGAAGCTGGAAGGGGTTTCCCCCAGGACTGAGCATCCCTCTGATGGACCAGCTCCCCCCAGGTCAGCCCTGGCAGCCCTACGGCCACCCAGGGACAAGAGCGGCCGCGGGGCATCCTTGGGGGACGCTCCATCTCTCGCCAAGCCCGGAGGCAGCCGGGTGCCTGTCAGCTGAGTCGGACACCCGGAGCAGCATCATCCCTTCCCCAGCTCTGCAGGCCATCACCTGAGGGCCCCGCGTGCCCCCCCCACTCCCAGCCCTGCCTCCGCTCCCCAAACGCCAGGCCATCAATCCCACCTGCCACACAGAGCTTTTGGGCTGTGTGTCCCACCAGCCTGCCCGAGATGCCTTGCCAAGACAGCCACCACTGTCACCAACCTCCCAGCCCTGGGACGGCACGGGGCTCAAGGACACCGTCAGTCGGAGGGGAGCCGAAGCGCCGAGGCCGAGCGGATTAACATGCTGAGCTGCTTGTTTCCATAGGCTCAAGCTCAAATCCTGCCTGGGATGCCAAGCTAAACACGGCTGACATTTTGCTCGGAGGTGTTGCCTTCTGGCCCCGTCAGGATTCACCGCCACCGCCTCGGATCCATCTCCTCCGGGCGCGGGACGGGGTCGAGCCCAGCCGCACCACGGGGAGGCTCCACCAGGCGCCCGAGGGGACACACAGGGGACCGATCCCAGCTTGGCTGCTTGGGGACGGCCATCCCGGCTCCATCCTGGGAGCACCCTACGGATGAGGAAGCCCCAGGGCGAGGTGGCACCGAGCAGGGCGGCTGGAGCGGGATGCAGCAGGGACAGTGCCACCGGAGGAGACGGGGGTCCCCAAAAGGGGGTTGGGGAGGTGGGGGGGGTCCCTGCATGGGGCAGGAGGAAGCGCCCAGCAAAAGTCCCTGTGGGCAGGGCAGGGCCCTGCGGCCAACACCTCCCGGATGCCGCACGCGTTTGGAGCGCGGAGCAGTAACGGCGGTGATGTCAGCCCCGGGCGAGAGAGAACAAATTCTTGGCAGGGTGCTGGGGAGGGAGGGGACAGATGGCAGGAGCACCTGTGCCCATGGCAGCTGAGCGCCCATGGCCACCCATGGCCCGCACCCGAGGTCCTGCCGGGGGAGCGGGGCCGGGCAGGGACACTGGCAAGCTCCCACCCCACCGCATCACGATGGCATCGCCGTCAACAGGAAACCGCACCCCGGCCGGTGGCCGGCGTGGCAGCGCGCCGTGCCAGCGGCGGGGTGTCCCCGCTCCCCACGGAGGCCCCCCCCCCCCCGGGAGCAGCCACCCGTCCCCAGGCGCTGGCGGATGGGGCTGGGGTGGCAGGAGGTGGCAGCAGCCCCAGTGATGCTGCTGCTGCTGCTGGTCTCCAGCACCCAGTTTTGGGAAGCCACGAGCTTAATTAAATTAAATTAAACTCAGGGAGGTGGCTCCAGGCATGACCCAAATCCCTGGCGAGGGGACAACACGTGAGCACCCCCCAGCCAAGCAGCCTGGAGCGGGGGGCATCCCGGCAAAGCCTCAGCTTCTTCCCCTGGCAGGACCTGAGCCATGGGGGGGCTCCCCAGGGACCCCCATGGCAGAGCTGGAGGGACATTATCGGCCAGGGTGCCGACAGCTCCTGGCAGCCCGAGGTGAAATGCCACCTCTGTGTCCCCCCAGCAGGTCCCCAGCCCCCCGAGGGGACCCACGGAGCACAGCAGAAGGCAGAGCCAGGGATGCCCCTCACCGCAGGGGTGTACAGGGGTGACCCGACCCCCTCCCCGCCCTGGGGACAAGGGCCAGATGGTGTGAATTACAACGGATTAGCCGAGTGTTTCTGAAGCCTCACACGCCGTCGCCTCCACCCCGGGGAGATATCTTTGGCTTAACAAACCAAAGAGAAGGGGGATAAAAATCTGATTTCCTGCCCAGACAACCCGAAGCAGCCGGGCAGAGATGACGAGGAGCCCTGAGGCCGGCGCGGACGCACCCACGGCTCCTGAATTAAGTCTCATTTCTCAGGAGCGGGAGCCGACTCTGGTGTGTCCCTCTCGGGGACCCAATGGCACAAGAGCAGCCGCGAGATAAATCCGCGTGGGGAGCTGCAGCCCTCCCCGTCACTGTCACCAAAAGCCACCCAGATGCCTTATCCCTCCCTCCCCTCAAAGCTGAGCAGCAGATGCTGCTTGCAACCGGTGGAGCTAACAAAGCCAGGAGCTCATTATGTTGCACAGGGCCCTGGTGTAGCTGTGACAGCAAAGAGCCCAACTGGGACAGAACGAGCCCAACTGGGACAGAACGAGCCCAACCACCTTCTCCTGCACAAGGCCAGCGCCTGGCCAGATGCTGGAGGAGGTCAGGATCCACCCAGGAGCCTGCAGTCCACCTCAGCGCAGGTTTTAAGCTCTTGAGAAGGCAGCTTGGCAGCCAGACCTGCTAAACTCAGCCTGAGGGCTTACGCCAGCAGGGTCAGCAGATGCAAAAGCACCGGAGTTTTCCTCAGATGGAAGAGGAATGGGCACAGGAGAGCCCGGGAGACAAGCCATCCCCAGCACGGCGGTGATGCTGCTGCCGGCGAGGACCAAACCAGGGCTCGCAAACAGGTGGGGCGGAGGAAGCGTCTCTCCTCCCAGCGACGCTTCGGGGTTTCGCAGAAAAAGGGCGCAGGGAAGTTCCTAGAAGCAGCCACCCGCCGCGTCCCGGGGCCGGATGGGATCTTCCAGCAGCCGCCATCTCCACCGAGGGGAGATCGACTCCCCAAAAGGAGCAGCCGGACTCTCGTGGTCAAGGATTTGAGCTTCCCGCGGGCAGAGAGAAGCGGGAGGAGATGGCAGCGTGGATGTCGCCTGGGAAAGGGCACAGCCTGTACATCAGATCTAATCTGGGTTGGGTGGATGGATGTTCCTCCGAGAAGAGGAAGTTGTGAAGAACTGCAGCGATAACTGGGTTAATAATCACCTTCAGAGGGAACACGGCGAACTGGGAACACGGCGCCGGCGAGACACGAAAGCCATCCATCAGCAAGAGCTGTCTCTGGGAAGGACACCCATGGCCCAGGGACAGCTCGACAGGATGGGTGCCGATAACACGTCCATCTGGGCTCCTGGAGAGGGAGAGGCTGGCTCCGGGCCAGGCTGGGAAGCTGGAAAGCTCCATCAGCCACGGCCGGGATGCGGCACTGAAGATGCTCCTGGGGAATAAGGCAGTGGCAGCAAAGCTACGGCTGGGGCACCTGCTGGGGAGCATCCCTGGGCTGCAAAAGGGCTCCCCAGGGACTGGCGTTTCCCCAGAGTAACACCAAGCAAGCCCCATAGCCACCTCTCACATGGGATAACCCATCAGGCCCCAGGAGCCAGCAAGGAGAAGCAGAAGGTCATCCCCAAGGTCTGGGCTAAGCCATCCACAAGCAGCAGAAGGGAAGACCAGCTCTTCCACACGGGCCACCATGAGCCATCACCACCCTGCAACATCTCAGGGAAGGTAATTTCTAGCCAGGACAGCAAAGCACCACAGCCACCGCAGGACCAGGAGAACCTCTGGCCATGTGGTGGGTCAGGTCAGCCACGGAACTGCCTGGTTCTACCACACAGGACAGGGTGACATGCCACCCACCGCACCATGGAGGTGGGCAAGTCACAGGGGGCTGGGACACAGGGTGCCAGCAGGGACAAAGCCAGGCTGGGGCAGTGGCGACCGCAGCAGCCGTTCCAAAGCAAGCCCAGGAGATCATGATGTTAAGTATCTCGGAGTCTGCAGCGCCACAATAAAGCTGCAATAAGAGTTGTAGAGTTCAGGAGTATTTTGGTGATGAAATTTTACGTTGCTTATGAAATGCCACCTCATCGCTCCCCTTGTCACAAGAATAAACTCCCGCTACACGCCACAAGCCCAGGCAAGCAGAAAAATAGCTGCAAGCCGTGCCCATCCCCACATCACGATGGGCTCTGCAGTTGCACCAACTCTTATTTTTCCTCCTGCAGCTTCCAGGTCCACGTCGAGCTCAGGTTTGTTTCGTTTTAGAAATCGAGCAAAACACTTGTGAGCACCAGTCGAGCCTCAGTCAAGACAGCTTTTGAAACACATTGAGCTGTTTAGGCTAAGAGCCATGCCCTCATGGCCACCTCAAGCCACACCAGCCCCTTCTGTACCCAACTGAAGTTGTCCCCCCCCCCCGTCCTCACCCTCCGCCTGCAGCTCCCACCAGCTCTTCACAGTCAGAGTTAGAGTATCATAAGACTATTTGGGTGCATTTTCCCAGACTACATGAAGGTGGCCCTCTAGGAGGACGTGCTTGGAGAGCGCGATGCTGAACCAGGCTGAAGAGTGACACACAGGGCATCACCCCCACATGCCCTTCAGCTTGGGCCGGCGCAGGCAGAGCCCAGCACACCAGCTGAAGGCGGGGGAAAGAAGTCACCATGGGATGGCTGCACAGCCCAGATTATAGAGCTTGTCCCCACCAGGTACCTGGGACCCTGGAGAGGAATAAGCATTGGGCACAGTGTCTTTGGACAGGGTCATGAGAAACAAATCATGGAACGGTTTGGGTTGGAAGGGACCTTGAACACCACCCAGTGCCACCCCCTGCCCTGGGCAAGGACACCTCCCACCAGACCAGGTTGCTCCAAGCCCTGTCCAGCCTGGCCTTGAACCTCTCCAGGGATGGGGCAGCCACAGCTTCTCTGGGCAACCTGGGCCAGGGGCTCACCACCCTCAGGGTGAAAAATTTCTTCCTGGGATCTCATCTAGATCTCCCCTTTTTCAGTTTGAAACCATTACTCCTCATCCTATCTCTACATACCCTTGTAAAGTCCCTCAAAGAGGCCAGCAGCACATATTTAAGGGCATCATGACTTATTCTTTGAATCATAGAATGGCTAGAGTTGGAAGGGACCTTAAAGATCATCTAGTTCCAACCCCCCTGCTCTGGGCAGGGACACCTCCCACCAGCCCAGGTTGCTCCAAGCCCCGTCCAGCCTGGCCTTGAACACCTCCAGGGATGGGGATGTGCATGGCGTGACCTTTATGCCAAACTGGAGTATGACCACCGGAGTAGAGAAACTGGGTAGGGAGGGATCCCAAATCCGCTCAAGGGTATGTCTGGTGGAAATCGAGACGCCCATCATGAGAAGATCACCACCGCCAAAAGAAACAGAGAAAGGCTTGAAAGAAGAGGCCAGACGTCCAAAGCCTCTGCAGAAGACATCAGGGCAGGTACCTCCCCTCCAGGACCTCGGCTCACCAGCCCATCCCTCCTCTCCATCCCCAGCCTGCCTGGGGGGCACCCACCATCTGGCTCCCCAGGGTCAGCCGCCCAGCAAGAGGCTGCGGCACCACAAAGCCCGTAAAGCCGAAAACTGCTTTTCAAGATTACAGCCTTAGAGCCAGCAAATCCCGGGATGGCACCATGTGCGAGGCGGGGAGTGGTGGGGGCGGGTGGGAAAGCCAGTTCCCAACAGGAAAGTTGATAAGGCTCCACGGCTGGCAGCTCTCCAGGGAAGGAGGAAGCTGCAGTGATATGTCGCACATGGAAGCACGCGGAGGCTGGGACAGAAGAACGAGGATTGGAGATGGTAGATGTCACGTAGCTGCCAGGGGGAACCAGGGAAGGTGGTAACAGGTACACACCGGGCAAGGTTTAAAAAGAAAAAAAAAAAAGTCCCAAAATATACCTATAGAGCACACACTGGCAGCATGACAGCAACCCTCTTGGCATTTCCCACCTGGCAACAGCATGTCAGATCTGAGATGGCAGGAGGGACGTGGGGAGGTGAAGGGGTATGAAAGCCCTGCAGCCTTTCCTCCCGCAGCTGGGCAAGCTGGGGTTTCGGACCAGCACCGAAAGAAGGCTGTGGGAAGAAGGCAAACGCTTGCCCAGGCTTGGTGGAGGCACCTTGAAGACCCTCCCCTACGCCACCCATACTCAAGCCAAACCCTGGCTGGCCGAGCCCACCATCCCCGTGGTCAAGCCACAGGACTCCTCTCTAAGCTCGAGGGGAGTGAGAGTCAAGGGTGGGTAACGCAATCCCTGGCCTCGTTAGAAGACGTGCTGCTCATCGGACTAGAGGGCAGCAACTGCCTACATGTCCCTCCTCCCGAAGCATCCGTTCCCATCTGACAATCTCATTTCTGCAGGGAAGTCGCTGCGCCGCTGCTCTCATGTCCCCGCGTGACCCCACGCCGAGCGCCGCGTCGAGCCAGCTCTTGGGTTTCTCTACCAACCCTCTTCTCCCACGGGCCGCAACTTCTAGGCGCTTTTCCTCCCAATTAGCTGCGCTCATCATTTCTGGTTAGCAGTGATAAAAAAAAACACCCCGACAGGTTAGCGGGCTTCAAAAGTGCTTGTTTAATAGATATGTGAGAAAAAACTGAGGGTATGTATCTAAACATCTGTGGCAAGCAGGGGTAGGTTTCTATTTCTGAAGAAATCCAGCGAGGGGAAGAAGAATCCTACAGCCATGGAGGGCTGCTGAAAGAGCTGGGGGAGAGCTTCAGCCCTGCAAAGAGAGGTAGAAAAAGCAGGTTTCCTGCTCTCCTCCCAGAAACTGGCAGCAAAACCCCTAACTAGAGAGTTAAATGTCACTTTTTTTTTTTTAATAAGCAAGAGGTTGCTTGTTACAGCAGGTTTGCAGTTTGGTTTTGGTCCTGTCCTCCCCACAGCTTGGAGCAGCAGTTGTCTCTGCTGTTAATTTTTAATAGATCCTGGAAAAACCAGCACAGTTCCAGGGAACAAGCTGATTTTCAGCCAGCGCTTAACCCAGGGAAGACCCCGGGTACCGCCCAGCCGGCTGACGGGCTCCAGCAGCCGAGTGGAAGCCGCCTATGGAGACCTGGAGTGTCCTTGCGTGAAGCTTTACTGGTGGTGAGGCTGCTGGCAGGCTCAGCCCCAAAACCAGGCTGCAAGCGCTTCATGCTGGTGCTCCGGCCATGCCCGGAGCATCACTCAACAGCCCCAAAGCCTAGACCCCTGACATCTCTCTCAATCGCCCGGTTTAGCTGGAAAAATGGGTCTAAACCAGCATCAAAGCCTGGATGGGAGTGATGCTACTCTTTTACCAAGGAACGTGATTTACCTTGGCGGCAGAACAGTGAGAATCCCGACATCTGGATTGAATCACTCCGTTCTGCCGCAGTCACCAGATGCTTCCACATCTGTTGAGTCCATGGGAAACGCTGAAGCTCCGCTTGACTACGATCGAGTTCCAAAACCTCTGTTAACCTTGAGCGCGATCTGAAAGCTCTGACCCATTTCAGATCGTTAATGGGGCATGCAGTTGGAACAAGAGAGCCTCACCAGGAAAGCCCGGGTTTCCCCTGCAGCGGGGAAGGAGGAGAAGAAAGGCGAACGTGGCAGGTTTGGCTCCGGAGCAGCCTGACCTGCCAACTGGTTTTGTTCACCAAGATGATTTGCTGGGGGACACACCGGTCCGCAGGTGCCTCCTGGCTTTGTAGGCTCCACCGAGGAGGAAGAAGGATGCAAAGGACCCAAACCACCTCCCCCAGGCAGCAGTCTTATGGCTTTGGGTTATTTCGGAGCCGTTTAATTCAGGTACAACCTCCACAGAGAGAGGAACCATCCGCTGCCTTCAACTTCTCCAGCCCAGCTGGAGTGGAAAAAAAATCAGTATCTCGCTACACACCTCATGTCTTCCCTCTGCTCCGGCAAAACCCTGCAGGGTCTATGGTTTGCATGCGGTCTTTTCCAAGGATCTGCATAAATCAGGCAATTAGCTACTGTCTGAAAAATGCCAGAGCTACGCGACAGCAAGGGGCTCGCAACTGCTCCAGCTGCGCAGCGGAGTGCCGGGATGCTCACGGCCATCCCTCCACTGCCTCCAAACCCTAAAACCCCTCTGTGTCGGCTGGTTTCCGTGGAATCGCCGAATCTCCCGGGCATCCGCTAAGACCAGAGGGCCCAAAGGATGATCTGGGCTCACATCTGAACCGACCCAGCTCAAAACCAAACCCTGCACGAAGTGCTGCCAGCCTGGATCGGGAGGGGCCCAGCAATGGGCTCATCACCTCCCGCTGAGGCCGCTCTCCCAGACCATCCCCCTTGAGGCCGGAGTGCTTTTATATCAATTCCCAATAGCAAGGGGATGGGGGATACAAGCAACACCCCTTCGCTTCGCTCACGCAGCTCAGGGGGACCCCATGGCACCCAACAGTGCTGGTTTTAGATTCGGGAAAGGGCAGGCGCATGCAGAAACCAGCCCTTTGACGCTGGGAGCAAGGCTGCTCCTGGTCAGCTGCCATCACACGCCTGCGCCACTGGCCCACCAGCATCGGCACCCCGGGGTGCCCTGACCGCATCCCGGCGTGGAGGGATGCTGGGTACCAGCCACCCCGCTGGTGATGGATGAGCCTTGGGCCGGGCAGCTTCCCCACACCGCAGGCACACGGGGGTCCCTGCAGCTTCCCACGCTCGCCCAAAGCCTGCATTGGGCCGTGGGCTCATTTTTGAGGAAGGTTTGGCCTCCCAGGCTGGCTCAGGACAGCGTGGAGATGGCTGCTGTCTCCCTCCCAGCCCTGGGCTGGAGCAGCTGATCCCGGCTCCCCTCCTCATCCTGCCCATGCTGCCGGGGCTGACCTCTCCCAGCCCAGCTGCACAGGAGGGCATTCTCCTCCCCACCGCAAACAGCTGTGACCTCCCCCAGCAAGGCAGGATTAACGCTTTCCTTGCCCCCCCAACCCCAGCCGGAGCCACGCTCCCGGAGAAGCCGGATAGCCGGGATGCAGCGCAAAGAGCCCTGAGGTCACAGCCACGGATAAACACAGCACCGCAGGGACTAGTGGCCACCTACTTTGCTAGCCCAGGGGAAGCAGCATAGGAAACCGCAGCATTCCTCGCTCCCCTCCGGCAGCAGGCAGGGGCAGGCAGCTGCCCATCCCTGCTCCGGCCAAGCCTCACGCGCAAGACCTGAAATGCAAACCTGTAGCCGAGGGGAAACACCACAACTTTCAAGTCCCTGCTGCCACCGCAGGGCTAGCAGCTCTGCTGTGCAGCAGCTCTGCATCTGCTTTGCTGCTTTCCCACCGCGCTGCACAGCTCGTTTCCCCTTCAAGCCCTCCCGTAAATGAAGTTTTGATTAGCCATCGCCATCCAGACCAGCACATGGGACTGGAGCATCACGTGCAGAGCTCGGCTTGGGGTCGCTCCCAGAGGGGGAAGCTGGAAGAGCTGGGGCACCTCAATGAGGAGATGCAGCCGTTGAACCCTGCCGCAGGATTAAGCTGAGGGCCAAGGAGTGCATACAAGTGGAAAGGATGCCCAAAGCTTTCTGGGCTGGGTCCTGCGCTGCTCCACGGCAGGGGACTTTGTTGCATTTCTCAGTTGACCTGCAGGGTCCAGCAGGACACCCAGCATGGCAGAAGGCCTGTCCCCAACCTTGCGCACCTTCACAGCATCCCCAGGCACCCAACTCCGCGCTTCTCCTGCTGTCATGTTTTGCTTCCCACGGGCAAGAGGAGGAAGGCCAGGCTGCCCTTCTCCAAGAGCTCACCCCTGCACTGATCCCCCCCCCCCGCGGGAGACACCAGCAACGCCTCCATACCCAGTTGCCAGGAGGTGTCTGGAATTAATCCGCAAAAGAATCAGGCTAATTACTCTGCAAATACTCAGGCGAGGGATGCTGTCCCAGGCAGAGCAGCCCTCACATCTGCCCCTCGGCAGGCACCTGCTGGAGCCGCAGCCAGGAAAGGCCGATCCCGCACCGCGGGCTGCGCCTCGAACCTGTAAAACCACAAAGTATTTACAGCCGAGAGCAAACACACTGGAGCTGCAGAGGTGTCACCTCAACGCACCAGGGCAAGAACACCTTGTTCCAGCCACTGACTCACTAATTATACAGGCAGTGCCACAGAGCCAGGGCTGGCATGACCTGGCGTGCCACAGGGCACCTGCGAGCGCGTGGCTGTCAGACATGTCCTCCCCGGGCGGCTCTGCCCCAGCGCGGCTTTGACCTTCACTCAGTTGAATCACTCATCCACTGCCTTGCTCCTCCAAGCTTCCTCCTCTGGAGACACCTCTGTCCACTTCCCGCCAGCGCCAGGGCTGGACAAGGGACCCGGCTCTCGTTTTTCCTTCTCAAAGGAAGTCCCCGCCACAAGACCAAATTTTCTTAGGAAACGTGCAAACCCCCTTCTCTAACTTGGGGATCTCCAAGCCCAGCCCAGACATTGCCACCAGGATGCAGGTTCGCATCCTTGGGAGCGCTGCCAGGATTGTGTCCGTGGGTTTCCCTCACCTCTGCATCCATGTGGAGGTGGCAACACTCTCCCAGCACACATCACCCACCCTGGCTCCAGCACTTCCTCCTCACCCCGTGCTGCTGCCATCCACCACCTCACAGCAAAGCACCCGCTGGCCCCAGCCACCTTCATCATCCTCCTCCTGTCCCACCGCCAGAAGGTAGGAGAGGGGCAAGCACTTACATCCCAAGGTATCCCAAAGAGATTCAGCCAGAAGCCCAGGCTGGGAGCTCAGCCACCATCCCCGTGGAGGAGCCGTGCCAGGCAGCCCAACAAGGAGCTGGGCAGCAGCTGAGCAGCCCTTCCCAGGGATGTCCCCACAAAGAGAAGGAACAGCCACATCTGTCCCCAGCGGCTCCAAGGACAGAGCTGCGGATGAAACAGCGGTGCTCAGCCCCAGGTAGCCAGCTCCACTGTTGCCTTTAGAGATGCCACAAGAAGCTTTCTAAGAACAAGCATGGCTCCAGAGGGGAGGAGAGGACAGCCGAGGTGCTCCCAAACCAGCGATCCGGCTCTGCGCCAGCCCCACCACGTGTCCCATTCAATCTCCCGGCTTTCAAAGGATGCAGCTCCCGGCATCGGTGGTCGATGCTCGAAGGCGAGGAGCCACTGGCAGGGGCCAAGGCGACTCTCTAAAGCCTCCTTGCTTCAGGTACACCTTGGACACGGAGCAGGTAAGCCGGCGGCCGTGCTGCTCTGCCCACGGGATGGCACCCGGGGGGGGAACCCCGCTCGCACGGGGACGCCCCGCTCCCCACCAACCCCACACGGGGAGTGCCACGGGGTGGCTGAGGCCGTGTCCCCTCACTCACCTGTGACCAGGACGGCTCTGCCCGCCACCGGCAGCAGCCTGCGGGGCGATGCCCACCACAGCAGCAGGCAGGCGGCGGCGGCGGCCAGGGCGAGCCCCAGGGGCAGCGGCAAGCATGCCCGGCACAGGCTCTGCAGCCCGGCCAGCAAGGCCAGGGGCACCACTAGCCCCCGGCCCGGCCCCGGGGCCGGGGCTCGCCGGGCCGCCCGCAGCGCCAGGCTGCCGGCCAGCGCCGCCCACAGCGCGCCGTACGCCCAGCGCTCCAGCCCCGGCTCCATCCCGGGCCCCGGCCCCGCCGCTGCCGCCGCGCCCGGCCCCGCCGCGCCCGTTTATAACCGCCCCGGCGGGGGGGAAAGGGGCGGGGACGGCACCGCCCCCGCCAATGGGAGACAGGCGGGACCGCGCCGGGGCACCGGGCACCGCCGGCACCCGCCGGCACCGGACCGGCACCCGCCGGCACCCGCCGGCACCCACCGGCACCGGACCGGCACCCACGGGCACTGGACAGGCACCCGACCAGCACCCACGGGCACCCGCCGGCACCCACCGGTGCTCACCGACACCCCACCGGCACCCACGGGCACCCCACTGTCACTCACCGGGCACTGCCAGCACCCACCGGCACCCACGGGCACCTTATCAGCACCCACCAGTGCTCACCGACACCCCACAGGCACCCACGGGCACTCCACTGTCACTCACTAGGCACCGCCGGCACCCACCGGTGCTCACCGACACCCCACGGGCACCCCACCAGCACCCGCCAGGCACCGCTGGCACCCACTGACACCCACCGGCACCCTACCGACACCCCACATGCACCTACTGGCACCTGCCATCACTCACCAGGCATCACCGGCATCCACGGGCAGCCACCGGCACCCACCAGGCACTGCTGGCACCGGACTGGCACCCACGGACACCTGCCAGCACCCACAGACACCCACCAGTGCTCACCGACACCCCACAGGTAGCCACGGGCACCCCACTGTCACTCACCGGGCACTGCCAGCACCCACCGGCACCCACGGGCACCTTATCAGCACCCACCAGTGCTCACCAACACCCCACAGGTACCCACGGGCACTCCACTGTCACTCACCAGGCACCGCCGGCACCCACCAGTGCTCACCGACACCCCATGGGCACCCCACCGGCACCCGCCAGGCACCGCTGGCACCCACTGACACCCACCGGCACC
Source organism: Larus michahellis (assembly GCF_964199755.1). Lineage (NCBI taxonomy): Eukaryota > Metazoa > Chordata > Aves > Charadriiformes > Laridae > Larus > Larus michahellis. The sequence continues at coordinate 21,951,674 of NC_133899.1, forward strand.
CTACCGACACCCCACGTGCACCTACTGGCACCTGCCATCACTCACCGGGCACCACCGGCGTCCACGGGCAGCCACCGGCACCCACCAGGCACTGCTGGCACCGGACTGGCACCCACAGGCACCTGCCAGCACCCACAGGCACCCACCAGTGCTCACCGACACCCCACAGGTAGCCATGGGCACCCCACTGGCACTCACCAGGCACTGCTGGCACCCACCGGCATCAGACCGGCATCCGCTGGCACCTCACGGACACCCATGGGCACCCACTAGCACCGGACTGGCTCTCGCTGGCAGTCACAGACACCCACCGACACTCACTGGGCACTGACGGCACCCACCGGCACCCACCAGCACCCCCCAGGCACTGCTGGCACTCACTGGTACCCAGGGACACTCCAAGAGCACCCTCTGGCACCCCACGGGCACCCACCGGCACCCATCGGCACTCACTGGCACGCACTGGCACCCGCCAGCACCCTACCAACACCCCGCTGGCACTCACCAGCACCCCACCAGCACCCCACCAGCACCCACCAGGCACTGCTGGCACCCATTGACACCCACCGGCACCCACTGACACCCACTGGTACCCACCGACACCCCACGTGCACCTACTGGCATCTGCCGGCACTCACCAGGCACCACCAACACCCACGGGCACCCACTGGCACCCACCAGGCACTGCTGGTACCCACTGGCGCCCACTGACACCCCCCAACACCCCACAGGCACCTGCCGGCACCCCGCTGGCACTGACCAGCACCCACCGGCACCCTGACAGGGCAGCGGGGCTGGGGCTGGCAGCGTGGAGCCTGGTGAGGCACTGGGACACTTAGGGCTCGGCTGGGGACATCGTGCTGCCTCAGTGGGCATGGCTCAGCTGGGTTCAGGATGGCTCAGGACGTGATGCCACCTAGGCAGGCACAGTTTGGCTTGGCACAGCTTGGCTCAGCCCAGCTGGGGACATCGTGTCACCTAGGTGGGTATGTCTCAGCTCGGCTTGGTTCAACTGAGCACAGCTCAGCTCAGTTCAGTTCGGCTCGGTTCGGAAAGGCGGGCACAGTTCAGCTCAGCACGGCTCACCTTGGCTTGGCTCATCACGGCTCAGGACATCGTGCCACCTACAGCACAGCTTGGTTTGGCTCAGCTGAGTTCAGGATGGCTCAGGACAAGATGCCACAGAGGTAGGCACAGTTCAGCTCGGCACGGCTCGGGTCAGCGTAACTCAGGAGATTGTGCCACCTAGATAGGCTCAGCTCAGCTTGGTTCAGCCTGGCTTGGGACATCGTGGCACCTACAGCTCAGCTCAGCTCGGTTCGGGATGACTCAGGACATGATGCCACCTAGGTAGGCACAGTCCAGCTTGGCACGGCTTGGCACAGCATGGCTGGGGACATCGTGCCACCTAGGTAGGCACGGCTCAGCTCAGTTCAGCGTGGCTCAGCACATTGTGCCACCTACAGCATGGCTCGGCTTGACTCAGCTCGGTTCGGGATGGCTCAGGACATGATGCCACCGCTCAAGCAGGCACACTTCAGCTCAGCACAGTTCGGCTTGGCTCCCCAGGGCTCGGCATGGCTCAGGACATCATGTCACCTAGGTTAGGCATGGCTCGGCTTGGCGTGGCTCAGTTCAGCTCAGCTGAGCTCAGCATGGCTGGGGACATCCTGCCACCCTGGCAGGCACAGCTCCGCTCGACTCAGCTCGGTGCAGCATAGCTTGACGTGCTTTAGCACGGCTCAAGGTGTCATGGCACCTACAGCACCTACCCCCGAGGTAGGCACCGCTCGGCTTGGCTCGGCTGAGCACAGCTCGACACGGCATGGCTGGGCACAGCTCAGCCCGGCACAGCATGGCTCGGTGCCGGTGCCAAGCAGAGCTTCCCAGGAGGAAGCGGCAGTGCGTCCAGCCCCGCTCGACTAGAGGGTGGGTTCCCAGAGCCAGAACCAGTGCCACCAGCGTCCCATGGGACTCCCCTCGTGGGGTGGTGCCCCCAGGACCTCCTTGTCTGCCCGGGAACATCATACAGGCGCCGGCCCATGTGCCGCCTGGGTCCCGGTGCCTTGGCCAGCCGCGCTGGGGTTTCTCCCGGTGGAGGTAAGGTGGGAATCCCTTCCCCAACCACTCTCCTACGACGTGTGGCTGATGACCCCTGGGTGATCCCAAACCACTTCTCAGCACCCCGCTCTCTGTTGGCCACCGGGGGCGGGCAGCACCCTGACACCCGGCTACCTGGTGGTATTGCGGGGCTGCGGCGCGGCAGTGCTGGAAGCTCGGCTCCTGGCTTGCCCCAGAGCCAAGCGGCCCGAGGGAAGCCCTGCCGTGCAGCGCCGGCTCCGTGCCACCGAGCGGGAGTGCTGGCAGGAGCTCCCTGCACCGCCCCAGCCGGGGGGGGCAAAGTCCCCTCCTTTCCAGGTTTATTACACAGGGTGATTGCTGCCGCTGGGCTCGCTTTATTAAGCTCCTGCTTTAATATTTCACCAAGTCTCCGTACTCGGTGATCCTTCGTGCGTCCCTGCCGCGTAGTGCCACCAATTCTCGCCAGGGGCCTGACCCTCGGTGCCCTCCGTGCGGAGGGTGGGACGCTTTTGCATCACGGGTCTCTTATCCCGGAGGATCCGTCGCCTCTGGCCATCCTGACCAGACCCCACGAGACCTGGCACGGTGGTGGCAATGGCAGTGGGTGCCTGTGCCATCCTTCTTGGAAACAACCCCCACGGTATCGTCAGAAAAACACATTTCATCAGCGGCGGCGGCGGCAGCGCTGCAGAAGTGCAGCGACAAACAGGCTGGGGTGGTTTTGCCGGGGCGTGGTGGTGGGACCCGGTTGGGTTCGCAGCCCTGCTCTTCCAGGCAGGGGAATGCCGGGAATGCCGTAGAGGTAGAGGAGGAGGAGGAGGGATGTTCCCAACAGTGCGGCCACAGGCTCTCCCGCAGGAATCCACTCACTTGCAGCACTGGGCTACTGAACTCAGTGAAAACAATGGAGGTGACCACAAGGCAGAGCCCTGGGGGACTTGGGCTCTGAAGAGGACCCTGTTAAACATCCCCACCCATCGCTTCACTGGGGCTCGAAAGATCCTCTTGGAGAAAGGTTGTTTTCCAAAGACCCGGTCTCCAGAGAGAGCATCCCTCACCGCACCGGCCAAGGCAGAGCTGCCGGGGTGTGCAAGGGAGTGTGGTGAGGGACACGGCGTGTTACAGAGACAGCCAGAACGTAGACTCCATACCGACGGTGGTGTTTCAGCAAGGGCTGACGTGGCCATTCCCAAATTGTAATGTGAATTCATGCATTTCCTTGAGAGCTGCGTCGGATGTCTGTTCATCCATCCCTTCCATCGCTCCTCAGGCATGGTTTCAGGATCTTTTTTCAACCCATTCTTTTTTCAGTGGTGCCCAGCGACAGGACAAGGGGGAACGGGCACAAACTTGACCATAGGAAGTTCCATCTCAACATGAGGAGGAACTTCTTTCCTGGGAGGGTGGCAGAGCCCTGGCACAGGCTGCCCAGAGAGGTGGTGGAGTCTCCGTCTCTGGAGACATTCCAAACCTGCCTGGACGCGTTCCTGTGCCACTTGCTGTGGGTGACCCTGCTCTGGCAGGGGGTTGGACTGGATGATCCCCGGGGGTCCCTTCCAACCCCACCATTCTGTGATTCTGTGATGCCCTTCTTGTGGAACGCCTCAAGATGGGTTGTAGATAGCCATGGTGTGCTCAGTTGGCCACAGCTTCCCATGGATGGTCTCACTAAGAGGACCGCTGGGTTGGGCTGGACGACCAGCACCCTTTGCCAGCCTTGGCCGTTCCCCAGCTCTCCCCAAAAAGGCCGGCATGCGGTTAGGGTGACCTTGGTGGCTATTCCCTTCAAGACAGCGCCTGGCCTTGTTCGTCTTCCCATTGCTCAACATCGGAGGGTGCCTCCCAGCCCTGCTGTGCTGTTAGGAAACGCTGGTGATAGCCCCATTACCTTTTGACCTACTTGAGCTCTTCCGAACCCGTTCTGCTAATTACAACTCACCTGCTTCAGGGGAAGCGGGGCTGGTTCCACCGCAGCCACCTCCCACACCCTTCCTGGGGCTGCTCACGCAGGTCCCCGGCGGGGGGGACACCGCATCTTCCTAGTGCTCCCCTTGCCCTAGGCTGTTCCTCCGGCTCGGTGGAGCCTCCCATGACTAACAGGTTTTGAGATAATTGTTCCACTCCCTAATCTCTTCTGCAGAAGATTCATGGCATTGTTTTCGAAGTGCCATGAGCCATTTCCAGGGGCTCTAAGCCCATGAGGGATGTGATTCATCCATGCTGCTCCCACAGGTACTTAATCTTCTCCAAAACAGCAAGTCCTTCTTCCACGGCTATTATCTCCTTAGGAGATAATAGGAAACACCACCCAGGCGAGCGCCTAACAGGGCACTTTGTTCGGCGCTGATGGAGACTTGTGCCAGCACTTGCTTCCTTGCACAGGCCACGGGGTATAGTCCTCCCCCGGGAGCAGTTGTCCCAGGAGGGGGGACTGTGGGGCTGGGGACTCCCTTGGCCATCACTTGTGGGCTGGGTACCTACCGTGGACCATCAAGTGCATGGGAAAGGGGATGCTGGAAGTGTCCCTTGTTATCTAAATCTCCTTCTTTCCCATGCCATTCCCTCAAAGAGCCCTTGGGATGGACCTGGATGGGTCCATCCTCCATGGTGAAGATGTGGGACACTGGAACCCCTTGGCGTCTGGAGCTGGAGACAGTTCAGGGGTGAAAAAGGAATTAACTCTCATTTTGACCCACAGCGTCTCGCAGAGGACAGTGATTAATTACTCCCAGCATCAAACATTTGTCTCCTACCACTGAACTTGCGCTGTTCTACTGGTTCTGGTTGGACTTTGCTGCTGGAGCGGGAGCTCCCTGTTACCACAGCTTGCTTCGCCAGGGAGGGCAGATCCTGGGGTGATTCAGCTAAGCCAGGCTCAGCTCCAGGAGGTGTTTCCTGCACCCAACAGCCCCGTGATTCTTCCCTGAGCCCAGGGCATGGAAACCAAACACAGGGTCTACCAAAGCCCAGCCAGGAGGCACTTCCCACAGCATGGCCAACCAGAGCCACCTTGACTCTTTGTCCTGGGACCTTCTCCCCCTTCTCCCCCCAGGACTTTCCATCCCTTGTTTCCAACTTATTTCGGGCCATGACCGAGGACCATTTTTTGGGGGCTTTCCTTATGTTTTGCTGCTGTAAAACACAGGCAACCGTTTGTGCCCATCGTCCTGTGCATCTGATGCCATGTTGGTGGGATCAGCCTGAGTCCCAGGCTTTGATCCTCCATCTGCGGGGGAGCTTCCACAGCCCAAACCTCTCCCCAGCTCCTGGCAGGACCTCTCTGCTCCCGGGGTGCTGCGGCTGGAGCAGGTCCTTCAGGGAGTACCATGGCCGCTCCCCAGGACAACGTTCCTGGCAGTGTTGAGCATCCAGCTGAGCGCTGACCCCGGATCTGGTGCTTTGCAAATCCCGTTGTCTTCGGAAAACTCCTGCCTCCGCCTTGTTTTTTTCAGGTTGCGCAGGATCCCTAGGTATTTACAAAACACGGCTCTGCTTCCAGCCGCATTCATGGCTTCAGGAGAGGTTTCACCTTCTGGGAAGCCACTCCCCAGCCTGACCTCGAGCTTTTCCACCCCGGTGAGGACCCCATGTCGCTGTGCCCGCTTGCCCGCGTGGCTTTGACTCCCCCTTCTCCAGCCAGCCTTTTCTGCAGCACGGTTCTCCAAACGAGAGCTGCTTTTGGGCTGCAGGGACCTTCCTCCTTTGGTGTGGCTGGGAAGTGGCGGTGACAACTCCGAAGTGTTCCCAGGTCTGCTAATGCCCAGTAGTCTGCCTCCCTCATCTCCTGGGGCACGCGCAGTACCCGTGCCAGGCTTGCTTTGCCAGCCCAGCATCACCCTCCCATCTCCCATCTCTCCTGCGCTCATCACGGGGCGTCTACCTCGATATTAGGGTGATGCGGACAGGGGAAAGGTGGCTCCCCCTTGGTCACGAGACAGATCCCAGAGGAAGCTGGCTTGGCCACGCTCCAGGTGACATCCTGCCGCCTCTGCCCCCAGGGGAGAGGGCAGTAGGTCACGGCAGCTGTGACCTGGTTCTAGTCCCACGCCTCCGTCCTGCCGGGGGAAGGCGGTTGCAGAGCAGAGCGTGCCACCAGCCCCAGGTTGCTCAAGAGGGTTGGGGCCAGAAGGTAGAGGAGGAGTCCTCCAGCTGAGACAGCAGGAGGAATCTGGGGGTGGCAGACGATCCTGATGCTCCTGGAAGGTGGCCAGGGCGCACCGGTGCTTCGCAAGAAGCCTTCTGGATGACTCCAAGCCATGAACGAAAGTGAGGTGGTGCTGTGTCTGGTGGGAAATGCTGCTTGTCGTGCGAGGTGGTGGGGCTTGGTGGCAACCATGAGCCCAGGACCGCGGGTGGTCCCCCACCAAGCTCGAGGACAGCAGTGGGGATGCGCCCACGCGGCAGGAGGCTGGAGCCAACCCCGGAGCGTGGCAGCAGAGGACCCTGAGCTGGGACAGTCCCATGGAAAGGGCTGGCAGGGTGGGATGGAGGAGGCAGGGGACGTCGGAGAGCAGGTCGCTGCCACCAAACTGCTACAGAAGAGGGGAAATGCCACAGCAAGTGGAGCCGGGCTCGTCCCTGCTGTCCCTGGAAGGGGGCCAGGGCGAGATGGGGGCCAGGGACGAGCGGTGGGGAGACGGCTGAGGAGCAGGAGGATGGGAGCCTGTCCCTGCCAGCCAGACAAATGGCCGGACCAAGGACGCGGCTGTCATCCCAGCGGGGACACAGAAGTGGCAGGACGCCTCGCCGGGGTTGGGGAGCGGGTTGCAGCCCCCCTGGGTGCCGGGGAGGGGAGAACAGCAAACGCAAGGCCAGCAGCGAGCACCCCAAGAGCGGTTGGGACAGGAGGCGTCGTTTCGGGTGGCCTCGCCGTGTGCGTGGCCGCCGTGCCCCCTCGTGGCAGCAGGACACAGCTGGTGGCCCAGGGCTGGCGTGGGATGAGCCTGAGCCCGGGTGCAGGCAGGGATGGAGGCAGGGCCGGAGGCAGGGATGGAGGAGCTGGGTGCTCCAGCAGGGTCCCCTCATCCCACCCGGCGCATCCTCCTGGGGGTGCAGCACCCCAACCCCGGCTCTGCTGATGCAGCCTGAGGCCACGCGTGTCCCAGGTCCCCACCAAGCTCACGAACCTGCCTCCACTCCCAAAGGAGTCTCTGGCATCCTGCCACCCCATCTCTTTCCCGGGGGGGGGGGGCTGCGCTTGCCTGGGGTTTTTTTGGCATAAGCCACTTGCGCCGCGGCCAAGCCAAGCACTTCAGGCGCCGCTCAAGGGCAGCGTGTGCCCGGGGCCGGGCCGGGAATCCTGGAAATATCACCAAGGCTGCAAAAAACCCCAGACAGAAAAAAAATAAGCAGGTTGGTGGAGGCCTTCGCTGAGGACACGGCCGTCCCAAGTGTCGCCAAACCGCTTGAGGGGGGGACGACATTCCCCGGCACCCTGCCTCAGTTTCCCCCAGTGAGCCCTTGGGAGTGATAGTCCTGGGGTTGTCACACGTATAACGTCACTTTGGGTACCTGGGGCATGTGCAGAGGGTCAGGGAGATGCTTTCCTACCCCTTTCTCCTTCCCCCTGTGCATCCGAGCGGCTTGGCATCCCACTATCCCCAAAGCCACCCTGGACCATCACAGGCACCTCACAAGCTGCGGCGAGCTGGCACTGCCCGGCTCCTCTGAGGCCACCGGCGTGTCCAGCCATGCGGGACAGGGACAACCCTGGGCAGGGGTTAGCCGGGAGGAAGGAGCTGCCCTGCCCGGTGGAGTTTTTCTTCATTCCTTGAAAGCCGCAGAGACCTGCTGTGCGGGATTCGGGGCTGGAGGCAGCGCCGGGGCAGCGCCGAGGTGGAGCTGTGGTGATGGATGACATGACATCGTTCCCAAATGCCTCTGCCACGGGTGACAGTGCCCAAAGCATTGCAGCTGGCAGAGGAGGATGCTCAGAAACGGTACCCCACCCACCATCTAGCATCCGCTGGCAGCATCACGGCCAGCACCCAGCCTGGGGTTTAATCCATGGCCGAGATGACACAAGTGGCACTGGCCCAAGAGGTGGCATGTCCCTGCCTGGACATCTCCCAGGCCCCATGGAGACAGGCAGGCGCTGCCCTGCGTGCATTTACACCCTGAGGCAGCCCATCTCTGCCAAGCGCAGGGAGATGTTTCCGAGGCTTGCAGCTCGGCCAGGGCCAGGTTTGCAGCAGACAATGTGGCTGCTGCGCCCTGGACATGCTCAAAGAGGGACTCAGGTCCTGGTCTGGCTAAAATCGCCCAGGAGAGGTTTGTAAGGGAGAGGCGAGGTTTGAGACGGGGCACATACCCTTGATTTGGAGCGCAAGGCCACAGCGCAGTGAGACGCTGCTCCTGCCCTTGAGCGTGCAGCCTTGAGCCTGGCAGCAATCCTCGCTCCTTCCGGCAGGGTCCCCCTGGCTGTCCCGGTATGCGGAGGGGATCACGCTGTCCCTGGGAGGGACGATGGTGCCTGCAAGCCCCAGGGCTGGCTGTTTGCCTCGGCAGCAGGGCTGGGGATGCAGCAGGAGGGATGCTGGCTTGGTCCCAGTACCACATTGCCCCAGCCTCTCAGGGCTCCGCAGGGGGACGGGGGTGGCAGGGCCAACCCTGGGCATCTCCGGCAGCACTGCTCAGGACCAGGGGGACTGCTTCCCCAGGGATGCTGGAGGGGGCATCACACCTTCCCTCCTGCCAACCCCCGCCTTGGCCCTGCCTGCTCCAGCCCAGAGCCTCCAGCATCCCAGCCCAGCAGCAGGGGGACCCAGGCGCAGGGACAAGGGATGCCAGCAGTGTGTCAGATCATTTTATTGCCGCAGTGGCCACGGGCCAGACCCAGTTCCCAGAGAGGGTCTGGGTCCAGCCCCTTGACCCCTCTAATACTGTTGAGAAGACAAATCCCAAGCCTCTGTGCCCATGCATGGGCGCTGAGCATCCTCCACGCCGGCCCCCACGGAGCAGCTCCGGGGCATCGCTCCCATCCTGCTGCCTGCACCTCTGGGAGCGGGACACCAGCAGGGAAAAGTGAAGTGAGACCCGAGGGTGCAGAGGGGGCCAGTCCTGGAGCAGTAGTGGCTGCCACCACATCCTGACCGGGGGGCTGCCAGCGCTGGGGAGCAGCACGTGCCCCCTTGGCCACCTCAAACCTCCATGCCGGGTGCCCGCCCGAGGCCCAGCGCCTGCACCAGGTCATCGCTGAGCCCGCTCTTCAGCGTCCGTCTCACTGTGGGAAGAGGAGAGGGTGGCACTGGCTGCCACAGTCCCCAAGTGGTGGCCCTGGTATGCTGGGGAGGGCAGTGGTGGCATGGCCTGGTCTCGGGGTACCTCCTGCTGTGGCCTGGTGGGCTCAACGTGGGTAGTCCAGGGGTGGCCAGTGGGGTAGGAGCCAGGCATGGGGACAAGGGACAAGGGCACAGAGGTGGGACAAGGCATGGGGACAGTGCATGGGGACAGAGCCACATGGGACAAGACATGGAGGACAGGGACAGAGATGGGACAGGGACGCAAAGATGGGAAAGCACGCGGGCAGGGACACAGGACAGAGTAGAGGGACAAGGACACAGAAGTGAGAAGAGTATGGGGACAGGGACACTGAGATGGGATGAGAGACACAGAGTGCGTCAGGGCATGGGGACAGGCCACACAGGTGGGACAGGGCACAAGGACAGGGACATGGGTGGGACAGAGACAGAGAGATGGGGCAAGGGGACAGGGACACAGCGATGGGAAAGAGCATCTGGGCAGGGACAGAGTACAGGGACAGGGGCAGAGCATGGGGACAGAGACGGAACAGGGCACGGGGACAGGGATGGGACTTACAGGACTTCCTATTGCCGCGGGACCTCCTGCGCTCCTTGTTGGCGCAGGGCCGGGGGTTGGCGTTGTGAGTCACCGATTTCACCAGCTGGTCCATGATTTCATCTGAAGCATCGTCTGGGGAGCTGGGAACATCCTCCTGGGCAGGAGAGCCCTGGGCCGGGCTGGCATGGCCTGTCCCTGCATGAGGAAAAAGGGCGATGCTGCCATCAGCTGTGCCCAGCCAGCCGGGTGTGCCTTGCGTGCCTCTGCCACCCCGCTCCTACCCCGGCTGGCCCGGCTGCGGCGGGGGGGGGCATCCGTGGGGGAGGTCAGCAGGCTCTTCATGCTCTCGTGACCCGCTTCCATCTGCTCCTCCGGGCCGCTGGACACCACGGCGGGCGGCAAAGTGGCCTCAGCGATGCCGGAGAACTTCTCGGTCTGCAGCGGGAGGAGAGGCGGTTGTCAAGGACCTGGGGGACATCACCTGGTGGTGGCGACTGGCTGAGCGTCCCCATACCTCGGTGATGAGCCGTCCCCGGGTCTTGTTGCGCTCGCGGTGGGCGGCCCGTTTCTTCTGCTGCTGCAGGACGCGCTCCCGGCAGGTGCGGTACTCCAGGGCGAACTCCCGCAGCAGCTTGCAGATGGGCGTCACCTTCACGTCCCGCGCAGCGCTCACTGGGTACCCCAGGTACAGCAGAAAGGAGTGAAACCTGCGGGGACGTTGGTCACGGCGGGCCACCAATGGGACCGCAGGGCTCCCGCTGCATCCCTAGGGCCTTGAGCCACCAACCTGTTGAGGACGCGCCTGTGCACGACCTTCAAGACGACAATGCGCTGGGTGCTGTCCTTGAGGAAGTCTGTCAGCTTGCTCTTCAGCACCGGCTTGGTCTCGTGCTTGGCAATGACCTTCAGGTTGTCCCAGGAGGCCCTGCACCTCCGCTCCAGCTGCACCAGGCTGTTGGCCAGCTCATCAAAGTCAACCTGGAAGAGTTTGATGTCCGCCCTCAGCCACGCCGGTGGAGCTGGAGAGCTGTGAGACCTGCACCCTTGCCTTGACGAGCGTCATCTGCCTTGTCTCACCTTGGCAGAGCGGGTGATGGAGGCGATCTCCGAGTAGAGGTCGGTGGTTTCTGGGAACTTCTCTACCACCATCTGGCAGAGATGGTGGAGGAGGGACTGACGGTGCACTGTGTCCTTCACTTCTGAGACCTTCTCCAGGTAGCCCAGCTCAAAGCCTCTGCTCTGAAACCTCAATGCACTCAGTGGGGCCTCTCCATCCCTCCACCATCACGCGGACCCACTCTCCAACTCCATCCATCATACAGATCCACTCAGTCCCCACCAGCACCCACCCCACCCAACCTCCTCAGGCACCATCCCAAGCTTCAAATAGTCCCCCTTGGGCACCCATGCACCATGGCTGGTCCTGTCCTTCCAGCACGCAAGACAGGCCATGTCCCTTTGCACCCTGCTCCTCACCTGGGAGCCATTCAAGAAGTTGCCCATGGCCAGCAGCGTGGCCAGGATGCACTTGAAGGTGTGATTTCTGGCCAGTTGCTCCATGCCCACTTTCAGATCAAAGAGCGGCTCTGCGATCTCCTGGGTGAGGAGACAGGCAGGTGAGACCTCTTGGCCACTCTCTCCAAGGGAGCTTCAGCATTTGTCCTTGCCTTTGAGGACAACCACCTCATGGTCAACCCAAGCCCATGCTTGCGTTGGGGACCTGCAGCCCATCCCCAGCCAGGATGGCACCTCCCATACTTGGACATGGCTGGTGGCCACCAGGAACATGCTTGGCTCAGTACTCAGCACTGCTGGGGCTGGCACCGGTGGGAGAGTGGAGGGGAGATGGGGTACGTGGCTCCGTACCTGCTCCAGGCTTTCATAGTCCAGCTTGAAGGCCCAGAGCTGGAGCCTGGCCGTGAGATCGCTGATGGAAGACAGGGCGAGCAGGAACTGCTCCGCAGAGCCCAAGGGCACATCAGGGTTGGCCAACTGGGCCTCCTGGATCTTCTGCTTCTCCTCTTCGGTCGGGACCATGGTCAGGATTTTCTAGAGCAGGCAGAGAGGAATGTGTCAGACTCCACACATGTCACCATGGGACGTGTCACCCCAGGGCTGGCAGCGCAGGCATTGTGGCATGGAAGCCTACTGGCCAGGGGAAACGACCTCCCCATGAGGGCCTCAGAGAGGCTGAGCTTCTCTCATGCTCACCTCAATCCCTTCCTTATTGACTGCAAACTCATCAAAGCTGAGCACGGCTGTCTTGATGATGTGTACGGGTGGCAGCACCGTGAGGCCAATGTTGATGGCGTTGCTCCTTTTGGGGTCCAGCACCACCACCACCTTCTTCCCATCGATGGCCTTCTGCAAAGAGGACAGGATAGATGTGGACAGCCAGGCAAAGGGCTCGCCTTCACAAAACCACCATGAACATGGGGAGGCGATCAGGGACGCAGCGGTGAGCCAAACCTGCGCGCTGCCCATCACTGTCCCCACCGAGCCTCTGGGTGGCAGGCAGCCATCCTCAGCATAGGGTAGGGGTGACAGTGCATGCCTAGGGTCCCCACAGGAGCCAACAGCCTTCCTCCCACCCCTCAAGTCCCCTTGGCTGATCGGTGCCAGCCCGCTGATACCTTTGAAGTTGGCACTTCCTTTGACCGTGACTCAAAGAGATGCTCCAGTTTGGCAACATTGACCTCAACATTCTGCAGGGACGCCCACACTGTCGCCTGGCCGAACCTGCCCTGCCCCACAGTGCCATCCAGCTGCTTCAGCTCCTTCCAGAAGAGCTTTACTGTCCTCTTCTTCTTGGCCTGGGAGGGGCCATCTGTTGCTGAGGGGCCTGGCAGTCCTGGGGGAGGTGGGCACCCAGGGATCACAGGAGGTGGAGGTGGTGGGCAGCCAGGGACCACGGGAGGTGGAGGTGGAGGTGGTGGGCAGCCAGGGATGGGAGGAGGTGGAGGTGGAGGTGGTGGGCAGCCAGGCATGGGAGGAGGTGGCGGGGGAACCGTGAGAGCCCCAGCGCTCGTTGCTTCAATGCCGGGAGGAAGGAAGGAGCCATTGGTCATGGGCCCGGTGTCCAGGACGTCAGTGTCTTCTTCTTCCCCCAGATCAGTGAAGTCCAGGTCCTTGATCTTCAGCTGCACAGGGCTGGCCTCCAGGCGCTCCCATGTCAGCTCCACGTCTTTCTTGATGGGCATCATCCCGGTGTTCTCCAGCTTCTGCGTGTGGGTCTCGGCATCTACGCTGGACAAGGCACGTGCCAGCTTGGCATGGGCACTGGCCACTGGCCCATCCGGAGCCCTGCTGCGGAGCCAGGCGCCCTCTTGCTCCTGGCTGCCACTTCCCTCAGTGTCCATCTCCACCTCACCCTGGACCGTGTGGGACGACGGGACCTCTGGGAAAACCTTCTCCCTCGCCGGCTCTGAGGAGCCCTTGGCATAGAGCATATCCAGCATAAACTTGGTGTCGGAGGAGATGGTGCTGCAGGAGTCGGTGGTGTCCGGCCGAGCCAGGCGAGACCCTGCGGGGAGAGGGGGAGAGGCTGGGACAGTCCCCTTGGAGGGGGCAGGTGCTGCTGGGCTCCACGTAGAGTTGAGGTCCTGCTCCCCAGTGGGGACCTTGGATGTTGGCATTGGGAGCGGGATGGGGAGGTACCACCCAGCTCCTCCATGGCTCTGGGTATCACAGGCATGGGCTGGGGGGCAAAGGGGCCACTAACACCCACCCCATGGACCCCGATGAACCCAGAGCCAGGAACACACACCCCAGGAGCACCTACTTATGCCAGGTGGCTCCATCCCGGGCTCAGAGGTGCCGCTGTCCCTGTCCCACGGGAGAGCAGTGGGATGCTCCAGCGCAGCATCGCCGAAGACATCGAGCCGTCCCTTGGCCATGGAAGAGATCTTCTCCTTCTGGGCTGCAGCCAGGTTCTCCAAGAAGCGAGCTCTGTGAGACAGGGGTGGACGTTGGCTGGGAGCAAGGCAGGGATGGGGACGATGGGCAAACCATGCCATGCCACACTGCACCGCCACACTGCACCGCCACACCGCACAGAAACCCCCTGCACTGGCCACACCACATCGGGGACCTGGAGGACTCAACCTCCTCCAAGCCCTGCAGAGAGACAGGTGATGCCACCACGGCTTGGGGACAGGGATGCCGCACCCCCACAGGAGCCGAAGGCTCGTGCCGTCAAGGTGCCACTGTCACCTGTTGGTCCCAATGGACCTGGTGGTCCTGCGACCCTCGTCCAAAAGCTGCAAAACCCAGGAGGGCGCCCAGGCAGAGACTCGTGGGGACCCTCCTGTTCCTCATGCCCTGCATGGCCGGAGCCCAGATGCCTCCAGCCGGGCGCCGGCCCGAGGAAGCGCATGCCTGGAGACACACGCATGCCTCTACTTACTCAAACTTCCTCAAAATAGGCTTGTCCCCACGCAAGGGGGGAGCATCCTCCCGCCTGAGGGAAAACAGGGGTTAGCCCCCCACTGCCGGCAGCCCCCCAGGGCTAACGCACCCGCCTGGCAGCCCTCCAGTGTGGGACCCTGGCCCCATTGTCACCCCACGGCTTTGGGGTTCGCGGGGAGCCGGGAGAGCCCCCGCGAGTCCCCTCCAGCCCAGGCACCGCTGGGTGCTGGCCAGAGGCGGCACCGGCCCCCCACCAGAGCCACCCAGTTTGCCACCAGGATGGTGATGCCAGCCCCCGGCCAGCCCCGGGGTGGGGCTGTGCCACTCCCCCGTCAGGTCAGGGATATCTCACCCCAGCAGGGGGGGGATCAGAGGGTTCCATCGTCCCCGGGCGATGCTGGCGATGCAGGGAGCGGGCTGGGGTCCTGCCGGCATGGCTTGGAGGGGAGAGGCGAGGGAGGGGGAGAGCGAGGTGGGTGCAGGGGGCAGCGAGTGGGGCAGGGCAGCGCCCGCCCCCGCCGGAGCGTCACGCTGGGAGGAAGCACACGCGTGCAGAGCCCGGGCACTTACCAGACAGGGGCGGTTTGACGCAGCCTGCAAAAGGAAAGATAGAAAAGAGTGGGCAGAGGAGAGGGCAAGCGTGGGCAGAGAGGAGAAGCGAGGAGGAGCTGGAGCAGAGCTGTGGGTGCCTGAAGGATGCCCTGGAGCCCCCGGGTGGACCCTCTTCGGTGCCCGCTCCCCCGTGATGCTTATCTCCAGCCCTGGTGCCTGTCCAGACCCTGTTTACCCCCGGGGTAGACGCATCCCACGCTCCTGGGACCCTCGCCTCTGCCACCCCTGGGGGGGATCTCCTGTGCACCCAGCCCTCCTGGCTCCTTACTTGTAGACGCTGCGCTCGCCCAGGCCCAGGGGCTGCTCCTTCTCGGCTGGGGGGGAGGCCAGGGCCAGCCGGACGCTGGACGCGCTGTTGTAGACGCTGCTGGGACAGGGTCTGGAAGAAGAGGTGACAGGGACTGAGAGCAGGTCCTGAAGGGCTGCCCTCCACCCCGGGCACCGGGAGGAGACCCGAGCGCTGCTCATGCTGCATCTCAGCATCTTCGCCATCCCGGGAGCATCCCCACCACGGGCCACCTCCGGCCGCACTTACTCTTCTGGGCTGCTCGGCGTGGGGACAGATGGGGTGTCCTTGGTGGGCGACTCCTTCGGGGTGCCAGGGGAGCCCAGCGACGGCTGGGCATCGGGGCTGGGCTCCGCGCAGCCACCCTGGGATCGCCACCCACGTCGGCCCTCGTCCGTCCTCCTCCGCTCCTTGCGTCCCCCCGAGGGCGGCTCTTCCACATCATCCTCCAGCTTGAGAGCGCTCTGAGGAGGGGATGGAGGGGATGGCACCGGGCACGGCACCCCTGCCCACCCCACGTGCCCACCCTCCCCGCTGCCACGGGAAATGCCCGGATCCCATGGGAGCCTCCCTCACTTCGTAGAGCGTAAACTGCTGCTTCAAGTCCAGGTCGGTGCCTTTGCTGCCCAGGTACTGCTGCACCACCCGCTCCATGCCCTGCTGCTCCAGGCAGTCCGTCACGTCGTAGAAGGTGTCCTGGTCCGGGAGGGCTGCCAGCGTCTGAACAGGACCAGAGGGACGCTGCTGGGACCGGGGCGACCCACGCCGAGCCCCGCCAGCGTGGCATCGTGGAGCTGCCCTTGCCACCCCCCCCACCCCCGCCAGACCTTGTTGATCAGCGTCATGGTGTACACCAGCAGCTCCGTGTCAGCCCCGTTGCGTTGCTCCAGGATGGCCATCAGGTTGGACCATGGGCAGGCGCCTGGGAAAAGCGACACGCGAAGGTGACACGCGGGCCATGGGAGGGGACACCGTCCCACAGCGGGGACCTCGCAAGAGGCTGGGGCTGCACCCACCTCTCGCCTGGTCCACGGTGTTGACGGCATGGATGAGGAGCAGAGCGTTGGGCTCCGTGTACTCCACGAACACCAGCAGCAGCTTCAGCGCCATCTTCACCACCAGGCGAAACTGGGAGAAGGGACGGTGGCTGGGAGGGTGGCAGGGGGCTGCCAGCGTGATGCCAGGGCACTGCGTGGTGGCTGTGCCCACGCCGCAGGGCTGGGGACTTTGCTGGCAGCCTCGGGGGCAGGTCATGGTGCCACGGGGACAGGAGCCAGCCTACAGCTGCGATGCTGATGGCCAAGGGACACCAGGAAGTAACCCAGTGCGGGATCCTCTCATTCAAGCTCCGTGCCCAGGAGCATGCTCACGCCAGGATAGGGAGCTCTGGGGACCTTGGGTGATTTCCAGATGGGTGGGTGCAGGACCCAATGCACCCAAAGGTACCAGGGCGCCGAGCCCGAAGGCAGAGGGTGGGGTAAATGCCCCGAGGGACAGTGCAAGGGGACAGCCCCAGGCAGGGGTGGGCACAGGCAGCCCCCCCAAGGGCAGCGGGCACTTACCGGGCTTCCCGACAGCGTGTACAGCCACTGGACGGTCTCGTTGTGGTTGATGACACCCTGCATCCCGTCCACGAAGAGCATGATCTGGCTCAAGGCTGCAAGGCAGAGAGCGGGCAGGGTGATGGCGCGGGGAGCAGGGCAGGGCTTTCCCAGCCCCACGCGGCATAGCCGTGCCACGGGCGAGGGGTGGCAGTTGCCAGCCTTCCTCCCTGGGGACGAGAGATGCCCTGTAGCCAAACACCAACCCCGCAGGATGTAATTCTGGTAGTTCTGGTCGGCCTCTGCCCCCACTTTGATCAGGCACGTCAACCCCTCCAGGTTCACGAATTCAGGCACCAGGTCCTTGTCCTCCTGCGGGGCGAAGGCCAGGTGTTACCGCAGCGTGGGGGCGGGCATCCAGCCTCCCCTGAGCCCCCCACCGCGCCGGCTTACCCTACCTGAAAGAGCTGCTTGAGGGAGAAGAGGGATCGCCGCAGCTCCGGCCCCTGCGAGTTGTACAGCTTCTCTGGAAGGAAAGGAGAGAGGTGGCGCGATGGCCTGACCCGCAGGGGCTCGCTGCTCACCCGGGGCTCCAAAACGCTCCCGGCTGCTTGGGAAAGCCCCGCATCCCGGCTCGAGCCCTGTGCCATCACCGCCCGGCTGCCGGACACGCAGGGTGGAAGCAGCTGCAGCTCCACAACTACTTATTTCAGCCCTGCCACCTTCCTATTTCCTTTTTTTGCCCCTTTTTTTTTTTTTTTTTTTTTTTGTAGATTTTTTCTGCCCAGCAATGACATAAATATCCCCTCTGGTTTCCTGTGCAGAACCGAAACGGGAACACAGGCAGGAGGCTGAGCTACTTTTAGCCGTCCCTCCCCGGGCAAAGCCCTGGCATGGTTCCGGAGCCCCCAGCAGCCCCGCGGTTTGGGAAGAGCTGCAGGATGTAGACAGGAAGGATGGCAGCGTGGTGACATCGTCTGCTTGGGGACAAAAGGACAGTCACCGGGCTGGAGGCTGGATGGAGACGACATGCTCATGGGGATGGTGCCTGTGGGCAATGGGAAGGCGGAAAGCCCCGCTTAAACTAGCGGAGACCAAAGGCATTGGGAACCAGCACTTCCCGCATCCAAAAACTCAGTTATCCGAGCATCCCGAGTTATTTGGGTCAGCTTTAAAGCTGTAACAAGCCAAAATCGAGCTGTCCAAGGAGCCCTCCAGACATGCCGATGAGGGCTCGGTAAAACACGAGGTTCCAGCAGCCTCCTCCGCTCGCTTATCGGCTTGTCAGGGCAGCCGAGAGGGAAAGCAGAGCAGCCCGGGGCTCCGCCGGAGCCTGGGAATCGCTGGCAAAGAGCACGACCCCGACCCCGGCCTTCCTGCTCCGTGCCGTGCCCCTTCCCGCGCCGCTCGGCATTGCTGCGCTCAGCGCTCGTTTGCCCCCCTGCTAAAGAGGTGGTGGGGGGGGAAAGGCTTGAGAGTCCCAAATATTTTGCAGGACCTCCGAGCGGGCTGTCCGAAGCCGCGGCAGCGCTCTCTGCTGCGTGAGAGCTCTTTGTTTGTATCCTGCAAAGCTATATTTAGAGCTGGCCCGGATGACCCAGAATATCTGCAGCGGGCTCCCAGCCGAAGAGCCAAAAGTCCCGATCTCTGAGGATGGAAGGGATTAACCCAGCGGGTCCCCACCAGCATCACAGGGACCACGTCCCCTGAGGGGGGTTATGGGGTGGGAGCAGCCCCAGGCTGTATCGCTCCCTCTCTGCATCACCAAAAGCGTGGCCAAAACTCACTGCGGAGACCAAACCCCCTTCGTCTTGAGTGGGGGGGAGGAGGGGGCTGAGGCACTGGACCCGCACCAGCCCGCAGGAGGGAGCAGCCCCGACTCACCGATGATGGCGTGGACTCGGACGGAGAGCTGCGTGCGCAGGATGAGGGTCGGCCGTCTCCCCTTCCTAGGGTGGGGGGAAACAACTCGTGAGCACCTGCCACAGGACCACCACCACCCCCAGCCCCTTGCCCGTGGTCCTCGGCACTCACATGCACGTGGGGTCCCGCTGTCCCATCCCCGGAGGGCTCTGGCACCCCAACATGCCTCACCTGACCTCCTCGTAGAAACCCTCCAGATCATCCTTCTGCTCCAGGAGGGACAAGTCGAGGTCCAGGTAGTGTCCGGAGGGCGAGACCTGCAGCGTGCAGTCCTCCAGCTGGGGATGCAGACAGCCCGGCTGAGCCCCGGTACCCACCACATCCCTCCCGGCTCCCGGAGGATGCAGCATCCCCGGGTCACCCTCCCGTTCGCACCAAACCCACCAGGCAGCCGCATTCCGGGCGGCAGGTGTCACTCCGTCCCCAAGCACTGTCCCCACATGGAGAAGCCCCGGCACCCTCCACCCCAGCCCGGCGGCACACTGGGGAGAAACATGGAGCCGCAGGCTGGGAAAAGGCAGAGCAAGGGCGTCCCCGCCGCCACCGGGCTCCTTGGCAATCCTTGGCAAGAGGCTGAACTGCTCCCTGAGGCTCCACTTAGTCAGCCGGGGTGCAACCAGGGCAGGATCCGTCTCCTCCCAGGGCTGGTGCCTTCGCCTGGGCAGATGAATCACCTCTGCCTGCGGGGACCGAGTCTGCGGGACCTGCCAAGGCACCTGGCCCGGCCAGGGATGCCCCAAACCGGGGCAAATCCCACAGGGATGTCCCCCGGCTGACGCAGCCCCTGGCTCAGCCCCCAGCCATGGGGCATTTTGCAGTGGGACGGGGGCGGGGGGTGGGGGGAAACACAGCCTGAGGCCAGGCTGGGGTGAGGGCATCTCCCCCAGGCATCCACGCACAGCACCCACGGCGCACCCCAGCCCCCGGAGGGTGCTCCAGGCACGGCACTCACAAAACCCTGGCGCGAGCCACCTGGGAGCCAGCAGCAGCCAGGCAGGGCTCCTGGGCGAGCTCCCCATGGGACAGGACAGAGGGAGGGCAGTGCCAGCACCCCTGCCACCCCAGGAAATGTGGTCCTCTTCCTAAAGCGTTTGCAGCAACCCCCCCCCCTCTCCCAGCTCACCCCCACTACTGGGTTTTATATAAAACCCTGCCTGGCGACCCACAGCAACGCTGGGCGCAGCTCCTGCATCTCACTGGGGTTGCTTTCCACGAAAGCCCCGTCTCCTCCAGTCACAAGCTCATGCAAGAGCTCGCACGTATGACTTCACCGCCACTGTGACGTTAAAACCAGAGGGCAAAGGAAAATATGCCACGTGCATTAAAATAATTAATGACCCTGACTAAGCCTTGGGATAACAGGCAATTTGGCAGGGCACTGCCATCGGGCTGGACACAGTTGTTGTGTTGTTAAGTGTCCTGCTCCACCTCCGGCGGTTGCTGGCCACGCCAGCCGGCCATGGCAACGTCACCAAACACAGGCTGCTGGCACCGGGCAAGCGCTCCTGGCTGCCAGCTCTGCCTCGGCTGGGGAAAGCTTCAATTCCTGCAGGGGGAAAGGGCTCTCCTTGGCATCCCTGCATTCCCTCAGGTGTCTCTGCCTCCTCCTGGGCATGGGAGACCCCTCCTGCATGCCCTCAGGCATCCCGGCATCCTTCTGAGCATCCCCTCAGGCATCCCTGCATCCTCCTGGGCACGGGAGACCCCTCCTGCATGCCCTCAGGCATCCCTGCATCCCCTCAGGTGTCTCTGCCTCCTCCTGGGCATGGGAGACCCCTCCTGCATGCCCTCAGGCATCCCGGCATCCTTCTGAGCATCCCCTCAGGCATCCCTGCATCCTCCTGGGCACAGGAGACCCCTCCTGCATGCCCTCAGGCATCCCTGCATCCTTCTGAACGTCCCCTCCTGCATCCCTGCAACCTCCTGGGCATGGGACACCCCTCCTGCATCCCCTCAGCCATCCCCCCGGGCACTGAAACACAGCGAAGAGCAACTCACAGCTCCAGCGCAAAAGCTTTGTCTTCTCTGCGCTGCCAGAACCCTGGCAAACCGAAGTTAAACGTTCCCAACTCCTACCAGGGCCGGTGATGCGTCCCAGCTGGTGGGGGAGGCCAAGCTCCCGGGACTCCGGGACTCGACCCCGTACTTTTCCCATGCGAGCTTGGCAGCGCTCCCCATGAGGGATGCTCCGAGCGCCTGGCCCCGTGTTGGGCTGTGACCCCCCCTTGGCGAACACCAGCCCCCGGGGATGGAGACGGGCTGTCCCAGGCTCAGGCCACCCTGCCAAAATTCCCAGGGCGGCACTTCCGCGCCAGGGAGCACCGACTGCCCCGGGGTCAGGGTTACTCCCGTGCCCTCGGATGAAGTTTGGAACCGTGCAGGATCCGAGCAGGGACCTTGGGGCCATGCTGCTGGGGATGGCACGTTGGGGCCACAGGGTACTGACAGCCCCCAGTGCGGGGTGGATGAGATCCATCCGTCTCCTGCCTGCAAAACTGTTTTAAAATGAGCTGGGTTTTGAAGGCCATGGGGACTTGCAGGCAAAGCGGAGCTGTGGGAGGAGGAGAATGTCCCATGCTCACACCTCCAGCCCACGGCTTCTGGGAGCCCCGGCCACTCCGCAGTGGCACTGATGTCCTCCACCTGCCCCGCTGTCTCTAACCGAGAGATGGGGAAGGTGGAAACGCACAAATGTCCCTGAGGAGAAGGACTTGGGGGTGTTGGTGGATGAGAAGCTCAACATTAACACAACGTGCACTGGCAGCCGGGAAACCCCCCGCAGCCTGGGCTGCATCCCCAGCAGCATGGGCAGCAGGGCGAGGGGGGGGATTCTGCCCCTCTGCTCCGCTCTGTGAGACCCCCCTGCAGTGCTGCCTCCAGCGCTGGGGCACCAACAGCAGAAGGACACGGAGCTGTTGGAGCGGGGCCAGAGGAGACCCCAGAGATGCTGGGAGGGCTGGAGCCCCTCTGCTGGGAGGACAGGCTGAGAGAGCTGGGGGGGTTCAGCCTGGAGAAGAGAAGGCTCCGGGGAGACCTTCCAGCCCCTGCCAGGCCCTAAAGGGGCTCCAGGAAAGCTAGGGAGGGACTCTGGAGCAGGGAGGGGAGCCATGGGATGAGGGGGAAGGGGTTTAAACTGAAAGAGGGGAGATTTAGCTGAGATTTGGGGAAGAAATTGTTTGCTGTGAGGGTGGTGAGCCCCTGGCCCAGGTTGCCCAGAGAAGCTGGGGCTGCCCCATCCCTGGAGGTATTCAAGGCCAGGCTGGACGGGGCTTGGAGCAACGTGGTGTGGTGGGAGGTGTCCCTGCCCAGGGCAGGGGGGTTGGAACTAGATGATCTTTAAGGTCCCTTCCAACCCAAACCATTCTATGATTCTATGATCCTACCAACACCCAGCAGCTGTGGCCGGCTTTGAAGCTCAGCAAGGACACGCGTGCCAGCAAGCGAGTCCCCAGGGAAAACCATCTCCTCCCAGAGTGAGACTGTCCGTCCCCTCCCAAACCGTGGGGATGTGACGGAGACATCTCCACCTCTGAGACGGAGTCATCCTCCAGCCACAGCTGCACTCACGCCACCCACCACGCCATCACATCTTCCTGCTCACCCCTATCACGGCATCCCCACGCCGGAGGATGCTCCAAGGCCACGCAGTGAATATCCTCTTTATCTGCCAGCAGAGGAAACACTTTCCCCCCCTCCCTAACCCTTACTTTTTGTGGTAACCACAATTTCCCAACATCGCAGCCGTTCTTCTGGGAAGGCTATGGAGTAATTACAGAAAAAAAAATTATATTTTTTGCTCCAGCTGAGGCAGAGCTCAAGGCAGCAGTTAAAGACAAGGCACCGGCGGGTCAGAAGCACCCGGCATCACAAACCTCTGCTCACCCTCCCAAAATACACGGGGATGGATGGTTTATAGAGCGACGCCGCTGGCAACCAAAGGTGGTCACCGCGATTCGGTTTCAGGGCTCAGAGGGGTGTTTATTGCCAGGGCACTTGGCCGCTGCCCCTGGCCCGCTCCTGCCTGACGGATGGCAGCAAGTGGGTGGGAGCGCTGCCATTGCCTTACCACGGGATGGGGCGGTGGACAAAAAATAACCCCCAGGCCAGGAGGGATCTCTGAAGGTCGTCTTGAGATGGCCCAGAACTGCACACTCGCTCACGCGCGTCCCTCTCCAAGCTCCTCCAGCCAGGCCTGTTGCTCGTTAACAGATCCCTCGTTTCTCCTCGACAGCGGGAGGACCCCAGTCCCAGCAAGCAGATGGTGTCCCGCTAGAGCCATGGCACGAAGGCCTGGCCACAGCTCCCGTCCCAGGACCCACGTAAGGACCATGCTGGGAGCTCAGAATGCCGGAGGCTGCTGAGCACCGGCACTCGGCTCTAAGCATCTGGCAAGAAGCCGACGGCAGTTTCAAAGTGGTTAAGCTGGGGGGACGGCAGCGCTGCCGATGACCCTGTCTCACCGCTTTTCTGCCTGCCGGAGGTTAAGAGGGGCAAAAACCCTCAGCAAAGCCCACCTTGAGGCGGTTAGGAAAGAAGAGGACAAGCAGGGATGGCGGGATGGGGCTTGTGCACTTCATGTGTGCACCAAGGTCGCCCCAGCAGCTCCTCTCTCAAGCCCGGGAGCTCGCAGCCAGCTCCTGGCTTCCAGGAGGGCGAGCTGTTTGCTCTTCCCAGGTTTCCAGGGTAGGAAGGGGAAAGCAAAACTCCAGCCTGCTGGATTTTGCAATTGTTTGGAAAAATCCCTAGATTCAGAGGTGAGATAGTGCTGGGGGCAAGGGAGTGCAGTGGCCTTTGGGGACTGAAGGGACAGCCAAAAAGAATCTGCCCTGCCAAAACCTGCCTGCGGAGGTTCAGAACCCCCCCACACCCAGTGTGAGCATCACCCAAGGGTACTAGAAAAATGCTGGAAAGCAGGAGAAGATAGTATCGGCCCAGAGCTGAACAATGCGGCAGCGGCAAACAAAGCCGGAAGGTATTTTTCGAGCACAAACAGACTTTCCGGAGAGCATGAAAAAGTCATCAGCGGTGAGCCGTGCTCAGGGAGAGGAAGCGCCGAGGGTGTCACAGGGCAGGACAGGCTGTTCGAGGCAGCGACGCCGGCACGGGAAACCTCCTGCTCATCATCTCTAGGCTGCTCCCAGCTTTGCTGTGCCCAGGGAGGGCAAGACCCGGCTGGTCCCCCCCGGGGCAGCTCATCCCCTGGGTGCCTGTGGTCTGGTTCTCCTCCCACCAGGTGGGGAACCCCAGCCTCAGCTCCCTCCCAGCCATCGCATCCTTCTCCCGGTGCTTTGCAGCTCCGGGCATGCTGCCCAGCGCACGTCACCTTGGGACAAGCCTGGCACTGGGCATCCCCAGCTGAATTTTTTTACAGCCAGTTCCTTGGGAAAAATCCGACTGTTCATTTACTAATTTTAGGGAGGCGAGTAATGGAGCTGAGCGGGCACTACCTGGTACAAAGGGCACCAAGAGAGGTTTCGGCTGGTCATGCCAGGGTAATGACGTCTGCGTGGCTACAGGCTGCCGGCTCCGAATTTGGACTAAACCGGGTGGCTCGGGAAACCGACCTCGCTCCGCAGGGCGTAAATCCCGTGGCAGGAGGCTCCTGATGGAGACATTGGCTCACGCAAATCCCAGCCAGCATTCCAGCTTGTCAGGTTGGGATGAAGCTCCGTGTAACGAAGGCAGTATTGTTTATAACTTATACAAACCAGGGATCTGGCTTATTAACCCAGAGCAGGGTCCCAGCTGCCTGTCCGGGATTTTGCCATGGGGTGATACAGGGAAATTACAGAAAAAAATCATTCGGAGCTTGGCTTAGGCAGGGAACTGAGCCCAAACCCTCCAGATTAACACAGCTCTGCCGGGCATGGGACCTTCTTGCAATGCTCCTGCCCTCGGGAACGTCACGTCCAGCTCCTCGTGCCACCATGGCAGCACCCCGGGTTGGCGATCCTGTTACAGCCAGCTCCTGCCCGGGAAGGAGAGCACACGCCTGAAATTTGAGTTTGCTCCATTCGTCATGTCTCGGGGGCTGTTTGTTCCCAAACAAACTCCCTTTAGTCACCGCCTAAAAATCCCGTGACGGCGACAACATGAGACGCGGCTGCTTTGCTCCAAGAAAAATGAAAAGGGGGATAAAAGGGAGGTTTTTTTGGTGCAAGGCAAAGGTCTCACAGCGATCCCCTCTCCCCTGGCAGGCCAGCAAGCTCGGTGCCAGGCACACGGAGATGATTTCCCCTTCCTGCCGCCTTTGGTTCTCCCGTCTGGCTCCTGGCAGGGTACGCTCCCCCTGTCTGCCTGGGTCCCTGCCTCCCTGCAAGACAGAGGTGCTCAGCCGTTGCCAAAGCTCTGCTGGGTCCTGCATTTGTAAGGAGGAAAAAGCCCGTCCCCATGCTGTAAAGGATGCTCTGCGAGCTTCACGCCAACACAAGATACCCAGGAGGGAAGGAGCCCATTTCCTCCGCTTCCCAGCCTGGATCAGGCCCGAGGGCACGCAAGCAAGACCCAGCACCTCGCTTCAGCTCCGGCCTCCTGCCTTCCTCCCGGCCGGAGGAAATTGCTCAGCATGAATTTCCGCGCTTCTCTCCGGTGGCAAAGTTACCGCCGAGACAGAGGGGCGAGGGGCTGGTGGCGCCGCTGTCACCTCCCCAAGGCCCACGCGCCTCAGCGAGCAGGGACACCGGCCAGGTCCCCGGTTAGGGAGCCGGTGTGCTCCCGTCGAGGCTCAGCTCCGCTCCCGGTAGCCGGCGCGGAAGGGGGATGCTGCCCAGGATCAGCCCCGACGACACGGGGATGGGCGCCTGCCCTCACTCTGCTTCCCTCTGCCCGGGTTCCTGCCTGCTGTGAGCAAGCACATCCTCTTCCTCCCCGCCGACTCATCCGGGGCCGGCCGAGCACTGGCATCTCCCGCGGGGGCTCACGGATTCCGCCGTGACTCACACCGGGAGCGCTGCCCGGGATCCGCCGGCGTGGGGGGGTGGGGGTCGGGGCACACATCCCGATCCCCGTCCCTCGCCTCCCCGCTCCTTCCAGCCGACAATCCCCTCTCTTCCTCGCCCGCCCCCGGCTCCCCCTCACCGGCAGCGGGGCCCCGAGCAGGCGGTGCAGGGCGGGCAGCTGCGCCCCCAGGGCCAGCGCCTCCTCCACGGCGTAAACCGGGGCTCGCCGGGGTTCCGGGAAGCTGCCGCAGCCGAAGGGATCCGCGTCCTCCAGGTACTGCACCCGGCAGGGCACGGCCGCCTCCGCCATGGCCGCGCCGCCGCTCGGCTCCGCTCCCCTCCAGCGCCGCCGGGGGCGGGGGCGGCCGCGACACGCCCCTCCCGGGCACGCCCCCCTGACCACGCCCTACCACGCGCCTCTCCCGTAACGACCGCTCGGTGCTCGACGCGCCCTCCCGCGGGCGGCCCGGCGGAGGAGGGCGGCTCCGGGGGATGCTCCGGGAGGATGCCCGGCGGGATGCTCCGAGGGTTGCAGTGGGGGGATGCTCCGGTGGAATACTCTGGGGGGATGCTCCGAGGGTTGCAGTGGGGGGGGTGCTGCGGTGGGATGCTCTGGGGGGATGCTCCAGGGGGGTGCTGCGGTGGGATGCTCCGGGGGGATGCTCCGGGGGGATGCTCCGGGGGGATGCTCGGGGAGATGCTCCGAGGGTTGCAGTGGGGGGATGCTCCGGTGGAATACTCTGGGGGGATGCTCCGAGGGTTGCAGTGGGGGGGGTGCTGCGGTGGGATGCTCTGGGGGGATGCTCCAGGGGGGTGCTGCGGTGGGATGCTCCGGGGGGATGCTCCGGGGGGATGCTCCGGGGGGATGCTCGGGGAGATGCTCCGAGGGTTGCTGTGGGGGGATGCTCCGGGGGAAAGCTGCGGTGGGATGCTCAGGGGGGATGCTCCGGGGGGGTGCTCCAGGGGGATGCTCCGAGGGTTGCAGTTGGGGGATGCTCCGGGGGATACTCTGGGGGGATGCTCCGGGGGGATGCTTCAAGGGTTGCAGTGGGGGGATGCTGCAGTGGGATGCTCTGGGGGGATGCTACAGGGGGATGCTCAGCGGGATGCTCCGAGGGTTGCTCCGGGGCAATGCTCCGAGGGTTGCAGTGGGGGGATGCTCCGAGGGGATGCTCCGGAGGGATGCTCGAGGGGTTGCTCCGGTGGGATGCTCTGGCATCAGGGATGCTGCAGCAGGATGCTCCAGGTGAATGCTTGTCCTGGTTTGAACAACACAGCACTCATTTCTCTTCTAACGCCTGGGAAAACTGCACTTTTAGAAGATGCCAGTGTCTGCATTTGTGAAAATATTTACTTTATCGCCAGCTCTAGAGTGCGGGTTTCAAGGTCTCGCTGTTTTTGAGCCTTGCCAGGCGCAGGGATGAGGAAGAGCGAGACCTGGGCACTTGACTCAAGCTGCCACCAGGATTATTTCATACCATGAATGGCACATTCCATAGAAATCATTGGCTGTCCCTGCGGGGAGTGCATGGCTTCCTGCTGATGGAATGGGCTGAGGATAATCCTTGTATGTTTTATCCTGGTATCGGGATCAATATTGGTTCTTTGGTATTAAAGCGATTAAATTTATTTTATTTTTTTAAATAAAAGATTTATTTTAAAATAATAAGATTTATTAAATCTATTTATATTTCAACCCTCATGTTTCCTTGTTTTTCCCCATTTCCTCTTCCTGGGTGGGGAGGGCTCATCAGGTGAGAGGATAATTGTTGAAATGACAATAAATTGTTGTGGGTTTCTCAAGGCATAACAATGCTCCAGCAGGATGCTCCAGTGGGATGCTCTGGCCTCAGGGATGCTGCAGACCCCGGGAGACTCTGGGCTGGCCGGTGGGGCTGCTCACCCCGGGTGAACTGAAGCATGGGTGGGAGGCTGGGCTGAAGGAAGGTGGGCCCATGCTGACCTCATGAAGTTCAACAAGGCCAAGTGCAAGGTCCTGCACCTTGCAATTTGTGCTTGGGACAACCCCCAGCCCAAATCCAGGCTGGGCAGAGAATGGCTGGAAAGCAGCCCTGAGGAGAGGGACTTGGGGGTGTTGATGGATGAGAAGCTCAACACGCCCCGACAACGTGTGCTGGCAGCCCAGAAACCCCCGGCAGCCTGGGCTGCATCCCCAGCAGCATGGGCAGCAGGGAGGGGGGGGGATTCTGCCCCTCTGCTCCGCTCTGTGAGACCCCCCTGCAGTGCTGCCTCCAGCGCTGGGGCACCAACAGCAGAAGGACACAGAGCTGTTGGAGCGGGGCCAGAGGAGGCCCCGGAGATGCTGGGAGGGCTGGAGCCCCTCTGCTGGGAGGACAGGCTGAGAGAGCTGGGGGGGTTCAGCCTGGAGAAGAGAAGGCTCCGGGGAGACCTTCCAGCCCCTGACAGGCCCTAAAGGGGCTCCAGGAAAGCTGGGAAGGGGCTCTGGAGCAGGGAGGGGAGCCATGGGACAAGGGGGAAGGGGTTTAAGCTGGAAGAGGGGAGATTTAGGTGAGATCTGAGGCAGAAATTGTTTGCTGTGAGGGTGGTGAGCCCCTGGCCCAGGTTGCCCAGAGAAGCTGTGGCTGCCCCATCCCTGGAGGTGTTCAAGGCCAGGCTGGACGGGGCTTGGAGCAACGTGGTGTGGTGGGAGGTGTCCCTGCCCAGGGCAGGGGGTGGCACTGGATGGGCTTTAAGGTCTCTTCCAACTCTAACAATTCCATGATTCTACAGCTCTATGAAACAACCCGTTCGGGGGCAGGAGGAAAGCAGTGGAGGGATGGGCTGTCCTGCCCGGGGCAGCCTGGAGCCAGGGGTGCAACCGGTACCGCTCTGGCACCAGGGCCAGTGTTGATGCCATTGAGGGCGTTACGCATCCAAAGGTGGTGATGCTAACGAAGACATACAAGAAGGGTCATATATGGCTATGGTGGGCTTGGAAAGGAGCATGAACATAGAGCCGGGACCCCCAGTAGGACCCAGGCAGGGGAAACTGCAGCTGCACCGGGGGTGGGACTGGGGACACGGAAGGTGTTGTTGCTCTTTGTTGGCACAAAGCATTGCTGGGCACTTTGAGCACAACCCAGCAGGGCAAAGCTTTTGCAAAGGTGATCTTACTTTCTTTTTGACTGATTACCTGGGCAGTGAAGACGGCTTGGTGCAAGGAGCGGTGGGCAGGGAGCCTTCCCCTCACTCCCAGCTCCAGCCTGGGCTCCCAGCAGGAGCGAGGAGTGGGGAGGCTGGGGGAGCTCAGCAGAGACGCCCAGGCAGTGCCAGGGGCCAGGTCCAAGAGGCGAGGGCAGCAAGGCACGACCAGCCTGGCGGAGGCAAAGCAAAGGGGGGATTTAATTACACCTTTGACAATTTAAAAGGGGAGCAGGAAGCACCTCTTCTCCGCGCCAGCCCTTTCCAGGCCACTTCTGCGCTGCCTTTGCTGGCAGAAGCCAGCTGGCAGGGGGTGGCAGCAGCAGGCTGCTTTCCCCAGACATTTTCTTCCGCTGGAAAATGTTTGCTGCACCCATTTCTGTGCCGGGTCAGAGAGACGGGAAGAGGTGACGCTGCCGAGGCTGCCGGGGAGGCGTCCTGGAGCTCACTCCAGCGGGTTCTGCCTGGCACTCCGTGCCCGAGGGTGTCCATGCCATAAGCAGTACCAGCCAGAGGGCTCAGTCTGGCCCAGGTGTCCTTCTCTCCTGGACCCAGGGACACGCAGACACAACTGAGAGCACTCTGCCGGTGTCCCTTCTCGCCCCCTGCCAGGCGGCAACCCCGCTCCCTGGGCTGCCTGGGCATCCCTTGCTGCCTGCCCAGGACATGGGGTGCTGGATCTGGGAGCCACAGGGATGGGGCGTTGGAGATGGGGCACCCCACAGAGCTGGGGGGACAGCCCAGGGTCAGTGGGAAAGTGGGAGCTTTTAGGGGTGTCCGAGAGGGCTGGGGAGGTGAGGGGAACCCAGTAACCATGGGTGCCCCCCCTGGGGTGCACCCAGGCTGGCGCTCAGGCAGCGGCTGGGGCAGAGACGGGTGGTCTCGACTGGCAGCAGAAGGGGCTGGGCTGGGAGGGGGATTGGATGCGGAGACTGGGAAACCGGCAGGTGCAGGAGTCAGGATGAGCCAGGGTGAGGGGACTCAGGCAGAGCCGCGGCACCAGGGGAGGGCAGGGGGGACCGGGGTGATGCAGGGGGCACTGGGTGGGAGCCAGAGGACAGGCATGGGGCAGTGGGCATGAGGGTGATGCCCACTGTGGGGCAAGTGCAGGGGGACTGCCATGGGACAGAGGGCACTGTGGCAGGAGCCAGGGACACCAGGGGGTACCCGGGCAGGAGCCAAGGGACTGGCATAGGGCAGGGGGGAACCAGCATGATGCCAGTGGCACAGAGGCAGATGCAGGGAGGACCAGGGCAAGTGCAGGGGCCTGGCATAGGGCAGGGGGCACCAGCATGATGCAGAGGGCACCGAGGCAGATGCAGGAGGACCAGCAGGGGACAGGGGGCATTGGGCAGGAGGCAGGGGACTGGCACGGGGCAGGGGGCACCAGGGTAGGGTCAGGGGGACAGCCATGGGGCAGGGGCCATTGGTATGATGCAGGTGGCACCAAGGCAGAGGCAGGGGCCCAGGGCAAGTGTAAGGGTCTGGCATGGGGTAGGGGGCACTGGGAAGAAGCCTGGGGGCTGGCATGGGGTAGGAAGCACCAAGGTGATGCAGGGGGGACCGGGGCAGGAGCCAGGGGACTGGCATGGGGCAAGGGGCACCAGGGTGATGCAGGGGTCTGGGGCAAGTGCGAGGGGACTGGCATAGGGTAGGGGGTACTGGGAAGGAGCCAAGGGACTGGCATGGGGCAGGGGGCACCAGATGGGATCCCAGGGACTGGCATGGGGCAGGGGGCACCGGGTGGGATCCGGGGGACTGGTACAGGGCAGAGGGCACTGTGGGAGGAGCCAGGGGCACTACGGTGATGCAGGGGGTACCCGGGCAGGAGCCAGGGGACCAGCATAGCGCAGGGGGGGCCAGCGTGATGCCGGTGGCACGGAGGCAGATGCAGGGAGGACCAGGGCAAGTGCAGGGGTCTGGCATGGGGCAGGGGGCACAGCCTTATGCAGATGTCCGAGGCAAGCGCAGGGGGACTGGCATGGGACACTGGGCAGGAGCCAGGGGACTGGTGTGGGGCAGAGGGCTCCGGGTGGGATCCAGGGGACTGGCGTGAGACAGAGGGCACCGTCTGGGATCCAGAGGACTGGTACGGGGCAGGGGGCACCAGGATGATGCAGGGTGGACCGGGGCATGCGCAGGGGGACTGCGGTGGGACCGGGAGGGTGCAGGTGCACTGGGGTGGAGGGGGATGCAGGGGCGGTGCCGGGCCCCGGGGCAGATGCAGAGGACCCGGGCAGCACCGGGGGACCCGGAGGTGGGGGGGGGAGGGGGGCCGGCCTCGGGCGGGGCGGGATGCGGCGGGCGGAGCCGGTGGCGTGGGCCGTGTTGGGGGGGGGCGGGCCGGGCCGGCGCGTCCCCACGTGCCCGTGACGCGGGCGGGGGCCGGTATCGCGGCGGAGCGGCGGGGAGCGGCGGGGAGCGGCGGGGAGCCATGCAGCCCCCGGCGGCCTCCCCCGGCCCCGCCGCCCCGGAGGGCGCCGAGCTGCTGCGGTGGCAGTGGCGGGAGGTGCAGGCGCCCTGCCTGGTGGCCGCCTGGATCCTGGTGGCCAGCCTGGCCAAGATCGGTGAGTGTGTCCCGTCCCCCTCCCCGCCCCACCCCCCCCTCCTTCCCCGGTCCCCCGGGCTCACCCCCGGGGCAGGCAGGGTGGGATGCGGCACCCTCGGCGGGCGTGGGGGCATGCGGGGGCGAGGGGTGCCACCGCACGCCAGGACACGGGTCATGGGGACAAATGGCCAGAGCCCGGCTGGTCACCATCCCCAGCTGGGCTGCGGTGGCTTGGTGCGACATCACCACCGCCTTCTCCATCCCCTTCCATGGGATGGCAAGAGGTGGCAAGGTGAAGGTACAGCCTGAGGGACAATGCGGGGGCCTGGTCCCTTTTTCCCCGTGAGGGATGGATGGGTGTGTGCAGAGGAGGGAGGGTTCAGGAGGAGAAGAGGAGCTGAGCAGAGATGTCCGGCAAGGATATCCCATGCCCCAAAGGCTGGCACTGCACATGCCACCATCAGGGCTGGATGCTGTGTGATCCCCCCAGGCCTGGGAAGGGATGGGGATGGGTCCGTGCCTGTGGTCCCCTCCGGTGGGTCACCCCAGATCTGCATGGCCTCGGGCTCTCCTGCTCCCCAGCACAGGACCAGGCAGGCGGGGGATGGCTCTGCTGCAGGAGGCCGCGTGGGGAAGCGCAAGGAGGATGTGTGTGAGCTGCCGCAGGGCTGTGCCCCCCACCAGCACCCTGGGTGATGGGGAGGGGACACCTGTGTGCGGGTGCCCAGCAGAGTCCCCAGGGGCTGGTCCCCAGCGGTGTCCCTGCTGGGCCCAGGGGATGAGACTGTGACCTTGAGGCAGGTTTCCTCCTTGGGGGGCCCCGCTGTGGGCACAGCCCCCATTGTGGGGGCATGGGCACCCTCTTAGTTTGGAGCTGGCTCAAGAAATATGGGTTTGGAGGTAGCCAGGGGAGTCTCCAAGCAGCTGGGGAACAGCAGTAGCTCTTGGTACACAAGGGACAGCTACAGCTGTGACCACCAGCTGCCCTCTGCCTGTCCCAAGCCCCATCGAAACCAGTGCCGCGGACCTCATGCTCCTGTCTTTCCTTGGCCTTCTTGCAAGGGAGACCTAAAGCATCGCGAGGAATGAATTAAAGGGCGTCGTGAGCTTAAAAATCCAACCCTCTGTCTGCAGCTGTGCCACCTCCAGCTGCCGAGCGTGTCCCTCCTACCTGCAGAAGATCAGAGAGACAATTCTTTTCCCTGGCTTTTATTTTCTTCTCTCAAACGTCTCCTCGGAGCTGCTCCCTGTGCGGGTTTCCCTTGATGTGCTCCCCTTTGCCCCCAGAGCCCTGCCATGCTCTCCCAGGCCTGAGGAGAGCTGATGGCCACCCTCACTGTCCCTCTGGGTGGCACAACCCCGGTGGTGGGTAGCTCTGGGCTGCCTGCCTCAACGCATCCGATGGGTCCGATGGATACTCGCAGCCCAGACTTGGAGACAGGGCTGTGGGCAGCACCCTGGCAGGGGGGGGTCCCCAGAGGTAGCACACGCGGTCCCCAGGGCGCATGGGAGCCCATGGAGGAGATGGAGCCGGGGGGTGTCGGGGAGCGGAGCGGGGCTGTGGATGCCTGGCGTAGGCTGGAGCGGAGGAGCGGTGGCGGTTGCGGCACTGGGCTGCCAGCTCACAGCCCTGTGACTGCAGGGGAGGAAGCGGCCTCGCGGCCGGGTGATGGGGAAGTGACACTGCGGGCTCTGTTCTCACAGTCGGTCACAATGCCAGGGTGCCCCTGAGCCTGCAAACACCCAGGGCGGGGACAAACTGGCTTGGGTGTTGCCTTCCTGCACAGCGAGGGGGCTTTGCTGCCTTTTCCGTATTTGGTCAGAGCACAGGTCTGCTTGAAGGGGATGTGGGGAAGAGAGAAGGGAAGAAGGTTGCCCCAAACATGCTCCTCACCCACAGCTGGCCCGTGGGCGGAGATTTGCTAGCAAACGGATCTTTCTCAGCCCAGCGGCATCCTCACGGGTCGCAACCCTCTCTCCTCGCATCATCACCTCTGTCCCCAGCTCCTTGTGTCTTGGTTTAGGTATTTTGCCGTTTCTCAAGCAGCAGAGGAGGTTTTGGCCCCGAGTCTTCCCAATGGCGAATGCTGTATTATGGATGCCTGAGTGTGGATTATGGTTCCGAAGTTAATTCACATGTGGCTAAGTTACTGTTGCTGTGGGAACCTTTAACGCTGAAATTCTTGACTGGCGCGTGTAAAATTAGAGCTCGTTCCACCCATCCCCGCGGGCTGCTCCCCTGCAGCGCAGAGGAGCTCGTGTGCTGCCATTTGCTCGGGAGAGTGGCAGCATCCCCCCTCAGCCAGGGGATTTCGGGACAAGCAGGGTCTTTCCCATCGATGCTGCTCCCTTCTTTGCCCAAGTTTTTGGCTTGGGGGAAAGAAAGATGGGTGACAGCCAGCAGCCGTGTCCCTGTGTCCCCATAGCATCTCTGGGGGCTCTCCTGGGTCTCTCCAGCCAGCCAAGGACATACCTCCGCAGCACGGGGAGTGCAGATGGGTTGCTGGAGCAGGGAGCAGGGATCTTGGCAATGTTCCCGAGTGCGCCGAAAGGGGCTGGACGCCTCGTTCCTTTCTTGAAAAACTTCAGAGCTTTGTTCCCGTGGGTGGGAAGTGGTTTTGCAACCTGCCGCAGGCGCTGAGCAAGTGCCTTTCACCCACCAGCACTGCCTTCGCCGGCCTTGCGTGGGGTGAACAGGGCTCTCCCCGCGGCTTCTGCGGTCATTTAGCAGGAATTTGGTTGGGCTGGAGCTCGGTCAGCCCTTCTCCAGGCAGTGAGTTTGCTTGGAAGGCTGTAGAGTCTGTATCGCCACCGCCTCTGTGGCTGAATCGCGGCCCTTGGCAGTGAGCAGAGGCGGCGGGGGGTGAGGGTGGCCCTTAGCCCTCCCCTGCGGCCAGGGCCCTTGGCTGCAGAAATATGGCAGAAGCTTGGCCCTGGGTGCCCTGCACCTCTTTCCCCTTGAGGTGGTTGGTGATGGAATTGCAGGTCACACCGCCCCGGTGCTCACCATTCTGCCGGCTGTGGCAGTGTTCCCAGTGCATTACCGCAGGGGAGCAGTGCCGGGGCTCGCCAGGATGGCATGGATAGGGTTTACTGTGCCAAGGAGCAGCACAGGTCACTGTGAAGGTCTCAATGAGGGGAGAAGCGTCCCTTTGCCTGCCCGTTCGGTGGTGAGCTCAAAGATGTCGTCTCTGGTTAGGAACCAGATCTTTGACATTGAGTTATCATCTAATTCAGTGCTTGGCTGCAGTGAAGGAAAGCAAATGAACTAAGGTTCTAGGAAAGGAGAAAGGAAGAATATCAGGAGTCCATGACCTCAGCGCCCAGGGTGGCCACATCTCAGGGACACTGGGACCGGTTCCAGAAAAGGTAGAGCAGGACTGGGAGAGGTTCAGAGGAGAATGACAAGGGCAGAGAGGTATGGAAGCCAACTAATGAAGCACTGCCTGTTCCTGGGCTCCTCTCCAGGTCTGTGCCACTGGACACAGGCCTCTGGGCTCGGCAGGGCTGTGATCTGTCTGTGGGGGATCCTAAGGAGGGAAGAAGTCAAGTGACCTACAGGTTGATGTGTGACCATAGCACAGCTTTCCTTCTGGTGGGATGACTTGGCACAAGCAATGGGGACCTTCAATCCAGCCAAAGGACTTTAGGGCCTGGGGTTTGGCAGCAGGGCTGGGCTTGCAGCCAAGTGACAGCTCAGAGGCTGCTCTGATGTCCCTTCTACCTGTGGGGTGCTCAAGGACAGAGGTGGCTCTGGAAGTGCCTGGAGGAACCCACTCCCCAGCAGAAGGTTTCTTCGTCTCACGGCCAAGTCATGCTACAGAACTGGGCTGGACGTCACAAGTGATGGCAGAACTCAACGATGGCGGGGGAGGGCCAAAACCGCTGTGACCCTCGACAGCCTTTCCTCAAGCACTGCCCTGTGGGGGGGTTAGGAAAAATACAGCACCCTGTGCCAGGGAGGAGAAATGTGCAGGGACGGGGCGTTGCCCACCTGGAAGCTGGAATGATTTGGATGCCCTGGCCTTGGCGACAAGGCTGCCTGGAGGAGTGATTCCCTTGTTCTGGCTGGCGTGACATCCCGCTGGCTCGTGCCTGAGCTGCAGGCTCATTGCCACATTGCTGATGGATGAATACCAGGGCATACTCTCCTT
This sequence comes from Larus michahellis, assembly GCF_964199755.1. Classification (NCBI taxonomy): domain Eukaryota; kingdom Metazoa; phylum Chordata; class Aves; order Charadriiformes; family Laridae; genus Larus; species Larus michahellis. The sequence continues at coordinate 21,987,127 of NC_133899.1, forward strand.
GCTCAAAAAAAAATACACCCTGTTCCACGGCAGTTTAAGATTTGCTCCAAACCTCGCATGGAATAAGCTGATTATTCAAAGCATCGCTAAATCTGCATCTCCTGCGCGCCTGTTTTTTGCATGCAGGTAGGTTAGCCGGTGCTGAGGAAGGTTGTGCTCCCGCACGGAGACCGGCCGACTGCCTCGTGCTGCAGTGCTTTGCATGCTGCTCCGTCTGCTTCCTCAGACGGCTGCAACCAAGGTCACCCCGTCACCAGGGCTGAGCATCCTCGTCTCTGAGCTGGGTAACGTGTCCCGGTGAACCTGGATGCCTTCGCTCGAACAGCAGCTGGCATTGCTTGTGACACCATGAATATGCTCGCTGGCTGCTTTTATTCTTTAAATGCAGATACCAGAGGCCAATAAAAGCAAAATGCTCGTCTGCATGGCTAATTAGATAGTGGCTGGGGAGGAGAGGGAGATCTCAAAGAGTCAGGGACCTGAAATCCTGACCTGGGAGCTAGCTGGAACATCTTCTGCCCACACATGGCCACAAAGCAGCCTTAGGTGTTCCCTTGTCCACCCTGGGGTCCGTCATGCATCAGCCAACCCTTCTGTGGGGCTTGTGGATCTGGGATGCTCTGTCCATGTACTTGTTTGGCTGATGCTCTCATTCTTCCTTTCCTTCGAGTTTTCCATCTGTCAAGGAAGGTGACGTCCGTTGTCCCGGAGAGCTGCCTCCTCATCCTGCTGGGCCTGGGCCTGGGGGGCATCGTGTTGGCCGTGGCGAAGAAAGCCGAGTACCAGCTGGAGCCCAACATGTTCTTCCTCTTCCTTCTGCCCCCCATCGTCCTCGACTCAGGCTACTTCATGCCCAGCCGGCTGTTCTTCGACAACATTGGTGCCATCCTCACCTACGCGGTGGTGGGCACACTCTGGAACTCCTTCACCACCGGCACTGCGCTCTGGGGGCTGCACCGGGTCGGGCTCATGGGTGGGTGCACAGGGCTGCCCAGCTTGGACCGCATCCCCAAAAGATGGGTTTGAGGGTGCAAAGCACCCCCAAGGTCAGAGCCCATTGCCCGGCCCTGCTGTGGATTCCCAGGAAGCATAGCAGGAGCAGGGTCCTGGCATCCTGGGAATGGTGCTCTGGCAGGACCAACAAGCGTGCAGGACAAATGGGATCAGCACTGGGCTGACTCATGTCTTTGCTATTTTTGTCGCCGACCTTGGCTAGCTTTGCTCACTCGCTGTCGTGTTCCCTGTCCTTGGCTGGAGCCACTGGCCCTGGCTGGCCTGGGCCATGTTTGGAGCTCTCCTGAGCCCCAAGGAACTGCTTGATGCCTGGACCTCAGGTGGGGCTGCGGAGCCTCCTTGAGTGCATACCTGCCAGAGGAGCAGTGAGGCACCTGGGTGCCAAGAGGGACATCCAAATCCTGCTCCCCTCATCTTGCAGTGAGGATGTGATGAGCCCCACTTCGCCTGGGGGATCTCTGAGGTCTGGAATGCTGTGGCCAAGTGACTGGGAGCAGATGCGGGACAGGCTTGTCTCAGCCTGGTGATCTGGGCTCTGAGGCAGATGATCTGCCTGAATTGGTTCTTCTGTCCTAGCAGATCCAGGTGTCAAAGCTGGGCTGATGGATTTCCTGCTCTTCGGCAGCCTCATCTCGGCTGTGGACCCCGTGGCAGTGCTGGCTGTCTTTGAAGAGGTCCATGTAAATGAGACCCTCTTCATCATCGTGTTTGGCGAGTCCCTCCTGAATGATGCTGTCACCGTGGTGAGTTGGAGCCTGGGGGACTTTAAAGTGGAGCCTGACATGGGCCAGGGTACTGGTGTCTCTCAGGATGGGCAGAGGATGCAGGTGACATCCCTAAGCCGGGGGCAGACCCATGCTGTGCTCTCTGGGTCCACTCTCCTGGCCTTGGGGGACTTTGCCTGCCGAGATGAGTTGTGTCACCTGGCAGATATGGGGCAGGCAATGCCTCTTCTGTAGGGTCCATCCTGCCCGCAGGGGCTGCCCCTCTCAAGGCAGGGCAATACCCTGCCTTCCCCAAGGGATTTGCCTTGCCTGCAGGTGCTGTACAAGGTCTTCAACTCTTTTGTGGAGCTGGGTCCAGCACACATCCATGCCACTGACTACGTGAAGGGGGTAGGTGAGTATGTGCCCCACCAGCCCCTCCAACTCTTCCTCTGGTGTAGAATTGTAGGGGGTGAGCACGGGCGCTGTCGTACTGTAGGGTGGGCACTGAGCACCACAGTTCTGTCATCTCCATCCCACCTGTCATCTGGAGCGGGCATATGCTGGCCATCACTATGGGATGCTTTGTTGGGGACATAGGTGGGAGCATGGAGCTTGGCCAGCCCAGCCCAGCATGGCCATGGGGCACAGGATCTGGGCTCACTCACTCATGGTGAGTCCCAAAGGTGTAAACGAGTCTTCTCCCCACCAGCCTCCTTCTTCCTGGTCAGCCTTGGGGGCACAGCCGTGGGGCTGCTCTTTGCCTTCCTCCTGGCCCTCATCACGCGGTTCACCAAGCGTGTGCGCATCATTGAGCCGCTCTTCGTCTTCCTCCTGGCTTACGTCGCGTACCTCGCTGCTGAGATGGTCTCGCTCTCCTCCATCCTGGCGTGAGTACCAGGGTGTCCCCAGGGAGGCATCCAGGAAATCAGGGGTGCAGTGCTGGGCAGCAAGAGGTGGTGAACAGACCCACTCCTCATCCCACCTGTAGGGTCATGCCGGCTCCTTCTGCCCCTCTGCAGAGTCACCTTCTGTGGGATCTGCTGCAAGAAGTACGTGGAAGCCAACATCTCCCAGAAATCCCGCACAACAGTCAAGTACACCATGAAGACACTGGCCAGCAGTTCAGAGACCATCATCTTCATGTTTCTGGGCATCTCGGCTGTGGACACCTCCAAGTGGGCATGGGACACAGCGCTGGTGCTGGGCACCCTGTTCTTTATCCTGCTGTTCAGAGCTGTGGGTCAGTCTGTCCTGCTGTGCTTCTGACCCAGCCCTTTTCATGGCCAAAAAGTGGTATTCCCCAAGAAAGGCTGGGACATGAGTCCAGCCATGGCTCCTGGCTGGGGTTTTGTCCCATTCTCCAGGAGCACGCAGGGCTCTGACGGCATCCCGCGCTCTCCTTCTCCTTCCCTAGGTGTTGTCCTCCAGACCTGCGTGCTCAACCGCTTCCGCCTCATCCCCCTGGACAGGATCGACCAGGTGGTCATGTCATATGGCGGCCTCCGTGGAGCAGTGGCCTTTGCCCTGGTCATCCTGCTGGACAGGGAGAAGGTGAAAGCCAAGGACTACTTTGTGGCAACGACCATTGTGGTGGTGTTCTTCACTGTCATTGTGCAGGTGAGGGTGGGCACCGTGCCCTCCTCCTCTTGCCCAGAGCTCACCAGGGGGGCCAGACGGGCACTTGGGCACGTGTGCTTGGGGGAAGTACCTCTTTTCAAGTCACCTTTGGTCCTTGGTGCCACCTGGCACCACCAGGTTGGTATGATGGACTGCCGTGGCAGCTGTCACGATGGCAAGGCCACGGCCCACGTTCTTTCTGTTTTGGCGTCTTGTTCTGGGACTGGGTCTGAAAGCAGGAACAGTGTGTGCCTGGCCAGGCTGTTTTTCTTAAAAGCTGCTGATGGCCCATGGCTCTGGGCTTCCTGCGCCCCCAGAAGGGGAGGTCCATGGCGGATGAATGTGAGCTTAGGGGAAGGGGGCTGGGGGGGTACAACATGGTTGCTGCCTGCCGGGACACAGGACCATCGCCCAGGTCCTGGGTGCAGGGAGATGGGTTGGTAGGGGTGTGCTGTCCCTGGTCACTTCCTGCTGCTTCTGCTCCCCATGCCCCAGCCACACACCTTCTTATCCTCCCAGTCTTTCCCTTGCCTTCTCCTGCCATTCTAGGGCCTCACCATCAAACCCCTGGTGACGTGGCTGAAGGTGAAGCGCAGTGACCACCACAAGCCCACGCTGAACGAGGAGCTGCATGAACACGTAGGTGCTGGCACTGGGGGCTGCCTGGCTCCCTGCGCTGCCGGGGCTGGGCGAGGGCGATGCATGGCCTTGGCACCCCCGGGGCACCCGCACCCTTGCCACTGCTCTCACCCTCTTCTCCTCGCTCAAGGCCTTTGACCACATCCTGGCAGCGGTGGAAGACATTGTGGGGCACCACGGCTACCATTACTGGCGGGACAAGTGAGTGTCTTAGCCAGGATCCTCTGCTGGCCATCAGGTGGACGGGGGACATGTGCCAGCCATGGGGACATGGCAGGGTCCCCGCTGGAGGACACCCCTGCTGTAGGCAGAGCAGCAGGACTAGGAAGGCTGTATGCTGTCCTTCAGTCCGTCTGGAAGGGGGACCATCTGGCTGCTGCTCTGCAGCAGACCGAGGTCCAAAAAGCATCCCAGAGAGGCATCAGGCAAATGCAGCTGGAGATGCTGCGACAGCTGGCATTGCTTGCCCATGCTGGAGCTGCTGGGGGCCTGTGGGGTGTCCGTGATGGTGGCAATGGCCCTGTGCCTCCCCACGGATGGAGCTGCGCTGGGCGCTGAGGAGGGAACAGCCCTGTTAAAGCCTGAGCAGTGTTTATCCACAGTACGGCGACAGGAAAAGGATGAGAAAAGCTGGTTTCCTGGAGGGGAAGTGCTCCAGCGGGGCAGCCGTGCCGGCCCCAGTCTCACTCCCATCGCCTCCTGCAGACCCGCCGGTCTCCGGCTTCCCCTTGGGCAGGGACGAAGGGTCAGCGTGTCCCCTCCCCTCCTGCCCTCCCTGGCAGCATGTCCCTGGGTCTAGCCTGCTCTCGCCATGCTTTGGACACTTTCAACCTTGTGTGGGCAGGGGGTGCCTGGCTGTGGTACCCCGTGGGAGCTAAACCGCCCATGTCTTCATCTCGTGGTAGGTGGGAACAGTTCGACAAGAAGTATCTGAGCCAGCTCCTGATGCGGAAATCTGCCTACAGGCTGCGGGATGAGATCTGGGATGTTTACTACAAGCTGAACATCCGTGATGCTATCAGCTTCGTTGACCAGGTCGGGGCACGTGGTAGGGGATGGGTGGTGGGATGGCCCCGACAGGAGCTGGCTGGCCTCGTCTGGCCTCGGTGGTGGTCTACCCCGTGTATGGCCACGCCGTGTCCCCTCTGGCCAGGCAATGGGGACCCTCACAGCCCAGCTGGGTCCTTGCTGCCTTGCTGCCAGCCTTGCCTTCCCAACCTCCCAGGGTGGCCACGTGCTCTCGGCTGCCAAGCTGGCACTGCCCTCCATGCCCAGCCGCACGTCCATGTCGGAGTCGTCGGTCACAAACCTCCTGTGAGTATGAGCATCCCTCCAAGCTCCGGGGCAGACCCTGCTGGACCCCCCCAGCCAACCCTTTCCCTGGGGGTGGGTTGTGCCAGGGTTGGCAGGGGGCTGGTAGGGTGCAGGCATGGAGCCCAGCATCTCCATCTCCATCTTCCCCCCAGAAGGGAGAGCGGGAGCGGCGCATGCCTGGACCTACAGGTGATTGACACGGTGCGGAGCCGCCGGGACAAGGAGGACGCTGCCATGCACCATGTGCTGCGAGGGAGCCTCTACAAGCCCCGCCGTCGGGTGAGCACTCCCCGGCCGTGGTGTGCGGCTCACCCCGAGGGTAGCAGCCCCCGCAAGAGGAGCAGGGATGGAGGATGCTCCATGGGGCCAGCTGCTCACCCTGTGTCTCTTTGCCTCTCCCTCGGCCAGTACAAGGCCAGCTACAGCCGTCACTTCATCTCTCCAGATAAACAAGAGCGCCAAGATAAAGAAATCTTCCGGCAGAACATGAAGAGGCGGCTGGAGACCTTCAAGTCCACAAAGCACAACGTCTGCTCCTCCAAGAGCAAGGCTAGGCTGAAGGAAAAGGGCAGGAAAAAGGCAAGTGTTCCCCAAACGCCTGCTCCCTTCCTAGCTCTGAGATTTAGCCTCCCCCAGGCTGCGGAGAGTGAGGCCCTTTGGGGGTTAGTTGACGTGCTGCAGGGCATCGGCAGCTCCAGAGCCAGCATCTCAGTCCTGTGTATGCTGTGTGTGAGCATGCGGGTGTCGCACGTCCATGTGTCCCTACCATGCCACCAGTGCCGTGGAGTGTCTGTTCCCTGGGCAAAGCAGTCCCAAGCCCTGGAGGAGCCCCATGTTTGTTTTCCAAGAGCACTCAGCATAAAGTAGCCTGGACATTGGTGCAGATCCAGGCTCAGAAGTGTGACACTGCGGGCCTTAGGTGTCGTCTCTTGTTTGGAGGCTCTTGAAGCCATTGCAGCTGAGCTGTTTGTTGTAGGGCCGTGAAGATGCAATGTCTAAGGGCTAGGAACCACTGACTGCCAGCTGCTGTCTAGCCAGGGTGGAATCTGCGTCCCTGGGGTTACCCTGGCTTGCAGGGCCACCTGCGTTGGGGCTGGGGGTTTGCACAAGGCAGGTCCCAGCTGGTCCCTCTTCCTTCACAGAAGAACATCTCTCTGACCAGCGACGCATCCAATGGGAAGACGCACAGAAATGTCCCCTGGCAGGAGGCAGGTAAGGCCGATGGCAGGTGAGGTTTGAAGTTCCTGGCAAGGGGACCTGGTGGGGTGGCGTGGAGCAGCCCACTGTGCCTGCCTACTGCCACCTCAGTACACGACAGCACCCAAGGTTGCACTAGCACCAAGTCCCTCTCCCATGAGTGCAGTCCTTCCCCCACTGGGTGCCCCATCCTCCAAACCAACTCCTTCCATCTGGCTGCAGCTCCTGTCCTGGTGATGGTCAGCTCAGAGGAGGAGGAGAGCGATAGCTCGGAGACAGAGAGAGAGGACGATGAAGGGATCGTATTCATCGCTCGAGCCACTGATGAGGTCCTGCAGGGAAAGACGACTCCTGGTAGGCACTGGGGCTCCCATGCCAGGGCGGCTGCTGTTGGGTGGCTTGTCCTTCCCTCCACCTGGGGACCAAAGTTACCTTGACCTGGGGAAAACCAAAGTCAGCAGAGCATGAATGGGAGAATCACTCTTCTCTGTGGCTCTGGAAGGACGGCAGAGCCTCCCTGGGCTTCCTGGTGGCTCCTGCATCCCTGGGCCATCTGGCCACCTGGTAGTTGTTGGTTCTGCAGTGTTTGCAGGGCCCAGGGAGAGAGCAAGAGCTGTGCAAGATCCCTCTCACTGTCCCTCCTTCTGCACCTCCAGGCAGCCTGGATGTCTGCCCCAGCCCCTGCATCATCCCACCATCACCCACCTTGGCAGAGAAGGAACTGCCGTGGAAAGGAGACCAGGCTGATCTGACTGTTTACGTCTCCTCGGAGACCACCAAAATCGTGCCAGTGGATATGCAGAAGGCATGGAACCAAAGTATTTCTTCCCTGGAGAGCATTGCTTCCCCCCCAGGCATCGAGAGCGGACCTCAGCACAGGAGATTCGCCTGCCCTGTGCTGGAGGAGCAACCCCAGTCTGCGAGCCAGGCGATGCCGGAGCAGAGCTCCTGCTTCCAGTTCCCCAGCCATGTCTCTAAGAGTGGGAGGTCGCAGAGCGACAGCAGCCCAGATGGCCCTGAGCAGCAGGAGCTGCAGCCTTTGATGGCCACGGAGGAGCAGGGCAGGATGCTGCCCACCACAGAGCCCAGATGGCTGATGTTCAACAGAGCGAGCCACCTCTGAGGCAGACTGCGGGTGGGGAAGGGGCTGGGGGCTGCGGATGGGCTGCATCCCGCTGACCGCTCTGCTGTCTTGCTTTGTAAAGCTTGTGTGTGTCTCCATAAACTCCAGGAGTGGCAGGAGAGGCCAGTACTCCTCCCGGAGCGGCACTCCAGGGTGGGCTTTGCCCATGTATCTACTGATGGAAAACTGATCGATAACTGGGCTTCATGCTGCAACAGCAGGTACCAACCTCCGTCCACCCAGGGAGGCACAGACCCCAGACCTCTTTCTTCCTCTCTGGTCCCTACTCATCTTCACAGTGCTGGGAGGCCAGAGATGTTCCTGCCAGGGCTGGGATCCCAGCCGAACTCGATCCCGTCGTGGCTGTGCCACTCTGAGGTGTGGATGTGCTGGCTACTTCAAGGTGGTTCCTCACAGCATGCATGGAGCCCAGCCAGGAGGCCAGAGATGTGCTCCTTGCCATGGCAGCTCTGTGTTCCACGGGTTATGGAGGTACCACAGAGGCAAGGCCATGACCTTCTCAGGCCTGGGAGCAGCGCTCCTGGGGTTTGGCTCCACCAGGAGCCGGACTACTGAACCTGTACGCACAGGGACTCCTCTAGCAGCCAACCTGCTGTGCCAGCCTCACGCCTTTTGTCTGGATGTGTTCCCAGTAGCTGCGGTGTTCAGCTTTCTGGCTTTGCTAGGAGGCAGCTGCCCTGCACAGCATCCTTGGCATTCATCCTGCCCACCTCCCAGTCCCTCCAGTTGCCTGGGGCCCATCAGTTGGGAGGGCTGGTCGTGGTGCGAGGAGTGGAGCAAGCAGCAGGTATGAATGTACATCAGGAGCAGGGGTGATGGGTGAGAGCTGAGTGCATCTTCAAAAGTCTGTCCCCACCACCTGCCTCCCAGCTACCCCTGGTCCCTCCTGAGAGGGCAGTGGGACCCGGTGGCAATGAATTATTCCTCATGTGACCCCCAAGGGCCAAGAATTCCTCCCCAAGAACTGCTTGGCACACAAAAGCTCAGCACGGCAGCTGGGCACCGGCAACATGGGAGGGTTGGGGATGCTTCTCTTGGGGAAGAATGTGGATTTGGGCTGTTAGTGCCCCCAGACAGGTAAATAACTGCTTGTCCCAGCTGGATGGGCGTGCTGGGACAGCAAGTGTCAAGGGGACACTTAGATGCACTGGGTGAGTGAGCCCAATGTGGGGCAAGCTGGCGGTACCCCCTGGTACAGTCAGCAAGGCTCAGCAAAGGCTGTTCTGCTCTGTACCTGTTCCACCAGATGAGCATGAGGTTTTTAAGAGATTTTTATATAGTTTTGCATTTCTGGTATGCCTTATTCTGGTATTGATTTCTGATATTGGGCCATACTAAATCTCTAGCTGGGTCAGTGTTTTCTGTAGCCATGGGCACCACAAATGACTCAAGACTTAATATCTTATTTGCAAGAATATTGTTTTAATGTGAAAATATATGCAGAGTATTTTGTAATGTTCAATAAATCGGAGTTGGAGCAGGTGTCGTGGTCTGTTCTCTCTGCTGTTTGGGAACCTCTGCACATCCTGGTTCCTGAGGCTCCTGCTTTGGTTCTCCCTTGCAGTCCCTCTTCTCCACCCAAGGCCACAGCCCCCCTCTCAGACTCCGTGCACCAAACTGGATTTCCTAGTTTTGATAATGTTTGCGGAAAATATGAAATTCTTTCCAAACAGAAGCTTGCTTGGAGCCATCATTAGGCCATGCCTCGGGGAGCAGCTGGCAAGAGGCCAGCAGGCAGCCAGGTCCTTGCTGCCCGCTGTCGTAGCTGCCCGCAGAGCAGCAGAGTGCTGGGAGCCCAGATCTTCCCATGTCCGTGCTTCCTCTCTCTCTTTGCCAAAAATATGGCTCAAATGGGTCTGCTTCAGGGTATTCTGCATCACAGGAACCTCCCTGCATTGCTGTGTGCTCACTTTGCTCTTCCCTCGATCTGCTGGCCCCACTTCTCCTCAAGGAGAGTAAATGTGGTTTACCTGATTCGCAAGATGGATGTTTGGCTTATATTCAACCTGGCATCTACCATCACCCGCAGGTCCTTTTTGGCAAGGTCCCTATCCAACTTCCTAGCCCCGAGAGCTTTGCACTGGTCCCTCTGGAAGCCCTTGCTCCTCCTGACATTTCCCGTCTGTCCCATATCTCACCACCCAGTGATGCTGGCCGAGCCGTGCTCTGCGTGCCGGACCTCAGCGCCGGCGTTTTCTGCAGACACTATCGCCTTGGCAGTGCACCAAGTTGCGCAGGCCAGGCTCTTTTCCTGGAAGTGGTGGGTCTGCAGCATTCGGGTCCTCAGAGGAGGAAAAGTAAGATGTCTCAGCTTCAGGAAATGCTGGAGCTGGTTGCGGCTGTCTCACACGTTTATCTGAGCCTCGCAGCTGATGTGTGTGCAGGCTCTCTATGCCACCAGCTCGGAGCCTCCTCTTCCCACCCTTGACCCCAGCCATGTTGTGACCAGGGATGGTGGCTCCTACTACACCCATCCCTGCAGGGTTTTCTCAGTTTTTATTCTCATACTTCACTGTCTGTATTTCCACTTTACAGGGAAAGATAGCAGGCAGCGTCCTTCCTGCACAGGATCGCTCTGATCCTTCCAGCATAGCACAGAGCCGTCTCTTTCAGCCTAAAAATACTGAAGCGCTTCAGTGGAAAAACACAAGAACTGGGCCAAACCACGAGCACATGTGCCCAAACCTCTGTTTCTCCAGTGCAGAGTAAGGCATAACCCAAGGAGCTCCTTGTCAGACTGTATCCCAGAACGTACAACCCTCTGTTATTATAAGCAACCCCATTCCGGAGCTGCCTGACTATCGCAGACCCGTCATTTTGCACACAGGCTTCTCCTTAGAGCCTGCCATTAGATCTGCACTTTTTTTTCCACAGCGATTTACTTTCTCCAATGCTCGGCTCCTCCAGTTTCTCCGTGGTACCCGAACTTGTGAAGTCAGCAGAGGATGTAAGGCGGCTCTGGTAACAGGGTCATCAGCTGGATGGAAGAGCCAAGCCGTGGGCAATGGATTGGTGTTGGAAAGTCCCCAAGGATGGAGATGTCACCCTGTGACAGAGCCACACCACACCATGGCTGCACCACTCTTGCGCAGAATGATTTTTCTCTTTATGGCCAGCAAGAATTTCCCCTGGTGCAGCTTGTCCCCGTTTGCCTCTTGTCCTTCCAGGTGTGTCTCTGCAAAGAGTTGGGCTCTGATTTCTCTGTGTCCCTCTGTAGGTAGCTCCCCTCTTTGCCTTGTCTTTCTAAAGCTGGTCTTTCTTTTATATATATATATATATATATATACATTGTCCTAGGGAGGCCCAAAGTGGAGCCAGTACCCAGTTGTGTCTCACAGCTCCCAAGTCAAGAGGAATAATAATTTCCTTCACATTCTCCATTGCAGCACGGGTGCTATTGACTCATGGGAAACCTTGCGTGATTTTTCATTCTGATCTGTTTCTGGAGCACTTCTGATGCCCTCGTGTGATGTTTTCACAAGTGGCGAGAAGTTAGTGAATGGGAGCCCAGCCTCTCACCTCTACCTTGGCCCCAGCAAGCAGAAAGCGTGGCAGAGGCTTTGGCCACGCTCATGTTTTCATGGAGAACAGTGGGAAGGCAGGAGAATTCAGGAGTTCAGACTGATCGTATCAGGGTACACACATTTTGGAGACACATCAGTCCATTCTCTGGTCCTTCCTGCTCCTGCCTGTGTGTCCAGGCATCCATCTCACCTGGATATAATCAGACTGAACATCTTTCCTGAATCCTCCTGCATTTGCCTTCCCGATCTCCACACATAAACCAGCCATCTCTTCTTCCTGCTTTCACTGGAAGCCTCCTTTGCCCGTTGGTGAAGGGAACAATTCATTTTCACTCCGGCATTACCTCTGGAGGGGTGGATGCCAGCCCTGGCCCTGGTCTGCCCCACTGCGCCGGCTGGTGCAGTCATGCAGAAGTTGCTCAGCTGACGGGATGTGAGGATGGCCAGGGCCGCATGGCGAGCGGCTGGTGACGGAGCTGGGATCAGTCGGCAGCCGGGATGGATAATGAGGAACAGATTTGTGCTGGGCAGCGGTTCCCATGCTGCGTTCCAGGGCAGAGCGGCCAGGATGGGAGAGCCTTTGTGCTTCGCGCTGCACCCCTCAGGCGCGTGTCGAGCCAGCCCCTTGGCTCGCCTGTGTCTCCTTGCCGGCGGCCGGCGGTGAGCGTCCCTGCAGAGCTGGGGACCCTCTCCAGTGGCTGTGCCACCCACCAGGCCACAGGGCTGGCGAGGAGGCTTTCCCCGCACCCTGACTGCACAGAGGAACAAGCTGCAGCGTGGACGGGCTGAGGACAGAGCAGATCAGTGGGATCTTGAGGTCAGCAGGAGCTGGGTGGGGTGATCCACACCCCCCCTTCGTGGTTCAGATTTCTCTGCTTTTGCCTGGAGGAGCAAACGCGGCTGTGGGGCTCCCTGCCCTGGAGGACAGCGTGGCCGGGCTGCTTCTCCTGGGGACTCTTGCAAAACAGCCAGAATGGATGTCGACACGGCGGGGGCTTTGATTTTACGAGTACCCCAGGTCCTAGAGTTGTGATCTTCCCTGCAGCCAGACAGAGCTGTTCCTCGCAGCCGCGGGGAAGGCAAAGATCCCTGAAGAAGCCACCTGGGCTCCTCTCGCCTCGCCTTCTCCTGGCATTTAGCGCCGCGCAGCCAGGCTGCCCCAAAGGTAAATGAAACCTGTCATGGGTTAGTTGGAGAGGGAGGGTGCTGAGGATGCTCTTCGGAGGTGGCCACCAGCCCAGCTGGTCTGGTCTGGTCTACATCGAACCACAGGTGGTCCCAAGCCTGCAGGCAACCCATCAAGAAGGGCTTGAAGAGGCCAGGGTGCCCCATCTCCTTGCCGTGGGATAGAGACTGGATTCTGCAGATAGGTATTTGTGCTTTCCCTCTCTCTGTGTGACGCAGGGCCATCTTTGCCCGTGCACCAGCTTTGCCTCCCAGCTAAGCCCCACGCTGTTGAAGTCAGAGAGCCAGGTAAAAGATGACTGAGGGGGAATCTTATCAATGCTTATAGATGCTTAAAGGGTGGGTGCCAGGAGGATGGGGCCAGGCTCTTCTCAGTGGTGCCCCGCGACAGGACAAGGGGTAACGGGCACAAACTTGAACATAGGAAGTTCCACCTAAACATGAGGAGGAACTTCTTTCCTGTGAGGGTGGCAGAGCCCTGGCACAGGCTGCCCAGAGAGGTGGTGGAGTCTCCGTCTCTGGAGATATTCCAACCCCGCCTGGACGCGTTCCTGTGCCACCTGCTGTGGGTGACCCTGCTCTGGCAGGGGGTTGGACTGGATGATCTCCAGAGGTCCCTTCCAACTCCCACCATTCTCTGATTCTGTGATTCTGTAAAGCTTTGCTTTGGCTCCTCTCCGGCTGGGGGGAGGCTGGATTCCGGGCTGTTCGCACACCGGGGTCTCACCATGTGCGGGTTCCCGGTGGCTTTGGGGACTCTAAGGCTCTCAGAGGCAGCTGGATGAACCCAGAGCTGCCCGGAGAGCCCTCCTCTAGGCATGGCTGGTGCTGGGACAGCATGCAGGGGCTACCCCCTCCAGGTTTCTCCTGGACACTCAGGGTCCTGCGTGTGTCCTCAGGAAAAGCCCCATCTCCCAGGGCCAGAACATCCCCTTGTCGACCACATATACGTGTGCAGATACACGTATTTTCAGTCGTCCTCCCTACGCTCTCCTCTTTACAGAGAAAGCTGGCAAAAGCTTCGGAAAGGTACCCCAGAAAGATGAAGGAAAAAAAAAAGGAAACAGCTATAAAGGCCCAGAACTATATTGTTTTTACACGCTGTGGTGTGGGTTTGGCTGATGGCAGCCGGCTGGCGAAGGAGCACAAGGTTGTGTTTGCTGGGACCAAGGGATTGCTGGGCAAGCAGGTTAGTGAGGCTGGTGACCCCAGCTTCTTTGTGTTCTGCTAGGGAACAGGCAGAATTGTTATAAATGTTTGATTCCTTCCCCCCCCCCCCCCCCCCCGCCTCCCCGCAGTGTTTGAAGCAAACAGGAAATTACAAAGACTAAAGAGCGCAATAAAGAGTAAAGAAAGCCTAGCAGCTACCTCACCACGCTTGGATTTGTCTACAAATCCAGCTCCAGGTGGGGTGTTGCTTAACCAAAAGCAACCAAACTGCCCCCAAACTGCTAGAAATCGGGGGAGCGCTGTCCCCCCTGCCCGGGGGCCTGTTGCCTCAGGAGGTGGGGGTGTGAGGGGGACCATCTCCCCTCCAAAGGGTCTACGGGCTGTGTCCGTGCGGGGCTGGAGCCCGGCTGTGCCGGAGCGCCCCCGCCGCGATGAGCTCGTTCCCCCGGCCGTCTGAGGGAGCCGGGGGGCCGCGGAGGCCGCCGCTGCCCGGCCCGGCCGGTGGGTGTCGCCCCTTCCCGCCCGCCCGGCGCCAAGATGGCGGCCGCGCTCCCCGCAGCGGCCTCCTGCGCCGCCCAGCCCGGCGAGGAGGACTCAAGGCCTTGTCACGAAGGGGTAGTCTTAAGCGGGGGGGGGAAAATAACATATATGTGGTAGTTTGAGGTCGTTTTCGGTGTGGTAGGGGAGCAGCTGTCCGCGGGGAGAGCTGCTCCCCTCGGCTTCCTGCCGCTGGCCTGATGGGGGGGGGGATGTGGAGGCAGCTGTCTGCTCCTGCCTGTTGGAAGAGCCCGCAGTGTGGCCAGTGCTCTCGGTGAGCCTCCAGCCCACGCTCTTCCTCGGACACCTTCATCCCACCCGGCGGCAAACGCAGGCAGGGGCTGCCTCGTCCGGGGCGAAGTACGGCCCCAAACCAAAGCCTTTTTTAAAAGGAAAAAAAAAATAAAGCAGCAAAGAACACACGCTTGGAGCTGCATGGACCCAGTAGTGGTGAGGAAATTGCTGGCTGGACTCAGAGGGCCAAGGACTGCTGGCTGTGGCTGGGCTGCTGAAGGAATGAGGGTACCCGGAGAGGATATTCCAGGGATAGCTGGAATAGTCCCATAGCTTTTCACCCGCTCGTCCCAGTTACTGCCAAGTTCCTCCAGAGGGATGTGGCCGCGGTCTAACAATAGGCCAGCACGGGTCCTACGTGAATGCTAGAGGGATCTAAGCCTCCTGGTCCTTTCCCGTGGTTGCTCGGTGGCTGGCCTTACCCTGGGATCTGGGAGCAGAGATCCCTCTGCAGGGAGGGAGAGATCGGCAGCGGTGATGGAAGAAGGGTGAGCGAGAGGAAGGCAGGAGCGACCCATGGCAGGAGACGTGAGTGCTCTGCCTTCGCTGGGCTGAGAGGAAGCTGCTCATCTCCTTTAGGAGACACGTCGTTATTGCTGCTGATGGGATTGAATCCATTATTTCCTGCTGGTGCCCTCCAGCCCATGGAGAGGAGGTACCCACCCTGGCTGGCACAACACTCACAGCCTGCTTGTCACATACTTGTGGCCAGCACAGGGTCCTCTCCCTCAGACCCACGCTGTGAATGAAGGGTCCCTGGTGTAGGACCCATGATCCCCATCACACCACCTCCTCTGGGAACCCGCTGTGCCCTGTGTCCCACCCGCTTTGACTTCCAGCCTGGCACCCTAGCTGTAGGCATTCCCTGAGGTTCACTCCTCTAATTGCCAGCTACGTATGTCCCATGGCAGACTGCTCCTATCCCTGTCAAACCAGCCCTTCCCAGTGGCATCTGAGGAGCCTTCCCATCACCTCCTGTGCTCTGGATCTGCAGACAGCAAACTTGTCTCCAGAATCTCCTGGGGAGAAGACCCTGACCTCAAACTGCTGTTTGCCCACTGCAGAATGACTCGAACCTCAGCCTGGAGCCTTGCAGAGTGGCTCTGTTGAGACTGTGAGATGGAGGAACCAGCTCTTTCCCCTTGGCTACCAGCTGGGCAAGGCTGGATGGGGGCAAAGCCCATGCCTGCACCAGGGAAGACTGTCGCTTGGCTCTGAGCAGGTTGCCATTCCCTGCTGGAAATCCCAGCAGGATTAAGAGTGCTTTGGGAAGCACCTGGAAGACCCACAATGGGGCTGCCTGAGTTCAGTGGGCAACGCAGCCCAGCTGCTACAGGCAACTTGAGAGCTGGTCCCAGGGAACGCCCATGTGGCTGTATAAAGCACTGATTGCATGCCCACAGCTGGAGCTGCACCTCGGGGCTACTGCTCTGCCCCAGTCAGTGCTGAGCTAACCCAGCTGCTTCTCTGCCTGCCTGATCTGGAGGAGCAAACTGCAGGCAGGTGAGAGCTTTCCTTCTCTCTGGAGAGGCACTGCCATGGGAGAATGGTTTGCAGGATCTGCTGGGATCTGCTGGGCGCAGGCTCTGCAAGTGCTGGCTGTAAGTGTGGGGTTTGCAAGGGGCTGGGGGTTTGGGAATAGCAATCCTGGGGCTCAGAGCCCCTGGAGCAGAGTGAAGGACGTGCTGCGGTCCCTGGCTGCTGCTCCAGGTAGGACCTGAGTGCTGGCCCTGGCTCTGCAACCTGTGGGGTAGGGGCTGCAGGCAGTGGTCTGAGGGTGGTCCCCGCTCCCCTGGAATGGGGTGATTAGAGCTCATAGCCCTCTTCATAGCAGGGCATAGTTGGATTTAGGTTGCTTTTGGGAAGAGAAGGGATGGGTCTCCAGCTCAGAAGTGTGTCCTGGCCCTTGTCTGGTAACGGTTGGTGTTTAGTACCTACTCGGGGTGTCTGCTGAGGGCTGTATCTGCTTCTCTTGGTGTGGGCTGGGCAGGTATCTTGTGGGTGCTGGTTGCTCAGGTCTGAGATGGGCACAGAGCAGGGACGCAAGACGGGGGGCTCCTGGTGGTGCAGAGGCCTGAAAAGGGGATGTCTGTCTGTCCTCACAACCCTTGCTCTGTCACGCAGACATGGAAAGAGGAGCAGGCCCTTGGAGCTGCGACTGAGGATGGCATTTGTGGTAGCTGTGAGACCCTGTGCTCCATGTCTCCCGTGTTTGTGGGAGAGGGGCTGAGAGGTGGCTGCTGGGCTGGGGCAGGAAGGGCGTAGGTCTGGCTTGGAGGTGAGCGTACTGTCTCGGAGAGTACAGTAAACATGTGTCGCAGGGACTAAATAGCATGCAACATCACTGCCAGCAGGGAAGGTAAACAGATGACTGTCTTGTGCCATTAAATACGTGGGATCTGGAGAGAGAGAGGTCAGTTTTAGGCTGCTCTTCAGAGAAAGCCTATCTGTCCTTCCCTAACCAGAGATGGTGGTGAGTTTTGAAGCAGCAGTCCTGAAACCACAGCTGGATTTCTAAGCCAAGAGCACTTTGTCCTCAGGAAAGGGAGGCAGTGCCTGAACTCCTGGGAGACAAACAAGCAGCTCCTCTTAAACGATTTAAGCTCTCCTAACTGGGTCTGCATCCGCAGAGGCTCTGTGTCCTATGGGTTTCTGTTCCAGGCTCTCGGAGGGGTTTGGGGTCTTCTCTCCGGGCTGGTCCTGTCCTGCCAACCGGTGCAGCTGCCTGGTGCTCAGAGCACTGGCATGCTGAGACCCAGCACCCAAACAGGGGAGGCCTACCCCAGCGGGGAAATATATCGGAGTGTGTGCTGTAGGGAAAACGTGCCTATTAGGAATGTGCCTGATCGGGGCAGGAGGCCTGGTTTCCATCCAGGCCTTGCTCCTATCCACACCAGGTACATTCATGACTTTCACATAAGAAGTCTCTGGAGGATGCTGTTGTAGAGGCATTAACCCAGGTGCAGTGTGGCCACTTCACAAGGCCTGGAAAGCACTTGTGTCCTCCCAAGAACAGCCCAAAGTTGCTCAGCTTGAGACAAGTGCCTTGGGTGTACGCAGAAGCAAGACTGTCCTGTGGGCTGTGGCAGCAAATGATGCTAGCACAGAGCCGTTGCTGAGGCGAGACCCTGGGCACTTGGGGATGCCTGAAGCAGGCATTAGACTAGCAAGTGCTCTGCATATATTGAGCCCAGCTGGCTTGTCTGGGGAAGACACCGTGTGTCATCAAGGTGTGCCTTCGTGTCTGTGTGGAGAGGCTGTAAGGCTGGCATTGCCCCACTTGGATTGCTTCACTGTGGCGCTGCGCACTACGAACTTGCACATGTGCTGCAGCAGGCCTGACATGGGATTTTTTCATTTTCCTTTCCCCCTGTGGCACATGTGGATATTTGAGAGCCCTAAGTGGGACTTTCCTGACTTGTGTGCCTATAAAACATCTCCTGTAAAGCCTCCTGATGGTTAACTGCACGCCAAGTTTGCAAGTGGTACTGAACAACATCTTGAAGTGGAGCTAGAGACATAGTAATTGAGTTGCTCCTGTTCCTTCAAATGGTGAGCGTGACCAGCTGTTGTTATGTAGTCTCTCTTCCAGTCCTTCTGGGAAATCACACCACGATTATATTTCTGGCTTAAGAAATTTTTTCCCTAATCAGACTGGGCCTCACAAAGAGGTTGCCACTTAGTGGTAATTACTTGCTTTAGAAGCGGAATGTCTCCTGAGGATTGCAAATAGGGGATTATCAAATTAATTAGTTAAACCAAGATGTGCTTTTGTGAAGCCAAGGCCTGCTTTACTTGTGATGTGAAATAAAGGTTTAAATATTATTAAACCGCGTACAACCCCCTCTTGTCTCCCTAATGGGGAGAGAACTAGTTCTTTCTGAAACGGTGGTGTTGGTACAAAGGGCTGCTTACAGCTCAACTTGCTGCAGCACTTGTTGCTTTTATTTGATGAAACCTGCTTTGAGCAAACATCTATCACTGGCCTTACGGCAGCGGCTTGTGCTGAGTAGGGTCTAACGCTGCTTCTTGGTGGTTTCCCATATTTTTATAGGCTGCCAAGGGGAATGGAGTGGGTACCTTGGTGGGAACCTGTACTTTCAGAGCACAGCTTAATCCACAGGACATATGCATAGCCATGTGCGTGGACACGGGAGCTGGCGGAGAGCCCTGGTCTGGTGATGAGGAGATGCCTGGATGTAAATTCAGAGGCATTGACTGATCAGTGGGTTAGCAGGGGCTGGAGGTCCTGGAGTACTGCTCTGCCACAGCCCGCTCCTGGGCTCTGCTTTCCTTCTGAAGCCCCTATGGACATAGTAAGTTCCCTATGCTGTGCTGAGGACTACACCAGCAATTATGCTAAGCTAACATGGAGTGTGTGGGGGTGTTTTCCTCGGAGCTTTTGGCTGCTGTAGTGCAATCGTCTAGCTCGCATGCACATTGCACAACTTCCCCTAGGTCAGAAGATGTCCTTATCTGGCATCTAAAACATCTGTCCTGTGTTTCTTCCAGCACAGCTGAGTCCTATTGGTAAAAGTATTGAGCTTTCCCTGATTTGCAGAACTCTGCTAGCAGTGGCTCAAAGGCAGAGGTCCCTTGTCTGCCTCCTACCTCTGCCTGTGCTCTTTGCTAGCTCTTACAGGGCTCTAGGTTGTGGTACTGCTTCAGCAGGCACTCGAGAAATACTGCTGCTCCAGAAACCAGATCCAACAAAGGGGAAGCAGGGGAGGGTAAGAGACGTGGGTCTGAAGTTATGACCCCTCAAGTTTTCAGAACGGTTGATGTACTGACCCCTCTCCCACCCACTCCTCTTTCAACTCTGGAGAGGCCCCACAACCTTCAAAGTTCGGCTCATCCTTCCTGATGTCAACGTTTGCTGCCTTTTGCCATGCGTTTATCTCTGGGACAGGTTGTGCTTAGCAATATTCAGCTGCTGTTGCAGCTGGGTACCAAAGCGGTTCCTTGAGGGTAAAATTGCCCATCGGTGCATGCAAAGGACCTGGGTCTGCTGGATGAGAAGCTGGAGCACCCGGATCTCTGCCGGCAGCGCTGGATGACAGCAGCCTTTTGCACTGGCTTCAGCAATTAAACCAACCCAGAGGAAAGCGCAGACCTCGCGCGAGAGCGAGGAGCTGCTCCTGCGAGGAGACAGTGCAAGACTGTGTGGGGAAACAAGGGCAGCATTGTTGTCAGCCTCCGTCAAGAGGGGCTTTTTAACACCCACTGAAGTGCTGGCTACAGCTGTCTCCCATGTGCTTGTGAGGGAAATGGATCTACAATGCGGGAGAGGAGGGAAAGGCTGCTTTGCAATTAAAAAAAAAAAAGGAAAAAAAAAAGCTATATTAGGATCCAGCCATGAGTAAACAGCAGTGTGATGTTCCCCTTAGTGCAGTGCCACAGCACAGGAAATCACGTCACTGCTTCTGACTGGGATGGGGGTGAGCTGAACTCGGGATCTCCAGCCTGGAAATCCTTGATGGGGGAAGGTGCTCCTGAGCTTTGAGCACTGTGTCGAAAAGGGAGGAGGCATGAGGTTGGGCTCTAAGCTGCCCTTGTGTTTGACAACCCGTTCCCCCTTGCTTCTGTAAACGTCTACCTACAGCCCTCGACTTTCCTGCGTTGTCCTGTGTGGCTTGGGAACTTGCAGAGAGCTTTCAATTGTCATGTCCACAACCGAGCTGGCTGCTGTGCTGCAAAAAGTGTGTGGTAACGGTTATATAGTTTGAGTAGGACCTGGATAGAGAGTGTTGGTTGAATGGTCTAGGGAGCACCTGGCTCTGTCCCCAGTCACAGAGGTGGAAAATGGGATAGGAACCAGATATGGGCTCTGTGTGCTTACATGGTACCCTCCTCGTCGGTTCATGGGGTTCTGCAAACTCCTACACCAGCGCCTGAAAGTGCCGCTTTTCTCTTTCTGGCCCTCAAAGAGCAGGAATTAGGTGGCTTGACAGTGTTTTATCTGACGACTCAGAGCTAAAGGAGGAGGCAACCTTGTGCTCCCAGGCCTGTGCATGCCACCCGAAGGGATGAGGAAAGCTGAAAGCTGCTCTCGTCCTGGAGCTGCTGCCAGAGGTCTGGGTGCGGGAGACCTGACTGGTTCAGTAACAGTGTGACAGCAGGTTCTCAGCTCCTTCCCCTTCATCTTCATGGGCTCTTGCATTGCCCCTGCCCCACCTGGGTCTGCATTGCCCTCTGTGCCTGGGGAGCACACATTTCGGTTCCAAAAAGTGAGGTAGCTCCTGGCTTGTGCAAGAGCCTGTGGGGCCCCTTCCAGCCCCGCAGCAGACTCTCAAATGGGCTGTATGCAACTGGTCAGGGCTTTGGCCTGCTGCTGGAGTAGCCCTGAAGAGCCCAATCTCGGTACCCAGGGTGCCTGGAGGCTTTAGATCTCTACTCAGAGGCTGGTCCCTTGCAGAGACCTGTTTGCTGAATAAAAATAGCTGCATGTGAGGAGTTGGGTTAGCCCTGGGCAGCTGTTGCTTCCTGAAAGGGCACCTGCACGTATTGCTGAAGTTGAAGAAATCACAAGGAGACTTCCATAAAACACCTGGGCATGAGAGGCATGGTGGATCTCTTCTAACTCCTTTTGCTCTGCGGCAGGGGCCGAGCAGCCAACAGAAATAGCTCAGCACCTCTGATAGCATGAGGCTTGTTGCAGCCAGCTGCATGCCATGCGTGCGCTGGAGGGACACTGCTCTCTGTGCTCCCTTTCTCAGAGCAGCGTCAGTCTGTAGGGAGACTCCCAGCACCCACAGGAGGATGTTGCAAAGGTGTGGCCACGTCTGTGGGCTTTGAGATGTGTTTGGGGAATAGATGAAGGGCAAAGCTACTTTGCAAACATAGCCTTGTGCAGACAGTGAAATCTGTGGCTGGAGGCTCTGCTGGGGAAGTATGCCAGGTTCCTCATCCCCCTGCTATGAATATGAGGGGGAAAGAAAGGCTCTCCTGCATCCACAGACAAGATCACAAATTCTTTCAGTTGCTGCGGAGGACAACAACTAGGTTCTGCCTCTGCTGGATTGTTAATACCCTATGCATTGGCAGGGATGCTCTGCTTCACCTGTCTTGGGATTATTAACTGACATGGGCTGGAGGTTCTCACTGCTGTGGTGCACTACGGGCAGCTGGTGTATTGAATGGTTGGCTTTGGGACTGCTCGAACCCTTGTTTGCTGGTTATGTCTGAAAACATGCCATGAGGCTGTTGGATGCAATGGGTTTTAGGGCCAACTGTTGGCAGCCCTGTCAGTCATGCCTGGGAGAGAAGTATCTGAAGGTGTTCTTGAGCTGGACCAGCCCACGTGAGCTCTGTTGCTGGCCCTGTGGAGCAGGACTTGGGAAGGCTGCGGGGAAGGCTTGAGCCAAGGCGGCAGGTGTGTTTGGTAGCAGTCTCTCCAGTTTCAGCCCTGTGCTCCTCCACTGCACCTGCCCTTACAGTGGACATCTTTCCTCCTGCTGTGGGTCCCCAGGTCCTGCCTGAGTCACCTTTCCTCTTGGGATGGATTTGTGTAACCTCTCCCAGAAGGGGGGACAGCAGCCAGGTACCAGCACCATGGCCTCCTTGATGGAGTGTCAGTCCCCACCGAGACTGCTGAGATGTGCTCGGCCAAGGCTGGGGAGGCAGCTCCCAGTCCCAAGCCCTGCTGTGAGGCCCTGCACCCTGTGTCCAGGGCTCCAGAGCTTCGCCTGTGTGTCGCTTCCTGCCCCGCTTCCCGTTAGACAAAGCCTTTGTGTGTCAGCAGATCCTGGGATGCCCTGCGGCACCTGCCTCTCCCCTCCCTCTGTGGCTCTGCCCTTTCCCGTTGTCACTTCTGTAGGCTGCTGCCTGCCTGTTAGGTGACCTTCCCCACTGCTTCCACTGCTCGGGCAGTATTTTGGCCCCTGGCCATTTTAAACAATTAATGGAGGGGTGGAGAAACTTGCTATGTTAAATTACTTCCTCCTTTGGGAGGGGGTGAGGTCTCCACATCTCTCGCCTGATACCAATGCAGTTTGTTGCTGTTGCCTGAAGCGGTCACTGCCTCTCTGTTTTCCTTCTAGAAGTTAGAAAAACAAGCTCTTCAGAGCACTCTTCTTGTATTTCTCGGCGTTTTGCTTAACCTGCAGCGCTGCCTCAGGATCTCACAGAGCGGAGGAATGAAAAGTTAGAGAAAAGCAAGCAAAGAGGAGGCGAGGGGAAGATTTTGCTGGAAACCTCTTTGGGAAGCTGGAGATCTTCTCAGGATGCCTGCCGTGGGCTTGTTCTGCTCTAGCAGCTATTCACATCTTCCCGGGTGAAGGCAGCTCCCTGCCACGGGGCATCCGCATTAAGCAGGTCTGTGCGGAGGGCCAGGCGTGCTCTGAGGGATGCAGATAGCAGCGATGCCGTAACAAGCAGCCTGCGAGTGTTGCTGGCTCTGCCTGTGTCCATAAGGTCCCTGCAGGGCTGGGGAACACGGCACCCTGCGCTCGCTATGCCCCTCTGCCGTCTAGCGCTGGAGTTGGCTGTCAGAGAAACCTTCGAGGTCCCCTGCTCAGCCCCGGTAGTGTCATGAGTTAGATTAGTTGGAGCTGTGCTGGGGGCGGTGAGGGCTTGGATTACAGTCCAGAACTCAAAGTGCTTCGGTGGTTCACGTCGGAGGGGAGAGGAGACACCCCGTCGCACACATGGAGGAAAAAGAGAAAAAACGCTGCACTTGGAAGTGAGGGGGAATAAAGGAGGCCGGGAACATGGTAAGGAAATCTCTGCAAAGGGCTCTTGCCCTGGGCACGAGCAAGGCTGTGCGGGATGGAGCTGCTATCAGGGCAGCCTGTCTGGAGCCAGCGCACGGCGCTAATGCCGGGAGTGGGAAATGGCTCTTCTGGCACTTCCCGTTACACGGATGGCACGCTGTACCCTGCGGTGCCAGCCCCAGACGGTGGCTGCAGGGACACAGGGCTCTTGTTGGCACTGGTCCCCCATGGGGTGCCTGTCGGGGTGCAGCCCCAGAGTGAGGGGCTGGTCAGGCAGGGCCCTGCCTTTCGGGCTGCCTGGATGCTGGGCTCTCCTCCTGCCTCATTATTTGCCAGTCCTGCTCCAGGGCTGTGGGCAGTGCCCCCTTGCAGAGCCTGGGGAAAGGGAGAGTGTCTGCTTCATTTCTCCTGCCCAAGGTGGGCAACCAGGGGTTCAGAGAAACCCCTGGAGCTGGACAGGGATCCCTCCCTTTCGGTGTCAAGTTCTGCATGTGGGGATCCTTGTTTTGGGAGGGGAGAGCGTGGGGAGCCCAGCCCAGGAGAGCACCCAGTCTCCATGGGAGCGGCTGCAGGGCAGTCCCCTGCCCAGCCACACTGGCGCTGCCCTGCAAACAGAGGTGCTTGGCCTTGGGGTGGCAGAGGCTGGAGGCATCGCCAGCCCTGTGGTGAGATCCTGCTGAGCACCAGTCTGGCTTCCGATGGTTTGTTCCTGGGCTCAGGATGGGATCTGGGTGCCCAGCAGCCCTAAATCTCCTGGATGTGTCTGGCTGTGCTGGGAATAAATCACAGGCTGCTTCTCCACAGCAGAGGGAACAAAGTCCACAAGGGGGACAAGCAGCTTGCATTTCTGTTGTGCCTGGCACTGCCTTTTTTTTTTTTCTTAAAAGTTCAGCTTCTGGGCTTACAGAAACTCAGCTTTCATTGAAGGAAGAGTTGCCCGACTTTCAGCTTCTTCAACCTGAGCTAAGCTGATGGACCCATGTCTCTTCCCTTTGCCACCCTCCAGCTCCCCTGCCAAGGACCCTGTGGCTCTCTGTGCCCTCATATGCCTATGTCAGAGTGGCGATGGCCTCTCCTCTCCTAGCCTGCTGTGAAGGCCTGCGCTTCTTCCACTTCTCCACTCCAGTCAGGAGACCTCTTTCACTCACCCCATGCCTAGTGTGTTCCCAGCAATTTTTGGTCTCTACTCGTTATGGTATGAAGTTGAAATCAAAGGAGAACACTGTTTGGGGCTGTGCAGGGGTGGGTGCCATCCCTTGCGGTGCCATCCCTTGCAGTCCCATGGGCTGCATTTTGCCATGGGAGCTGGAGCAGGGCTGGCAAAGCTCTGCTCCGGTAGGCCTGAGGCAGTGACTGGCCGCTGCTACTCTGCTCCTGCAAACTGGAGGTGACGTTCGGATTCCCAAGTGCTTCAGCCCCAGTTCAGGTCTTTCACCTTGTTCTAGTGTGTGATGCCAAAGCTTTCTGAAGCAGGGGCCTTGCGCAGTGCAGTGCCATGGCCAGGCCAGGTGCCATGGTGGGTTGTGGGCACGCAGGGACCGTGCATCACTGCTGAGGAGGGATCGTGTGCCTCTTGGGTGCTGAGTTCAGGCTTGGCAGCTGCAAGGAACAGGAACCAGAGGCCAAGCTGCCACAGACCTGGCAATGGGTGTTCGCCACACTGCGGTCACCTGTGCTCCGTGGCAGGTGTCTGTTCTCAGTGCTGTGGTAGACCAGTCTGCAGTTCGGGAGGCGTGATCTGTGAGCAGCTGAGTTGTGACTGTAGCTCTAAGCTGTTCAAACAGTTGACTGTTTGGTGTCCTGGTGAATCAACCAAACCCTGCAGGCAAAAGATTTGGATCTAAGTGAATGTGGGTCAGTCTGTTGGCCTGCCCGAGGCTTCCCCATAGCCTCTGGCAGTTTGCAGGACTCTTAGAGGCTTGGCTCCTGATGGGAGTCGCATCATGCTGGTGCAATTGCTGGCTGCCCTCTTCTGTGTGAGGCAGGTGATTCTTCTTCACGGGATGTCTGCTGTGCTTTAGTGTTAGGGATGCTGTGGTACATATGGGTACATAGGGTGCTTGCAGCTGGGGGATGCCTGAAGCACCATGTGTGTAAGATAACTTGGGCCAAAGTAGCGCACTTCCACTAGAACTGACTTTTGCAGCTGTGAAAACCCTGTGGTGCGAGCAAGGCAGGAGCCTGGCTGGGCTCTCTCAACTCTGCTTGTCCCGTTGTGGCTTTTGTGGCTGGGGATCTGCCCTTCTTCCCTGGTAGGGACTTCTCATGGGAGAGGGAGCAGGCTTCACCTGCCTGGTGCCTGTTGCTGGATGGGGCACAGGAGATGGTCAGGGCATGTGGCCAGACCACAGAGTGCCCCACTTGAGGAACAGTTTTCACCCAAGCAGGTTCAAAACCCTGTGCTCTTGGGTGGGTTGGCTGGAGGCAAAGTGAGCAATAGCCCCACTCCTCCACCACGCGGTGTGGGGGCCTGGTTCCCAGGCTCTGTCCCCAGGCTGCGAGGGACAACTTCCTCTCTGGGAAGTTGCTCAAACCGCAGCGGCTGGCCAGGGAGCCCAGGGCTGCTTTTCCATCCTTGCTGGGGTGATTGCTGCTGCTCTTCAATGGTAGCTGGGGCACTGTGGACCCAGCAAATGAGTTCAGTGAGGCTCCTGCAGCTGTGCACCTTGGTCTTGCCTGGGCTACTCTTCTCACATGGTGGCATGCTCCTGGTCTCTAGCCATCAGGCAGACATGTAAAGCAGGACCTGCGTGTATCACAAGATGTGCAAAGGCTGGTGTCTTCCTGCAGAGAAGTTCAGGTGGCATCTCTGTGCTGGCAGGAGAGAGGATGGGTTTCAGCAGAAAATATAGTCTTTCTTTTATCCTCTGGTTATGTCTTCTCCTGGGGTGGGAAGGAAATGAGTCTGGGAATCACAATGAGCTTTAAACATTGGGGATCTTCTTTCTTTATTTCTGTGCCAAAGCCATGAGCAAGACTCTGGAACACAGACAAAGCCCAGAGATGTAATCCTGAGCACATGGAAGCAGTTTGAAAGCATCTTCTCTGGGGTAACAAGGATGACAATTTGTGCTTAATGCCCTGCTTCTTTCCAAGAATTCTGGGCAGGTGAACACGCTGTTCGTTGTAGCAATGAAAATAATGGTTAAATGCAGGTGACAGGCCAGCTGCATCCTTGTGTCTCTGCCCAGCGATCACCGAATGTGTTCTAGTACCAGGTGGGAATGCAAGAAAGCAAGTGTTTCTGGTGAGGTGTGGCAGGTGTCCAAGGAAGAGTGTGTGCTGAGTGTCAGTGCTTATTTTCCAAAAATCATCATCCTGCAGCATAACCACCTCTGGCCATGCCGCTGGCCATCACACCTTGCTCAGTGCACCCTCCTCCTCGGTGGAAAGCTGGCGGAAGAGATCACAACGTGAGAGCCTTGTGAGCATCTTGCTGCTGGTCACTTCAGAAAAGATGGCCAGCTGGCATGTCTGTTCCTAAATACCAGAGCACAGTCATGGCCTCTCAGCTCCTAGAGCCTAATTTTCTAGCTTCACCTCAAACATAACCCTTTCTGCGACAGAGCTGTGCAAAACTGAACCGCCCTACAGACTGTGGGCAAAGCGTAAACCTGGGCATTGGTGCTGAGTGAGGGTGGAAGTCATGGACACAGGGACTACAGGCCCTTTAGTACTAAAGTACTGAAAGATCTCTGTTAAAATAGTCAAGGTGTCTTCTGCAGAAGCTATAGACTCAACCCACCTGTGGGGACTCAACATATCCGAGCACCTTTTGTTCCTATTCCTGGCTCTCTATCCGTGAAGGAACCCCCTGTTCCTGTCCTGCAGAGCTCAATGTAGCCAAGGTCTGAAAAAGCAGGTAGTAGCACCAATATGAGATACGGTGCTGACCGAAGAGCAATAACAAGCAAGGATAGCCTGCTAGGGTAAGCTGCCCGCTTCTGGTGATGGGATGCTCTGTGCCATGCTTTCTAACCACTCATGATACCTGGCTTTCAACTCGGAGAATTCAATGGACATGCCCTTGTTGACTCTGAAGGTTTGACCATACTAATATCTTTCTGCTGCATGGAGTGCCTCAACTCTGTTGGCTGGCCTAGTCTTTCATTAAAAAACGAACAAAAAAAAACGAAACAGGAGCATTCTTGTGTTAACGTGCTCCTGGCTGCTTTCATGCGTGTCCCATTTGTTGCATCATCGGATACCAAGATGAAACTTCCAAGATCAAAGCAGCACAGAATGAATCTGAAAGTCTTTCTTTTTGCTCAAATTTACCATCCTGCCATCAGTCTGGGATGCCCAGGATGAACCACTACTCCAGCAACGGGGACCAGAGGAAGACTTGCATGAAGACTCCTGCACATGGGTGGAGGTGAAGGGGCCTTATGGACACCTTAAGGTCCATGGGGCCTTATGGTCACCCCCAATGGGATGTGATGCTGTGGCTGCATGGTGGTTTGCGTGGTGCAGGGAAGAAAAGCTGTAGGAGTTCTGGTGATCTGAGCTAGGTGTCCACCTTGAGCTTTGCAGCCTGCGTTAGGTGTGGCAGTGTTCACAGGAGATGGAGTTACGAGGCTTCCTGAGCAGGTTCCATCAGGAGGATACCTGCCCTGAGGCTGCTTGTCAAATCTCAGTGACTCCCAAGAAAAACCTAGCACTGCCGAGCCTCCAACATGGTTAAAGGATGTGGATTATTTGCTGTCTGTTGTCATCTTTCTGAATACATTTACCTTTTGAACAAGGTCCTTCTCATATGCTCGGGAGGCTGGTATGCAGACCCGTTAATGGATCAAGGGGAAAAATGCCTGTGGATGTATTCTCCTTTGTGTTTGGGCTTATAACCACCCACGTTTTGGCATATATCCCTTCTGTGCACAAAGATGTCTTTTAGAAATCGCTAGTTAAATCTCCACCCTCCTTTGATATGTATGGAAATAATGGGACACGTGAGACTGTTTTCTGTTTGGAAAAAAAAAAAATCTATAAAGGGAGTAGCTTTAAAAGCCTGTGTTTACTCCTTTCTAACTCACGAGTTTAGTAAAAGTAATGCCCTGAATTTATGACTGATTTACTTAGCTTTCCGGGAGGCATGCATTTAGTGCTGTATCTGAATATAGGGGAAATGTTTTCATCTGACTATAAGTCCCAGACTTGGCTGCTCCAGGCTGGGAGAGCCTGAGCACATGTTCCCCAGTGAGCTTGGAGAGTCTTGAAGCAAATCTGGGTCCCTCTGACCAGGAGCATTTCTCCCTGCTGGGCACAGACCGACACTTCTTGTGGTGGCCCAGGGCTGAGCTGGCATAGCCACAGCCATCTCTAGGGTGCCTGCTCTGTCCTTCTGGCTGATCCTTTCTCAGAGGTGGCGTCTAATTGTTTTCTCATTGAGAAATATGTGATATGAGCTGCTTTCTCATATCACAGAACCACACAATGATAGGGGTTGGAAGGGACCTCTGGAGATCATCCAGTCCAACCCCCTGCCAGAGCAGGGTCACCCACAGCAGGTGGCACAGGAACACGTCCAGGTGGGTTTGGAATGTCTCCAGAGACGGAGACTCCACCACCTCTCTGGGCAGCCTGTGCCAGGGCTCTGCCACCCTTACAGTAAAGAAGTTCCTCCTCGTGTTCAGGTAGAACTTCTATGTTCAAGTTTGTGCCCGTTACCCCTTGTCCTGTTGCGGGGCACCACTGAGAAGAGCCTGGCCCCATCCTCCTGACACCCATCCTTTAAGTATTTATAAGCATTGATAGGATCCCCCCTCAGTCATCTTTTTTCCAGACTGAAAATATGCAAATCCCTCAGCCTTTCTTCATCAGAGAGATGTTCCAGTCCCCTCATCATCTTGGTAGCCCTGTATCAAAGGTGTGCAGGGATGTGCTCCTTCAAGGAAGGTCCTTGTGCACTTACTGTTTTCTTATGCGATTGGCTGGCCCCTCCTGGAATTGCTACACGGCTTCAGAGTGTTTTCTGTTCCCTGTTGATGTTGCAGGACTTGTATTTCATGAGCATGTGGGAATATGGAGTGCTTAAGGCCAAAAGGAACTATGGCTCGTCTGTTATGGGACACTGGGACCACACAGTGTTAGCTAGCTCCCACATGAAGTCTGGGAGCTCTTTTTTTTTTTTTTTTTAACTAAAACATGATCTTTTCTTTGCAGTGTCCATGCTCAATTAGGGAAGTTGCAAGAGATAGCAAGCCCCCCAGTTGCCTCGGGGGTCTGTCCAGCAGCTAGTGCACCTTCCAGAGGATGTGGTGGGATCTGAATGGGGTCCAGCCACAGTCTCGAGCTCAGGACGCGTGCAAAGCTGGCCCATAAATAATAGTCTAAATGCCGACCCTGTGAAGATTGTTTCTGGCACTTGTCAGCTGTCCTGCTGAAGGATTATCATTTTCTCTTTGAGCACAGGAGGCTGCCCATCTGTTGTAAGATGCCCCCAGATGGGTGTCTGAACACAAGGTGTTGACTATGGCCTCGTGCCTTGGACTAAAAGGTGTTAAAATGAGCTGACCTGCTTGGCTAAGAACTTACTCAGGGTATTTTATAGCTGGCTGGTAGAAACAAATCTTTCATCTGCCTAGAGCGCCCCATTATTCGTTAGCGTTAGGCACAAACGGTACAAGATGCTGTTGCTCAGGCATCCATCTGGCAAACCAACCTGAAGTTGAGAGTGGAGCAAATACTGTAACTAATAAGATGAATGAGCTCAAGCAATTCTCTTGGGCAGCAGAGAGAAAGATTTTTATTTTTTTTTTTAGTGCATTTCCTAGAAGAGCCCTGTAAAGAAAGGGAGGCTGCTGCAACGTCCCAGGACTTGTCTTGTGTAGAAGTGGCCGGGGAAACTCTTGGCTCGCTCTGTGATATCTGATGGGATTTAGCAAGCCTTGTCTGAGCCTGTTGTAGGAAAATGACACTTTGAATGTGGAGATCCCTGGATGGACCATGGCAAATGGTGCTGTGGCCAGGCTGTTGGTGCACAAGCGAGGGCAGCCCATGGAATCTGGTGGTGGGAGTGAAGAGGGGGGCAGCTCTGCCCCGCAGGGTGTCAAGGAGGCATGGAGGGGTATGTGGCTAACGCTGGGCAATGAAACCACAGCTGCCATGTGCTCACGCTCTTCGAGCATGAGTGTGTTGCTGCAAAGGGTGTTTTTAAAAGTACCCAAAGCTTCGCATCACACCGAGTACAGCTTTGTTAATTAATTGCGTGGTTAGATCTATGCCAGTGATGTTTTTTTAAAAAATCTGTGCTTAGACAGTTATTTCAGATTAAGGACTTAATCCCTTGATTAAACTAAACCAAAATAAGCTGGTCTCCAGCTGTAGGATGCTGTTTCATACACAGCTCTTCTCATCTCCTTGCAGGCCCTCATTTCAGATGGAACATGTCTGTTTAAGGACAGAGCTTTTGTTCGTTCTCTCACATGCCCTTTAAACACCTATATCATCTCCCTGATCTGTTGCTAATAGAAAGTAACAGGCCTTTGGCAGCAGGGCTCATTCCTTGCTCCGGATAAGACCTACCTTCTGCTCGGTTCATTGAGAGCTCAGTTATGAGCGGGACACATCCCTGCATGGTAAGGCTTATCTCCATTCCCCAGTTCTGCTCCCCTCTGGCTATAAGAGGACTTTCTTGGATTGTGGGTCAGTGTTTCATCGCCAGTTTGGCCTCTCTAATCTGTTCAGCAGTTGTCAGCAGCTTTTCTGATGTGCTGGGTGTTGCACAGGCAAAGGAGAGAGCCACAAGCCCTGCTCCAGAGAACCTGCAGTATGAAAACCTAAAGGAAAGGGTAGAGAGGCATAACGTGAATACAGAGCTCTGGTGGGAAGAGGTGCTGGACTGCTGTGTCCGTATAGACATGATGCCATTTCCTTCGGGGAGCAGCGCTTGGTCAGGCGATGGTCGAAAAGCAGAGACCTTGCTGTGCAAGATGCTGCGTGTGGCTGGCTTCCCTTGGGGGCAGGTGTAAGTGGAGGGCTGGTGAAGGGCCTGCTTCTCCAGGTGCACAGGCTTTCCTCCCTGAAGGACCGCACCAGGATATCATAGAAGCATAGAATGGTTTGGATTGGGAGGGACCTTGAAGATCACCTAGTTCCAACCCCCCTGCCCTGGGCAGGGACACCTCCCACTAGACCAAGTTGCTCCAAGCCCCGTCCAGCCTGGCCTTGAACACCTTCAGGGATGGAGCAGCCACGATATGTCTTTGGCAAGGATGAATATTGGGGTTTGGGTACGTTAAAGAGGAGGTTTGCTTCTTGTGTCGCTGTATCAGACCCATGTAAACATCCTGCTGGGCTGCAGGGCTCTCGGGCAGGGAGCTCAGGTGATTCTTGCTGGTCATGTTGCCATATGCTAATGTTTGGCCACCTGAACTGCGGTACAGAGCCAGGGATGTACCTGTACCGGGTTGCCTCTGCTCTCTACTGTTCCCTGCCTTTTGCTCCACCATAAGGACAGCATCAATATAGCTGTGCACTAGCTCGAGGCTTGCAGGAGGTCACGCTTTGCTTTCAAAGCAATCTAGGATGTCCCCCTTGAGTGAAAACAAACAACCCCTGGGCAGGCGGGGTGATCGCCCAGCTTTGGGCCTGCCTTTCCCAGGCTGAGCATGCCCAGACCTACAGCATGCGCAGAAGCAGGACCTCAGAGCTGAAAAGCAAATACATCATTTTTTCCCTTTGTTTAATTAAATGAGAGATCATGAGTTAATCGCTTCCAAGCGCTTGTTTTCCTGCAGTGCCTGGAATGATAATCCCGCGCACTGCCCAGTAGGAGCTGCTTTGGCTGCCGCAGCCGCGTCAACCCGGAGAAGGGCCGGGAGAACAGAGGGAGGCATCTGGAAATGATTCTCCGAGCTCCGTCTGCGGAGCACCACTCCCTGCAAGGCTGTAGGAGCTGGTTTATCCACAGGCTGTGGAGCCGTCCTGCCTGCCCCGGCGGCAGGGGAGCCAAGTTGGGCTATGCTGTGCCCTTCACAAGGGATCCCATAGTGGCACGCAGAAAGCAGCTCGCTTTTGGAGGTACAGCCTGCGGGTGAAGCCGGCCTGGGTGAGGCTGCAAACACTTTCCTCCCAAGTGGAACTGGGTGCTGTGCTTTTCTCCCTGGAAAGCCTAAAACAATAGCCCAAAGAGCAGGTAGAGCTGTTCCTGGTTATCTCACAGGAAGGTGGGGTAATTACAGCAGTGTGAATGCCTACCTCTGTAGCTGCACCACTTAATAGTACATTATTTTAGTGAAAACATCCAGAGGCAGGCAGGGTGCCGAAGGCAGGCGCCCTCCTCCCTGCCTCCCCCTGCGCCTCAGAGGGAGTAGCGGAGGGGGGGAGCTGGCACTTGCTCTGGGAAGATTTTTCTCCCTTGAACTCATTGCCGCTGTGATTAGAGCGGCTCAGGAAATGGGGCTGGGAGGGTTCTCCTCCCTGCAGAAATGGAGTGGGAAATCTCAAATTTTGTCAGAAAAACAAGCCTTGTTTTTAGCCAAAGACCTTTTTGAACGGAGAAACGTCTCGTTTTTTAAAGGCAAAGCGGCCTGGTTTTCCACTTTGTGTCAGAGAGTGGAAAGGCTTCATGGAAAGCCCAGAGGTCTGTTTTTACTGGAAATGAGGTTTCTCACGTCAGCTGAGAGCTGAGCAGCCCCAGCCAAGCGGCGCAGCACGGCAGCCTTTGCTGGCGGAGGGACCGGCAAAACCCAGCCCTGCTCAGTGCCTGCTGCGTGCTCCTTTTCCCCCAGTCCCCATACTGGCCGGGGGCCACGGGCAGGCGCAGCGCTGCCATGCTTGGAGCTCTGCCTCTTCCCAGTTTCACTGTTCTTTCGACTTTCCAGTTGTGGGGTGTGGGAGGGTTGGGTCATCTCTCC
This sequence comes from Larus michahellis, assembly GCF_964199755.1. Classification (NCBI taxonomy): domain Eukaryota; kingdom Metazoa; phylum Chordata; class Aves; order Charadriiformes; family Laridae; genus Larus; species Larus michahellis. Next base: position 22,020,037 of record NC_133899.1, read on the forward strand.
TCCCCTCACCTTGGCAGAGTCTGCTCTCCCCTGTTCTGCCTTCACACTGTCCGTCAGTACCTGGGCAAGAAAATGGGAGTGTGCAGGACGTGGCCAGGCTCCGGGCAGCCAGCAGAAGGAGGGGAAAGTTGCGGGAGCTCCTGGCAAAGCCTCCCTGTTGAGCGGGAGCCGAGACGCTTGGTGACTCAGAGCTGGGCGTACCACGGGCACCGCTTGCTGTGCTCGCAGCCTCTCAGGCTCTGCTCCACCACCCAGCAACGCTCCTTGCTCTGCCAAGCCATGGCAAGCGCTGGATTTAACTGGGGCACGTTGGGATATGTAGTTTCATTCTTTGGCTGCTCAGATGGGGGTCCAGGTTTCTCAGAGCAGAGCTGCAAATCCTTTAGCTAAATTCCTGCTGCAAGATGAATCCTCAGTGTGTTACGTGGGCCAGTCCGGCCCGCTAGAAAGGAGCGTTGTCTGCCGTAAGTCATGGGTTTAGTCGGTTAGTCTGGCCTCACCGTACTGATGGTTTTTAGGAGTCTTCAGACAGCATCTGGGCTGTCAGCAGGGAAGATCTGTGCCTCTTCATGTTCTCCTTGACCAAGACTCAGTGTTTTGTAGACAAAATTCTCGAGCAAGGCACTGACTTCTTAGCAAGGTGCTTGTGTGAGTTGTAGGGAAAATGCTGACGGGGCTTTGTGGGCCCAGGTGGGTCCAGCAGCATTGCAGCCCTTCCCTGCACCGACTTGCGTTGTCCTGAGCCACTTGGGTTGCTGTCCCAGGCACTTGTTGGGAGAGCGCAGGTGTTCTGACGCTGTGCAAGGTGTGCACTCCTAGGGATCTTCTCTCTGCTCCCAGGGCAGGCTGACTTCCTGTTCTCCAAACCCATAGGAGGCTCTTCAGGGTTCAGACTTAATTGTTGAGCAGCAGGTCCCAAAGAGGAAGAAGTCGAGTCCTGAGTCAGAAAGAAATGTAGCATGGCAGGAGTTCCCAGTGGCTGGAGCTGCTGTGTAGTTCCCTCTGTGCCCACAAAGTTAAGGCAGAAAATTCAATCAGTGCACCTAGAAAAGCCCAAGAAGCTCCTGGTTACTCCAGATGCCTCTGGGCAGGCTCCTCTCCTGTCCTGCAGCAGCTGCTTGCACCAGAAGAGACAGATGTGTCCCCTGAGCAGGGTTGTAACTGATCCCGGGCTCCTCTTCCTGCTGCCTGCTTGTTAGACCTGGCTTGGAGCTTCTGCCCTGGCACTTGTAACCTCATCTGTCCCTGACTCCTGGTTCTTGCTGCAGTTTGTGATGGGGAGAGGGGCTCTCAGGGCTGAGCAGCAGAGCTTTGCCACAGCAATCTTTATCCCTGTGTTCATTTCACAGCATCTGTGTCTCCCATTATATTGGAGGGGGGCACCCCGCTCATTTCTGTCCCCATTCAGACCTAAGGCTCTGCCAGTTGTGAAGCCCTCCTGGGCTCTCCCTTCTCCCTAGCCCTCCTGGCTGGCACCATGCTGGGTTGTTCCCATCACACGGCTCTGCCCACAGAGCCCAGGCTGTCCCCATGCGCCTCTTCCCTCGCTGTGATCCAGCCCCTGCACTGGCAGCCGGCTCCCAGCTGAGGAGCAGTGAAAGCCGGTATGGCCGGACGTGACCTTAACCTGGGCTTTATTTAGCGGCTTGATTTATAGAGGAGTTATTTTAAAAGCGTGTTTCTCTTTCGGGAGGTGTGGTGAGCGTCTGGTGAAGTGGTGGCAGTGAGCTGGAGTTCATAGGTCCTCCCGTGCTATTGACAAAGAAGCATTTGAGTCCCAAGACACATTTTGCTTGGGCAGACGCTCTCTGGCTTGGTTGGAAAGCGCTCCTGTTTGCCTTTGTGCTGGGTGGCTGAAAAGGAGCAAGTGTTCAGGACCTTTCCCGTGAGGGGGATGTGGCAATACTGTTGGAGGCAGGGAAGCCTGAGACTTGCAGGAGGAGGAATGACTCCCCTGAAAGCAAAGCGTGACCTCCTGCAAGCCTCGAGCTAGTGCACAGCTATATCGATGCTGTCCTTATGGTGGAGCAAAAGGCAGGGACTCCCTGGAGGGGAATTTCTCCAGGAGGCTTCTGTGCTGGGCTCTGACAGCTCTCGGGAGCTGCTGTGGGCTGGCCACGCAGGCAGGCATGGGTCGAACTGGAAGTGTGCTAGGGCAGGAGTGCCCTCTCCTTGGATTCTTGCTGGCTTTAGCTTGTTCTCCCCTTCTCTGGTCACTGTCCCCTCATCCCAGGTCGCAGAGGATTCTCCTTTTGCCTGCTGGGGATTGCGTCACCTGCTTGAGATAAGGGATGTGGTTTGTTGGTAGGTAGGATGGGCTCTAGACTTCAGGTTTATCAGCCTCTGGAGCACGGGATGCTATCCCCTTCTCTTGCTGTCCCGAGATGGTTTGTATGAGTTCCCCATGCCTCCAAACCATGGCTCCTCCACGAGGCAGGCACTGCCCGCAGGCTGGATGTGTGAGGCTGGCTATCTGTGCTCCAGCATTAAACAGCAGGACCATGCAGCCTCTTGCAGCCCTTGCTCTGAGGGCTTTTCCTCAGGCCACTCTGCAATCTGAGAGTTAATTAGTACAAATAAGCAGCCCCATCCCTAGCATTGTGAGTTAGCTTAATGAGTCCGTGATCGGAGGCGAATCTGCTGCTGTTGCAGGCTCCGAGCTCTGCCATGTTTCTCCCTCGGTGTTTCAAGGTGGCTTCTGAGGCTCCACCATGTTTCATCCCCCACCTGTGCAGGACCTGTCCCTGGGAGACCACCCTGGGTGGGTGGGAGCACTGGAAAGCAGTCTTGCCTCTGTCTTCATCTGCAGCACATGGAGGCTGCATCCGTCCTCGTTCTGTAGCTGCCCAGGGATGCTGGTGCCACAATCACATGCAGCACAATGGGATGTGGGAATTTGCTCCCTGTTTGGGGCTTTTTGTATAGAATTAGCAGAGAGTAGTGAAAGCATCTCCTCTTTCTACCAAATGGTAGAAGTTGAAACCTTCTCTCTGTGCCTTCAAAGCCTGCACAGCTGTCATGCCTTCATGGTGTAGTCCAGCCAGAGAGAGATAAAGCCTCTCTGCTGAGGAGTTCACTGTTAGCACTGAACTCTGCAACGGCTACAGGCTACGGTTATTCTGTATTTTACTAAAGGAAGGATAATATATGACTTGGTTTATTTTAACCATATAAAGGATTTTTGATTTGGTGCCAATGTTAATAATTGTCTCGTGAAGGCTTTGCTAAGGCAGCAGGAATGGTGTGAGAACCTTAGAGCGATGCACTGACTTGTGCAAATATTTTGACTCTTTGTTTTATTTGCGATAGTAAACTTAAATTTAATTTGGGGGGGGACTGATATCTGAAAGAATTTTGCTCAAGCAGGGCACGGGGGCAGAAGATGGCACAGAACCAAGCCCAGCTGGTTTTGACTGAGATTTTTGAACCTGTGGAGGGACTGAGGGAAATGATTTTCAAACGCTACCAGCAGTAACGCTACTGTGATAATATCCAAGCACCTGGCTGAGCTTTTTGCGGTGGCTGGTGCCGGGTGGGAGAGCACCTGTGTCAAGGCCAGTTTTATCTGACAAGGGCACAGACACTTGCTGGGACAGGTTGGTGTCAAGAGAGGCTACTGGAGCTGCGCTTGTCTTCAGCTGGCTGCACTTGGCCCATCTCTGTCATTTCACAAGAGCATGGGAGAAGAATGATGTATAATGTTCAGTGTCTTATATCAATATTTACCAATATTATTAGTATGTCCAATTGTGACAGGCTTCGTGTTGGGTTTGGTACACATTTCCCTACCTACAGCCCCCCCCGTGCCTTTTTTAGCAGGTCCAGGGTATCATGTAAAGGGAACATTTCTTGTTTAGGCTGTCCTTTTGGGTCCATACAACTCATCCCATGGTTCCTATCAGTCCGTTTTCTCTTCCTGTATTTCCTGAACTCTGAGTCCTCCCCTCGCACCCTGCATGGGGTGGTCTTGACCAGAACTGGGCAGAGAGCTGCAGGCTGTCAGCTCTCGGCAGTTTGCTCTTGACCTCCACAATCTCTAGTAGAAGACTTTCTCTGAAGACCTGTTCCTGCAGAGAAGGAAGTGCCTGGGAACTTCCAGGCTTTCCATTTCAATTAATAGAATAAAAATTGAGGTTTTAGATCATTCTTTTCTGAGTGGGAAGAAACTTACTCAAAACAGCCTTCTCCTCCCATTCAGGATTGGGGTTAAATGCTTGGTCCTGGCATTCAACTCTTGGAAGTGTGCACATAGGCCTCCTGCTTTTTGAGTCCTTGGGTTAAGAATATGAAAAATAGCTCCTTAACCTCTGTTTATCTGGTTGTATTGACCCTGAGGGGTATTGCAGGAGGCAGCTGGTCTCTCAGCAGAGTTGCAAACACTTCAGGAGCCTGCTGCCATTTAGCCTCGCTTGTTGCTGACATCAGGAGAAACGGCGGAAGTCCTGAAGCAGTGCCGCGCCACGGGCAGCGTGTGGTTTCCCTGTCACTCGTGTTCTGCCAGCTCGGTGCAGGCAGGGGTTGCGGAGGCATTGCCTGGGCGTCCTCATCTCTCCTGTGCAATCCCACAGGCTTTGCAACAGAGCAGGGAGTTTATATTGTGCTTGAAACACCCAGCCCCTAAAGGAGGAATTTAAAGATCATTGAGCTGGGTAGTTGTGAGAGGTGGGACGGCTCGTGTGAGGAGCATCATCTCTGCCGTGGCTGCAGGTCGGTTCAGGCTTGCTCTGCGACTGTTGCGTTTTCCCAAGCCAGTGGAGGTTATCTGGAGTGATGAATGAGCTCCCTTGGAGTGGAAGCAGCAAAACGGTTTGCTTCCTCCTGTCTCTTCATCCTACTGTTCCCCGGTGGCGGCGTAAGCTGTTGTGGCACTGCTTTGTTTAACTTTCTGTCCCAGTCTTGCTGTGGGACTGAGGTATGTTTTCAGGCATGTCCATACAGCTGTTCCTGTTCCGCAGGAGGCTGTAGGGCTTCTGGGCCAGTGGCTGAGATGCTTTTCTTGTCTCTAGTGAAGGGAGGTGGATTTACATCAGATGAGGATCTGGCCAGACACCTGAGTAAACTTTCATTTGGTTTTGTAGCAAAACTCACTCCCACTGGCTGTAGGTCAGCCAGAGGGGTCCCCTCTAAAATAGAAAGGAAAGGAGGGATTCTGATCCTCTCTGCAGATGTGTACAGTTTTATTTTTTTATTATTATTTTTTGGCAAGCTCTCTTGATTTACACCCATACAATAGATCAGAATTTGGCCTCTGACACCGTGGGCTGGCCCTGGCTGGCAGGCTCTCCCGAGTGAATGTGGATGTAGGGAAGCCATCGCCTCTGATGCCTGGGCAGGAAACGGGCATCCTACGTATTGATGAATGTGCTCAGGCACCAAAGGCAACCCTGTTCACACGTGGATCCTGTTATGAGCCATCTCTCAGTCCAGAAAATTCCTGGCTCCCAGAGTGAGCCTTTCATGAGAGGCAAACAACTTTGAATAATGAGGAATCGCACTGGTGAGCGGCTTTCCCCAGTACCAAACGGCTCCGGCAGTTTGTCCTGCGTGGGGACTTCAGAGCACAGCAGCCTGAGGAGCTTCAGCACGACTGCTGCCCCTGCAACTCCCCTCGGCCCGCTGAGGAGCCTAACACCAGGCTTTAATGTACCCAAGTGCTGGCTGGCATCTCCAGCCCCGGGTGCCCGAAACACGGGGCCTGCCAATCCGTCCACCCCATGATAGTCTCTTTCGCTCGCCTGCACGCACTCACGTGCTGCGGTAATGGTTTAATAGCAGCCCCACCCAGCGCAGTCAGGAGAAGGACTTGCTGCGTAAGCAAAAGCTGGGAAATCTCGCCGCTGTGCACAGCACTCGGTGTGCGCTCCGCTCACATTTTGGGAGAGAGCTTTTTTTTTTTTTTTTTTTTTTTTTTGTTTACCTGGAATCACCGGTGCCAAAAGAAACTAGGAAGGACGGCACTTTGATCCTCTCTCCTCCTGCTTTCGGACAGAGATGGCTGTGCTCCTGGGTGTAGGACTCATCAGGGCACCGGGGCGTATTGTGCCGTGGTACCGCTAACGCTTTCTCTTTTGGCAGGACTCGGAGTCGCTGGACGGTTGCATTCAGAGTACGTTATCAGCACTCTACCCTCCGTTTGAGGCTACTGCAGCCACTGTTCTGTGCCAAGTTTTTGATGTGGTGGAGAAGACGTACCGTGGGGATGGACTGCGCTACCTCATAGACTTCCTGATTCCAGCCAAGCACATCCTGCAGTGCATTCAGCAGGATGCCTGTGTGAGTACATCATGCTCTCTCTAAAGCCTGTAAAGGCTTTCTTGGAGAGCTTGCTTTCTTTCGTCTGTAAAACGGCTGCCAAAAAGTCCTTGCATGTGTACAGCTGCCTAGGTGGGAGGGCAGGCAGACAGTTAGGAAACAGTTGAGAAATTGGTATTGAAGCTAAACTGTGCAGAGATCAGATGTGGAGCGGTACCCTCTCTTTCTATAACCAGGAACACCAAACAGAAGGTTTAAGGGGTTCAGAGGGGAAGGTTTAGCCAAGCCTTTGCAACCTGTTTGCTGGATATGGCTGACTCGGGTGGCTTCTAACCCCAGCTGTTTCTTGGCCCAGTGGATGAAGCTGTCGGGTTCCTGCCACTGGCAGGAGGACGTGCGGGGCGAAATGCTGCCAGTCGGTGTTTTTCCCAGAACTCTGGCTCCCCTTTGATGGTTGCTGGAACGGTCGCAAGGCTCAGTAGCCCCGAGGAGTCACGTTACATTTACTGCCAGAACGAGTCCAAGATTAACGTGCTTTACTGTTGGGAGTCTAAAATGTTAGAAACGATGAGTCAAATGCCTCCATCACAAACTTGGCTCAAAGTTTGCAAGATGGGGGGGGAAAAAAACCAACCCCAACCAAAACCAACAACCTAAACTTAGGGTTTGTTCTAGCCTTTTTGTTTCTAAACCTAGAGGGTGTGTGCAGCCAGGCTTTCCATAGAACTACTCATGGTGGAGGGCAAGGGATGTCTGGGACAAGGAAAAATATGAAATAGAAGCTGAAATAGTCAGTTACTTGTTTGTCTCGAGGAGGTGAAAAGCAGGCGGGAAACACTCATCACATATGATGGATCCACGTAACAACCCCTGGGAGCTGGTCACCTTCCAAGTGTTTTGGTGCCATGTTTGTCACGCCGTGCTGTCACCAGCCTCCACCGTGGTGCCAGCCCTCTCTTTGTGAGCATGTAACAGGAACATCCGAGGGTTGTGCGTGCGGATTTTGGGGAGCTGCTCCCTCTCACCCTGAACGCTTGAATAGGAGTTATTCCATTGGTTTATCCAGCTGCAGTTTCTAATGCAATGGTGCATAGTGTGGTTTTCCCCTTTAAAGAAACAAAAGGTAATTACTGCAAGACATTTCACGGCTTTCCCCAATCCGCCTCTCTCACTGAAGGAGACGAGGGAACAATTTCGCGCTCCCCGTGATCTCGGCAGTTTCCCGGTGGTGGCCTGGGCAGGTGAGGCGGCGGAGGGCAGGGAAGGAGAGCAGCCTGCCTTGCCAGCGGAGCAGGGCCCTCTGCCCGCCATGGCTGGCGGGCAGCTAGGCCCACAGGGCTGCTCTCCCAAAGGGGAGGTGTTTGGGGCAGCCTGCAGGAGGTGCCAGCAAGGGGTTCTGCTGGGCGGTGAAGGGACTGTCCCCGGGGCTGGTGAGACCACGCAGCCACCGCGGGCCATGGCTGCCCTCGGGGTGAGGGCCCTGGGGGACCGGGATGGGGTGGCAGGGAGGGCCTTGTGCTGCCCAGCAGCCAATGGGAGGACAGCTGAGGCTGCAGCAGCCAATAGGAGCGTGGGGATGCCTTGATGGGCATGGCGGGGCTTGGCTGAGCCAGGGGCTATTGGAGCAGGAGGTGCTGAGGCGGTGGGCCTTGAGGCGGGAGAGGTGAGGGCGGGGGGGCCCCAAGGGTCCCTGAGGCGGGAGAGGTGTGAGGGTGGTGGACCATGGGGAGTGCTGTGGCAGCAAAGGTGTGAGGGCGCTGGGCCCCGTGGGGCCCTGAGGCGGGAGAGGTGAGGGCGGCGGGCCCCAACGGTCGTTGAGGCGGGAGAGGTGAGGGCGGCGGGCCCCAACGGTCGTTGAGGCGGGAGAGGTGAGGGCGGCAGGCCCCAACGGTCGTTGAGGCGGGAGAGGTGAGGGCGGCGGGCCCCAACGGTCGTTGAGGCGGGAGAGGTGAGGGCGGCGGGCCCCAACGGTCGTTGAGGCGGGAGAGGTGTGAAGGTGGGGGACCATGGAGGACCTTGTGGCAGGAGAGGTGTGAGAGTGCAGGGCCCTGAGGGTCCTTGAGGCAGGACAGGTGAGGGTGGGCGTCGCTGAGGAGTGGGAGAGGTGTGAGAGTGGTGGGCCCTGAGGGTCTCTGAGGTGGCAGAGGTGAGGACAGTAGGCCCTGGGGGTCTCTGAGGTGGCAGAGGTGAGGACAGTAGGCCCTGGAGGGGCTCAGAGTGCTAGCAGACCCCCAGGCTGGCCTGGAGCGTGGGGCTAAGGGACATGGAGGCAAGGGGGCTGGTGGTGGCTGAGGTGTCCTGTTGGCAGGGGAAGCCAGTATGGTGAGGCTGTCCTACACATGCAGCACTAGCACTGTTGGGGGACGTGGTAGAGGGGCAGGAGCTGTGCTTGGAGCCACCCTCCTGTCACAGGCCCAGGAATGGCGGGGAGCTCTGGGCCTGCTTGGTGCTCCCTGGCCTGCCCAGGAGCCACAAGGTGCAGGTCTGGTGGGGGCAGCTACCTGCAGTGAGGGCTGCCCAGGTCTCAGCGTTGGCAATGGGGGGGTGCTTTTGCTGAGGTGTGACACGTCTGCGAGAGTGGGAAGTAAGAGGCAGAGTGCAAGTACAGGCCTCTCAAAGAGCATAGCTGGGTGCCTTGAGCCGTTCCTCTTTGCTTGTGATCCCTTCATGATTTTGTACTTTCAGAGTGGCTCATATAGGGAGATCAAGGAAAGCTCTAGGTACCTTGTACTATCTTTAGAGGTGGGCTCAGGCTATTCTATATTTCATTTAGAAGTCTGCCTGTTTGAATCTTTATTGCTGAAAGTTATTTCTTTCATTTTTTGTGGACTCCTTTACCCCAAACTTCCACTGTGTGCCCCTTCTTTCTGTGTTCGCTATCTGAAATCACAGGACCTATTTCTTGCTACTTGTTCTTTAAAAGTTTTGTCTGCTTTTTAGAGAGTCTAAGCAAAAGCAATATATCCTCCCTAGTTTGTAGTTCAGCTGGTGTGTGTGAGCTTTTACTAAGGGAGAGAAAAAAAAAGTAGCTCCTGTCTGAATGGCTACTGTAGGAAATCTTGAGAGTGCTAAACCTTCTTCTCAGCCGCTGCAGTGACAAAAGTGTAAGTGGCTTCATGAAGTATTAGACAAAGTCATAGGCTTCAGCTTGGCATATTAAAATCAATAGCCTGTGTGTGACCCACAGGGGCTGGAGGGGGCTGTGCCAAGGGATCTGTCTCTGCTCAGCACAGAGTAAGAAGCCAGATTTTGTCCCTGGCCTTCAGATGACATCCTCAGCCATCGCTGTAGCTTTAGGAGCTGCCGTCTTTGTTGTTGGAGCCCAGCTGTTTCCTGAGAGGCAGCTTTATTCCTGGCTGCAGCCAGGCTGGGCATAGGGTCTGCTCCTGGCACTCCTCTTATGAGTCTGGTTTGGCTCGGTAGTGATTGGACATGAGAGGAGCAAAGACTTGAGCCTCAAAATGAAATGTTAAAAAAACCTGAAATAAGCCTCTTCATGTAATCTTCCCTTTGAAGGTGCTTTTTGGAGTAGGAGCAGCATGAGGATGCTCCACTTCTAAAGTTCTAAAACTCTGAAATGTTTAGGCTATTGAAGGATTTACATTCCTGCTTGGACATTACTCTAGCTCTTGCTGCAATTCAGACTGGGGCTTTGTAGGGTTTTTCAGGAACTTCAGTGCGTTCTGGATTTTGGTGGTGGTGATTTAGACAGGTCATCTAAGCAGTGAAGTTGAGTTTTGGATTTCTTAATGTAATGGTTACTCTGCATCCAGGTTTTAACAGAAACTCCATGTCAGGTAGGTGCAGATGGAAATCAGTTTTATGTTTATGCTACTGCTGATGGTGTCTCTCACTTTTCAGTCATATAAACTATTTGTGGTAGTTTGAGAACTGATTATTTTTTTTTTTGTCTGCCTGTTCTTCCCCTCAGAGGCCCTCGGTCCAGATGGCCTTAATGTATCTACTAGGAAGTACTCTAATGGCAGAAGTGTTGATATGGCCTGGTGTAGGGTGCAATTGTATAGTCTTTTCTGGAAAATAGCACATTATTTTTTGTTTAAAACCTTGTTTACAAAATATTTGGATCGAGCACTTCTGTAAGAGGTGTAATCTGTATTGACCAAGGTGCTCTGTGGGTCTTGAGCTTGACGGAAAAGTCAGTGAAGTATGTATGGCCTGAGACTTGCTGAAGCCAGTAGCAACTTCTGCAAACTGTGTGCTATAAGAGGAGGTCTTGGTTTGCAAGAACTGAACTCAGCCGTGCTATGCGAGAAAGGGAATAGTTGGTGTAGAAGCATCTGTGTCTTGGAGATTAGAAAGCATGAGAACATACGACTGCAAAACTTAGCTCCCTGTGCCTTTGAGGGAAGTACAGGAAACTGCGTTAGATTTTAGGCCTTTTTAATTCTAAATTATTAAAGAAACAAAGGGAGGGGGCAGTTGTTCTGCATTCAAGGTTAGAATATAAAGGTAATCTTAATATGATCCTTCATACAAATGACAAGTAAGATTCAGTTTAGGAGTGATACAGCATGTAGATACAACAGGAAGGCAGTTGCACTAAGTGAACAGAAATAAAATTGCTGTGACTGAAATGGATATGGAATTGACTGCGTTGAAGGAAAGAGGGACTGTCTGGCATCAATCCTGGAATACGGAAGAAGTTACCATGTAATGCTCAATGTCTGATAACAAGGATTTTTATTGAATCTGTTAAGTCAGACCCAGTAACAAAATACAGAGAACAAGCTGAGTGTACAACAGCAGGCACTGAGCAAGGACTGAATTAACTGACCCATTAAAAACTGGATAATGTTTTTTCATGGGGTCTGTTCCATGGCAGGTAGCGTAAGACTAGCCTTTTTCATAAACCAGCTTTCTCTAGAGAGAAAAGTTTTGTTGTGTAATCTCTTCCATAAAGGATTATTATGGAGTCATATGGAAAATTAATTACTGTGTCAAAGGGATGGAGGTTTATGCAAGTATTGCAAGATGGGTAACAAACTGGTGAAAGGGAGGGTGATTGTACTGCAGTGAAAACTGAGTTGGAGACAGGAGTCATGAGATGCACATTACTTCTCATCCATGACCTTGACATAAAGAGTATGCAGATGACAGATACTTACGATGAAACCAGTCTGGGAGATGGCAATAACCTAAAGGAGGAGGATAAATGTATTACACAAAATGAACTCTAAAACTTTGTACTTATGTTTTCATAATGGTAGACTCAGAGGGCAAGCGTGTGCCTCTATAAAAGTAATAGGCAGAATTTGTGTTGTGGACTGGGGTTCATCAGTTTGGAAAGAAAAACTAGCAGATGACTGGGTTACCTTAGGGACATGACTGGAAAACAAGTGTGATCTTAGCTTTGAGATGCTTCTAGCACAGTTGGGAAGTGTTGGTGCCTTTATACACAGTGTTTTGCAGTGCTTTACACAGTGAAAAAGTGTAACAAAGAAATGTATTTAAAAAAAAAAGAAAGGCTTCACTAAGGAGGCATTTCAGGCAGGCCTAAGAAGTGATCAAGGGAGACGTGTTAAGATGATGTGATGTGGCTTAATAATTTTAAGCAATGGGAGCACATCCAGAGAATAAGCTCCAGGGTTGAGGAGGAGGAATTGTTGAATCTGAAGATGATTTGGGCTTTCAAGCCTCTGAGCAACTTTGCATCAGGTGCAGTGAGGATAAGAAACATGGCTGGGCTGAAGGTAAAGCTTGGTGAACATAGGAAAGAAATTACTTAATGCCATTACCTGTTGTTTCAAACCGTATGAGGATCCAAGAGGTTCCTTCCAGTTCTGTGGTTTGTCTGCTATGTGGCAAAATATTTGAATTAAAGTTTTTTTTTCATCTGTCTGGCCTGCAGAATACACAATTCTTATAAATTGCTTTCTCTGTCAAGACTTTCCATGTGACCATGTAAGAGAAGGAAGATAAAATGTTTGGAGCTTAATGCTGCCACTGCTAAAGTCTTTGGGCTTCCAGAGGGCAGCTTTCTAATTTAAGTATTGCATCTGATACAGGTGAATCCTATCTAAACATCTCTTAAGACAGAGAAAGATGAAATTAATCATGAAATTGATGGCGTATGTTGTGGCTCAGTTTGAATCTTACTTTACCTGTCTTGCATAGGCTCCTGATAGTACCAGATGAGTGATGCTTTTTACCTGCTTCCATGCTCTTCAATTTGGCTTAACCAAAATTAGGTGGAACGTGCTGCATACTCCAGTAGAGCAGATTAGGGAATAAAAACAAGTACTCAGACGGACCTTGGCATTTTCATTCTGCCTTTCCTCATCAGCAAAGGTCATTACCTCCCTTCCAGCAGACCCAACACCACTTCATCAGACAAAAGACATTTTGTGGTGCCAGGATGACTAGTGACATCCTGTGCAATGAGGTTTCTGCATCTACAACCCCTTTCTGGCAGATTGGTATTGAGTGTACCTGGTACAAACTAGAGCTCACTGTGTGCGCTCTGGAAATGATGTGTAATATTTGCCACCTTCTCTGTTAAGGCTGTGGATGGTCTTTAGTTGAGGACAGTGAGTTTTGTCAGTGCATTATAAGCAGGCTGCTGTCTGTCTGCGTTTCTCTAATGGCGCTTGGTTAGGGATGCTGTATGGTCTGAATTTTCACTTTCTTAGTCCAGTTGTCCTACTGAGTCAGAAATGAAGTAGAGACAGGGTCTCCCAGTTTGAGTGCTGGGAGGTGAGACCACCTGATTTCCCTGTGCTGGGATTCTGAGGCTTAGACCTCTGTCTGAGCTGACCCAGCTTTAAAACATGACTGAGACTTCTGGCAGCCGGTTGGTTCATATTCAGGTCCTGAGATGCTGGTGATTTGCGTTGGTAGCTTTTCTTGGTTCTGCTTTTTAAAGAGAAGACCTCAGTATGGGAAACTTCCCTACACTAATAACCAAAGACCCTAAATCCATCTGTTGTATCACTACAGTTGTGAAAGAGAAGCATTGATCCCTCTTGTCCAAAAGCTTGAGCTGAGTTCCATTCCTGATGCTGAAAACACTTTCTCTTTTCTCTGCAGGTTCAGTACTGTGGCTTGCTGTTTCGCCATGAGGGCTGGCCCCTGTGTATTCATGAGAAGATTGTAGTCCAGCTGGCTTCCATTGACTGGCGAATCTTGAAGCCTGGTGACTTCTACCTGCAGGTGGTCCCCTATCTGAAGAAGTCTCCACGAATTGTATTGAAATGTTTGGCAAAAGACAAGCATAATGTAGAGGAAGTCGTAATTCCAGAAGTTTCCTATACCTCTATTTTCACTCTGGAATGGTTGAGTACTATCAATGGAGAGCGGATGGGTATAGCACTGGAAAATTGTTTACTAACCACTGATGATAAAATATTTCGTGTCCCCTGGGATAAAGTGGTTAAGCCTGAATTTATAAATAAACCAAAAATAATTGAAAACAGTATCATCTCTCCAGAAATAACAGAGGAACCTTCAATTTTGTACCTCCCCATGGACCATGCTGAGAGCAGTTCACCAGACCTAGGATCTCAGTATCTACAGGAAAAAAGTCCAAATCGAGACAACCTGGTCATTAACAGCAGAGCTCCGCAGCTGAGTGAAGCTCTTGTCAACGGTGGGTGTGCAAGTCCTGTGCCTCAAGAGAACTTGAAAAGTGACCTTGAAGGGGAGTACGTTGAGCTGACAGAAGTTTCACTGCCCAGGTTTGGGCCACAAACAGGCTCTTTAACCCAGTCGCTAGCTTTAAATTATCTAACTCAGCCCAGAACACGAGTGAATGCATCTAAAGGCAAGCACAGGTTTATTGTCATTCAAGACAGTACCTACTCCAAGAACTTAATTCAGTCAGCACTTATGCAGAAGGAGCACTGTCAAATGGACACTCTGAGGACTTCTTCTACGGAAGTTCTCAAAAATGTAATTCCGTTGGAAAGCAACAAAATGATAGCACATGAAGAACTGTCTCCAGAAGGTCAGCTGATGTCAGGGCGTCCTGGAAACATGGGGAATAGCTTTCCTGTAGCTGAGTCTCCTGCCTGCAGTGCAGAAGATTCATCTGCAGAGCAGGAGACCCGCAGCGAACACTCAATCGATTGGCGATATGCACTGTGCAGCTACAGTGATGTGTGTGCTAGTGATGGTGTCAACTGCAAAGCACAAATGCCTGGTGCTCTTGGAAATGTGGAAGGAGCAAGTGATGGTCCTAGAGGAAATCCTGGTGTTCAAACATTGGAGCGGAGCTCAGAAACAATTCTAGATGCTGCTGTTGCTCCAGCTAAAGAGGAGGTGATACTGAGAGAACATGGAGAACCACTGACTGAAGATCAAAATGAGGTGACACAGGTGGATTCCTCTCCTGTGTCTGTCCTGGGATCTTTGGGACCACACTGCACACTGCAGGAAAGTTCTGATGCTTCTTGCCAGACTGTCAGTGAAAGTATTGCGCCAGGCCAGGCCCCTACATTGCTTGTCATGCCTGAGAGTTCAGATGTAGGTGTGGAGGGAGGCTCTCCTTCAGGGAACACAGCAGATGTAGGAGCAGTCGGTGCTTGCTGCAGTGATCAGGAAGCAAACCTTAGTTCTCCGTTAAATCCTTCAGAACAGAACCAAGGAGAAGTAGATGAATTTGAGCCGGGAAGAAGGGACGGCCCTGAGGAAGTCAAAGAGACTGAACAAATATTGCCTGTAAATGAGAATCGGACTAGTCATGGTCACTGTTCTGTCAAAGCTCCTACAGATGGACTCTTGTTAGATGGTGAAGAGCAAGAGATCTCTGCATGTCAGCATAATAAAGCTGAAGAAGCCATACTACTCCAGAGTGCTCTGTCAGCAGAGGGTGATCAGATGGCAGAACAATTAAATAACAGTGACTCTTTGGGCCTTGATACACAAACAGAAGGCTCAAGTCAATTCGGAACCCAGAGGTCTGGGGAAATGTGTGAGGAACCACAAAGACAGGCAGAAAACCAGGGCCATAAAAGTGAAGAGAACTCTGTGCTGAACCCAGAGTGTTTTGTGGTACAGGACGTGAAGGGAGGGGAGGAGAACCGGGGAAGTTTTCCTTACGGGGAAAAGTCAAAGACTATAGCCTTAAAAACACTGGAATCCATTGAAGAGGAACTGGAAGTTGGACCACTGTCCTCAGGACCCGCTGAAGGGCGTGCAGAGCCCACCGCTCTGCACTCGCACCAAGAGGCAGCTTCTGGGGCATCATCTCCTAAAGGTACAGCAATTGGGTGTTTGTGTTTGTCTGTTCGATAACATGGATAGAAAGCAAAATCCTCGAGAGGTACCGCCACCAAGTACATCTGCTGGGAGGCTTTGGGATAATAGCACAAACTACAGGAAAGTGAGTAGGTTGTCATGTTTGTGGGTTGAAATTAGCTTTCTCTTCACACGTGAGTTCATTGTAGGTATTTTGTTTAACAGTTCTTTGCAAATTTACATCACTACAGAACAAAGTTCTGGTGTAAGAAACTTTTAATTTCAGTTAATCTGATTGCTGCAGACCTCCACCCATTATATGCGTCTTGTGCACATTATGGATGCATGCAATAGGAATGCGTGAGAAGAGAATGTGTAACTGTACAATTCTTTCATAGTTGAAAATTGGCTTTAGGAATATAGTTGTGGCAAGAGGAAGCATCAATGGATGCCACAGTAAAATACTATCTGTGTAACATGACCTGAAGATGAACAATATGTGTGCTGGTAACTGATTTAAGAAGCAAACTGCAGTGTTGAGGGATTCCTCCTTTCCCCTCCAGCATGCTTTATTCAGCATAGTTATGTTTCAGGTAGGAGCTGTTTAACTTGAGTGGGACAGCACAGAGAAAATAAGCATCTAACTTCAACTCAGACGATATGTTCAAGCAGGTTAGTGCC
Source organism: Larus michahellis (assembly GCF_964199755.1). Classification (NCBI taxonomy): domain Eukaryota; kingdom Metazoa; phylum Chordata; class Aves; order Charadriiformes; family Laridae; genus Larus; species Larus michahellis. The sequence goes on from NC_133899.1 coordinate 22,036,165, forward strand.
CAGACTTCTTGCTGCCTGGCGTCCTGTGCTGGAGCTAGTCTCCTTCAGAAGGAATTGAAGAGGCAATCCAGGTCTCTCTGCCTTTTGCACCAGACTGTAGGCAGGCGGTGTGTAACCGCACAGACACGATGTTGGCTTTGCCTAGCTCTGCTGAGTCTGGAAAGCTCTAGCTAGATATGCAGATCACATCGAGACGCGTGTGTGGCGGGGGCGGGTGAAACATGCCATTCCAGTTCAACAGCTCATGTTCCCTGAGACCCCTGGCTAGGAAAATTACCCGGCTTGGAATATTAGAGTGAGGACTCTTGAAAGGGTCAGAGCTACAGACCCACACTGCTAGAGCATGTCTGACCCTGTGGAGGAACAAACTGAGAGCTGGTCTGTACTGGGATGGGCTGATAGTGTAACGCTTGCACTGGGCCTGAATTGTTGGATAAGAGTCTACGTCACCACTGCAGCACTACTACATTTAGCTGCAAACACAGCTACTTTCTCAAGTGTCCAAAAGTCACATTTTACTTGATGCCTTAACGTGACCTCCTAGTGGAGCTAACGTGTCCATTGATTAAAATGAAATTTCATTAACACCCACACCAGGATATTTTAATTCCGTAATTAAGCAGGCCTGTGGTTGCCAGGCATTTCTGATACTTTGGGAGTGACAAGCATTTCTCTTCTGTGAAATGGAGGGGTCAGCTCAAAAGTTCGTATCTCTGAAGTGTGTGTGTCTCAGCATCTACCACCATGCACAGAAAAAAAGAGGTCACCTTCTGCCTGTCTGTAGCTCTTGGGGGATGTACGCCAGTGGGTATCCATTCCCCTGACCAAGCTGAACCTGGCGTGACTTCATGTTTGCGCAGGACCAGGCCTCAGAAAACTGGTTGAGTGCTGGGTGCACGCTTTCCTCATGACTCTAGTGGCTGCTTGTTCCGTGTTCCCATCTCTTCTGTCTAAAATTAGCCAGGTCCAGCTCGTCTATGAGATAATAAGTGTGATATTTTTGCTGCTCTACAGGATGAGTCTTGGCCGCTGATGTGGATTTCGGCAATGACAGACCCCTCTGGGGTATGTGTGGAGTTTGGTTTTAATCAAAGACAATTTAACTGTTTCTGTGGATTTGTCTGAAATAAGTGACATATTTATGGCCCAATTCTGATGATGCTAAACTTTGTAATTGCAGTTAAAAAAAATCCCACCAATGTGTTATGTCAGAGCTTGTAATGCAAAAGAAACAACCTAAATATCATCAGAACACTCCCACCTCCACCCCCCCCCCCAAACCAATGAGCTAAACTCTTTAAGGCATAAGGCATCTCAAATATCTGTTAATGCTGGGAGCATTTCTTAAACACTATAGCTGGAACTGTAATAAGATAAATCCACTCAATTACATTTGATTGCTTTGAGATCCAAACAAGCCATCCCTTTATCTAGCCCCATTAAACCCTCAGAGATACAATAATAAGATAATTCGGAGATAAAATTACAAAGTGAAGCGAATGTCCTACTCTCTGTCCTACAAATGGACTTTTCCAGCTGGTCAGTCTGTAGGGAAGCTAAATTCTCTGTCACTGTCTCTTGTTAAGGTCATTTTGCTGCTATGATTGGAAACTGTGGGTATCTTGCCTAAACTATAAATAACAACAAAGCTTAAGCTTTACTGGGCCAATTCGGATCTGCAATTCACACCTCAGTAGTAGCAGGCAGGCACACGATTTCCTCTCTGTGAGGTGGAGGAGCTTGCTTGTTACAGCAGACAGTGTAGATTCTAATGTCAAAATGCACGTTCAGATCTGGGGCATCTGAGTTTGCTGCATCTGTAGATTTTTCCTGGTCCCTTAAATCCCCTTCCTCCCGCTCCCAGTCACAAACTGACCTTATTTTCTGCATAAATATGATCTAACTTGGAAAGATTTTGAGTCAAACGTGAGCTGTTTTGAGTTGGTGGCTTAAAATTTACGCTGGTTCCATTCACAGAAAATCTGACTGCTCTTTTTCCCTAATGACTAACTTCAAGTGAAAGTGAATTTTGAAACTTTGAAGCTCTGGAAAGAATTCTTCTATTTTTTTGAGGGCGGAAATATCTTGATATTCAAGATATTGGCTGAAAAGCCACACTGGGCATATTCAGCAGCACCTGTTAGGGCATTGCGTTCCCGTTCCCTGTTACTACGTGATGTTAGCGTAGATGATACTGGTGCCGGGGCAGTTTGCAGGAAAAATGCTAATGTCTCTTTGAAATGCACACAAGCAAATCCTCCTCTACCACTTCCTTAACCTCAGGGAAAGGTGGAACCTGCAAACACGGCAAATTCAGATGTCCCAGTTCTCAATTTGCTTTTTGATGTAATCCTCCGCATTCTACAATTTCCGCTTCAGTAAGTGCCTCCACCCCAGATTGCAAATAACAAACAGTGTGCTTGGGCCTGTTCAGAGAGAGGTGGGGTCTGCAGATCTGAACTGAGCCTTAAAAGCCTAGGGAAGAGGTTTGTTTGGGCAAGCTGTACATAGTCTGGAGGCTGCGCAACTCCAGTGAGGCTTCTTTGGGCCTGAAAAGCCCCAGTACCAGGACTGTGTCTGGTGGGCTGAGCAAAATTGTTTCTCTCTTCTAGATTTTGGGATCTGCTGCCTCATTCCTAAGAGATCCAAGGCAGGGCTGCCACGTACACTTATGTTTTTCTCTTGCCTTGGTGTGGTACCTTCAATGTAGCTATGTTCCCTTTCTAGTTGTCTTTAAAAACTACCTTTTGGTCCTCTTTGCAGGCTTTCTTCATTTAATGCAGATTCCTTTACTATGAACTGTGTGGTTCTGCTTATTGCCAGGCCTTACAGCTCCTTGAGAAGATGTTCTCCTGGAAAGTCTGCCCCCCTTTAATGTGAGACGCTTGGGGGGTGACTTAAGGCAAGGTAGCCCATCGATGGGAGATCCATGCCCCTCTAACAAGCCGCTTCAGGAAGATCTACCAGCGTTGTCCAAAGCGAATGAGCTCTTGCATCGCTGGAAAGCAGGAGCTGAGGTAGCACTAGGCACAGAACTGAGCTCCGATGTGTCCCAGAGCCATGCAGAGCCCTGAAGCCATGGCAGCAGCTTACGTGGTCAAATGCAGCAGATGCCAAGCTGGGTTGCAGGGATGCTCCCTCAAGTGGGGTGTTACCAAAGAGTAAAGAGCAGCTATTCCATCATGGCCTCGATGGTGCAGAGCCCTGGAGCCCCTCCTAGTTTCCCCCCCACCGTCAGATAATTTTGCGCAGTGAGCCATGCTGCTCAGGGCGCTTCTCTCGCCCACTTTAGCAATTTTGAAAGCAGTTTGGGCTGAGCCTCAACCTGTAAATCACCCTCGCTGCTAAAACTTGTATTGAAAGCCACTTCAAGGACTGCTTTGTTCCTGGTCCTGCTCTTTAATGAAGTATTGGAATCTGTTAGTAAATAAACTGAGTCAATTGTCAGCATTGTTGATGCAGCAGGAAGGTAGGATGGTTAAAGTCAATTTGAAATAGCAATTAAAACGTCTGACTTCATAGCAAGCAAATAAATACTCCAGTCTTTTATTTTCGTAGAGAGGTTGATTTTTTTGTTGGTAGATATTGAAGTATCAGGATTTGCAGTGAAGTATAGCCTTTTTTTCTAGTATATCTTTCTGCCAGACAATGGGACAGCCTAGCTGTGTATTTGGGATGCTAAAGATGTATTGTTGAAGACACATTGTTGGCTTCCAATTCTTATAATGTTGGGAAATGGGGAATAATACTTCTTGCACAGTAGGTAGATTATTTTTTTTTTTTCCTTCTCTCCACGTACTGTTACATGACAATTGAAACTTTATAAAACTAGCATTCGTTTCGATGTAGTAGCTAAGATATTTAATTTTAGAATTAATTTATTCTGATAACTTGTACTTTAAAGCTGAGGTGTCAGGCAAAGGAAGCATTTCCTCCATCTCTCAAACAGAGCTGATTGGTGTAATCATCCCGTTCTTCAGGGGTTTAAAATAGGTTTCTGATTTTCACATTAACCATTAATTAAAAAAATCTGGATGAGCAGAACAAAGTCTCTTTGGCTAATTTCCAGCTGATTTGTCAGCCTCGAGTTAACTTCATATTTTCAGGAACTAATCTGAAAGTGGCGTTGGGGGAGTAATTCTGCTCTGATGGAGCAGCTCTCTCTGTCAGAAGCTGGTTTATCACTTCAGCAAGCTCGAGCTGCTGGAGCTTCGCCAGGGACTTGCACCGCGCCAGGCTTTCGGGCTGTGAGCAGACATGTACAGCTTGATACGTTACCTTTAAAAATGACTTTTGACTGCGGTAATCCTGATCTGAATTGAGATTTTTGTAACTTGCAAACTTCACAATAAATCGGTTTATTCTTTTAGAATTACAGTAGTATTAATGTTATAACCAGTTTTGGAACATGCGTGCTAGTGACACGAGGACTGGAGGAGCTGCAGAGTGCTGGGGCTGGGGGCACGTCCCTCCCCAGTCTGGGACTTACCTGGGACCTTTTGGGTGGAGCTCTGCTCCAGCTTCTCACTGCTGCTTCTCTTACAGGCATGGTGTCAGAAGGGGCAGAGATGAGAAAAGAAGCAAGTGGCACAGATGTGTTGAAACCAGTGAGTAAAGTGAGTGCCCTGGAGGAAACCTCAACAGCTGTTACTCCCCCGCCATCCCCAGCTGCCTGGGGTGGTCGGTCTGCACCTACCATAGTCAAGGATGTGAACCCAGAAGTGCTCAGAAGCGGAGTTGCCTGCCTGCCCGGTGAGTAGCTGAGCCAGAGTGTGTCTGGGAAGTGTGGTTTGTAGGAGGGCAAGGGAGATGAGCCTTTGTTTGCAGCGCTGCGGACTGGTGCCAGTTCCATTCCTTTCATCCCAAAGCCCTCCAGAAGCAACAATTCTTGAATCCTCTAAAGTTTCTGGGTGGGAAGGACAGGAAGTAGAAATTCCCTCTCATGAAGGTAATGTTAACTTGCTCCCAGGAGTCTCAAAATGTTAACCAAGCGTCTATGAGTCAGAAATGCCAAATCTGTGGGCTCATACCGGTGGTTCAAAAAGAGAAGAGTGAGGGTGCAGCTAATGATGGGCTGGTGGGCCTGACATCAGACCCAGTCGAAACAATAGAAACTTGATTCACTTGGTAGATAATTAAAGGATAGGAGTGTAGAAGATGCTGTTTGACAGTGCTCTTGTGAAGCCAGTTTTATTCTTGGTAATTAGAAGTTTGGTTGATTAAATGTAGCTGCCTAGATATAATAGATTTTTAGAAAACATTTGATTTCATGACACGTAGTGTTGAAAGGAATACCCCAGTGAAGCGTGGATGAGCAACGTGTAGGATGAACGATAGCATAGCTAAATAGCAGATGACAAAACCTAGCTATCAAGGGAGGACTTCCCAGAATTGTTCTGCTGAGATCAGTTGTAGGTCAAACGTTATTCAGTGTTTGCATCTGATATGGCAACAAGTATCAAATTGCCGCAGATAAAACTTCTACATGGGACAGATATTGGCAGAGCGGTAAATAAAGCTGAGGGTGTTGGACAGAGCAGCCAGGATCGCTTGATGTGCAGGGCCCACACAAGAGGTCTTTGTGTTTAACTAAACACCAAGTAAAGCAGAGGAAGCGAGATCTACCTCTCCAGTGCGAAACAGCTGCTTGGCAGCATTCACGTATGCAGCCCCTGTGGACTTGCTTCCTTCTCCAGCTGGGGAGAGGGCTGTCCAGTGCGGGGCAGGAAGATTAGCTGCATCCGATCAGCTCAGGAGCCACGTATGAGTTGAAAATTGGCTAGGGAGCGGAGAAGAAGTGAGGCGACCTGTGCAGTGTGGAGAAGTCAGGAAGGAGAGCGCAAAGGCAGCACAGGGATATCCCACTGGGTGCTGGGGCTGCAAGACCAATTTTGACCTCAAGTGTGTGAAGGAGAGGGGATGACTAGCCAGATTAAGAAAGTGCTGTTATCTCTGTGTACTTGTTGGTGATGCCTTTCAAATAGTTTCATCTGTTCTGATGCCTTTGTTATAAAAGGAAATGGTGAATATTGGAGGTGGTGCAGAGAAGGGTGACAGCCCTTTCTTGTAGCTGAGTTGGGTATCTTATGGCAAATGACTGGAAGGTTGTTTATCTCATAAGTTGATAGAGAATGAGGTGAAAACACCTTTGTGCACGGAAGGACGGAAAGGGAAATAAGACTTTTGCAGTCTTCTGGAAAAAGGGGAAATGAGAAACTGAGTGCAGGGCAGAGTTATGGTACGTTCAAACATGTAACTTTGCACTGGGAGGTAAATTGCTAGAACAAATTCCAAAGGAGGATTTCTAATCTTCTGGTCTGCTGATCAGGTTAGACACTCTTATGCTGTGTACAACCACCAAAAAATTACAGGGTTTGACAGAGGGGCCTTTCAGAGAAGCTCACAGTTCATACTGTTGTAGAAGCCTGACTGTGGTCCAATGCTCTAGTTGCTTCCTTTGTCACAGATTCCTATCGTAATGTACAAATGTTAAACAAAACAAATGCATTTGAATATGGGAGGAAGGGATTGAAATGCATTGAACAAACAAGGTTTGGGTTTGATACTGCTTCTAAGAGAGGAATCACATTTTCTGTAGAAGCTGTATTGGATTTGGCTGACATCTCTTCTCTCATGTGTCTCCTTTTGGATTCCAGTGGGCAATCCTCACACCTGAGGGAATGCACTCACCACTCAGTTAAATGCTTTATGGTAGACATTGGTAATGATAGAATAATTACATTAGAAAGATAACTTTTAGAATGAATAGTGAATAAGAGCTAATTAATAAACTAGTAGCTGATGGAGTTAGGAGTAAATTTTCCTTTCAGGAGAGTTTCCTTGCTGCATTCTGTTTTTGAATTATCTGGTTACGCTGCTGTTGGACACCCAGCCCTGGCTGCTTTTTTGACCTAGTTGGGCAATTCCCAGGCTCCTATGTGGAGGTTCAAGGTTTAATCAGGTTCTGGTGATGCCCAGCCTCCTTAATAGATGAAAGATGTTGCTTCAGAGTAAGAAAGCTTTTACTGAGCCTGGTTATCGAGCTATTTTTCCAGTAATTGAGTGCTTTGCTTTTTTAAAACTTTCTGATGATCCCCTTAGCTTATGAAATAAGGTATATTAATAAGCTTTTCCTACTTGCTCTCCAGCTTTTGGATTATACAGCATCCCGTATTTATGTACATTACAGAATACAGTATTTCTGTAGTAATAAAACTCCTCCTGAATCACACAGTTGATGAAAGATTTTTGTCCCTGCTGTTAGCAGGAGAAAGCCTGTGGCACGATTCTGGTCCTTGGGAGGTAGACAGCCCTGCTTCTAAGAGATTCCCATCTGTGTCTGTGGCCCTTACTCAAGTCACACCTTAGCGACAGATTGAGATCTCACCAGGGTGCTTTTCTGTGCTTGGGGCTGTCCATCTGTATCTGTTTTACCTGTCAACTCGCATGCTTGTCCCTGGGATGGGGAGAGACGTGGTCCAGGACAGTATCTCCTGTGGTAGCAATAAAGTTCAGAGGAGACAGAAAGACATGGCTTTCTCTAAGCCACTGGTTTTGTATTGTGCTTGGAATTTTCTCCCCCTCTCTCATACGGTTTGAATGACAGGAAATGGCTCCTGTTCTTGTGAATTACTTTTCACACAATAGAGGTGTAGTCCCTACTGTTCTCCAGATCGCTTACATTCCTGGTGACCTGGGTGAGCGAAGAGCGCTGGTCACTTGAGCAGGCTCGCTCCAGAGGCACTGTCTGCTTTTGGATGGCAGAGGAAGCTGTGGGTCTCCAAAGCGGTGTGTCCGCCTGCTCTTTACCTCTCCTTTGCATCTCAAGAGGAGGCTGGACGCAATTCCAGAAATCGCACTGTTATGTCCTCATCAGAGTTCTTGGTGCACATTGTGGCTAACGCCCAAAGCCAGACTATTGTTTAGTTTTGGGAGTTCATAGGGCAGACTTGGTTCCTGTGATAAGCTGTGACTTTGGGCTTTTGGAAAGCAGGTGGCATAGAACTGTTGCCATGGCTAAGTGAAGCAGAGGGGTTTCTCCTTCCTCAACACATCAAAACTCAGCTGTGTTGCCCATTCTGTGCCTTATCGATTCCCTTGGCGCTGAGCAAGCTCTGAAACTAATGAAAACCTGGCACTGATTCTGTCCTTGTTAGAGCAGCAGGCAGGCAAGAGTGTGCTTCTGGGCTGTCCACTCTGCAGCCTCTGAGGATGAGCTCCGGGCTCCTGCTCCAGGGCTTTGTTCCCAGAAGAAGTGTCTGGTGTGTGTGTCCAGTCTCATTAGGTAGCGCATGTTGTTCTGCAAACCTGTCCTCATTCTCTCATCTGACAGCAATGTGAATATTGTAACATAAGTGGAGATGAGATTATTTATCTTGAATTCAAGGTTCTTGCTCTTCTCAAAAGGTTGAATTATTAGCCAACATCAGCCATATTTTATGAGGAAAGTGTTTGAGTAGAAGAGAGCAGTCCAAATTTAACACTACCATGAGAGAAAGGCAAGTAGAGCTCAGCTATTTCACTCTGGGCAGCATTTGGGTACTTTGGAAGTGTGTTTATAGCCTACCGCAATCTGCAACATATGCTATATCTAGTTCTGTGGAGTGTTTCCAGGAAGGTGATGGAGTGGTGATCAGGGAATATGAGACATACACACCTGGAATCAAGCTCTGTTGACTTTCTTTGTGTGACTTTTTTTTTTTTTTTCTTCCCCCCTCCCTCTTTTTACAGGTACAAGGGATAAATCAGGACGTGCAGTGGCCATAATAACAACAAGGAACACAGCCTGGTTAAACCCCCACTGCAACACCACTGAGCTTGTACGCCTTCTTCTGTACCTGCATAGCATCCCAAGGTTTGTGATGCTCTAGGGCGGGCAGGGCAGACACTGCTCCTGTGTCTGCTTTGCCTTTTAGGGGTGTGGAAGCTGAGGCGGTGAGTGGAACGAGTTGTCTGGAAACTGGCCTGGAAATCTGGTCCAGACAGTCCCGAAATTGTACAGGTGGGGGTCTCCCGCTAGGGTGAACTGGCTGGTGTTCAATAAGCACTTTGGCTATTCCTTATGTGCCTTGTGCACATGGTGTGGTAGAGTTAGGTATGTACTGAATGTTTTCATGCATTGCCATGAATCCAAGCCATTCTTGCTATCCTTCATTAGCTCAGAAAATGGGATTTGAGAGCTATGATGGGGCAGTCATGCAGCAGCTCTGTGATACAGTGTTCTGACATGATATTTTAAGGCTGGGCCTCCAAGCTGAGAGGGAGGGAGGATCTGCAAGGCTTGAGAAAATCTGCCTTGATGTCTGCTGACAATTGTTTTTGGAGTCTGCAGGCTGGAGTTTGCTGCAGCTACTCTTCCTTTCACTGTGACTCTCCCCCCACCCAGCTCATCTCAGGCTCTCCTGAGACTTTGTTTCACTTTTAAATTATTAAATAATAACTCTGTTAGTAATATTTTTTTTTTTAAGCCTTTAAACCATTGATAAAGGGAGCAAGCTTAACTCAAAGAAGCTGCTACTCATGCTTTGTTTCTTATGCTTCTCCTTTCAAATCTGATTCTGGGCAAGATAGATGTTGGGTCTGATCCAGAATGGCTGTTCTTGTGGAAGCAGCGTGGGTAAGGCCAAGCTTGTCCCTGGATGCAATTAGGAAGGACTGGTTTTCCTGTATGGATTACACAGCAGGTATCAGCACCTTTGCCATCAGTGAGATGTATCCTAGGAATTGGAGAAATGAGAAGTTCAGGTGGAAATAGCAAAGGTAAAAACTGAGCAATCCAGGTGGTGGTTTCCATGTATATATTTTGGTTAGGAGAAGGTGGCCAGATAGTTCCACATCCTTAGAGGGCCCTAATGTACTGGGTTTTTTTCACCCTGTCATGAGTATGGGTTCTGTTTCCATAGTCTTGTTGATTTTTATTGGTAACAAACATGACCTCTTCTTTCTCTGTTTTTGCAGACCAGAATGTCAGGCTTTGGGTCTGACTGTTCTTGTGGATGCCCGTCGCTGTTCACCGGTTCCTGCTCTCTTCAAGGCATTCAGCATATTGCAGGTGAGCCTTGAGCTTGGGCAAAGGATCCTAGTTGGCTTGCTGTCTCTGTTGGATGTTACATCTCCATCTGCTGCTTATGTCTCCATCTGCCACCTGGCTTTCAGTTGGCTTTGGGAGGTGGATTTGTGCACCCAGTCCTGTTTTAGGAGGGTGACCTGGACTTGCCAGACGCAGACAAAGCAAAAGCCCTAAGCAAGTCTGAGTTAGGGGAGAACACCCCTCCCCACCCCTCCAGATTTACTTCTGTCTCTGTGCTGAAAGCAGCCTATACTGAAGTCTAAATGCTGTCCTGAATTATCATGCTTGAAGATGATGTCCCCTGCACTGAGAGGCTGTGTGAAACATGAGGGGATTTTTGCCCAGCACAGAAAAGGGAGGAAGAGAGGCCTCTGCCCGCTGTGGAGGGAAGGGGAGGACACAGCTTGTCATGCCAGCTGGAAGAGCGTATGCAGCTGTTGAAGTGTCTGTCGGTGAATGATTGGAATCGGACATGCTGTAACTCTATATCGCTTCAGGTCAAAGGCTTTCATATCAGTCACTTGGAAAGCAAATGGGTTGTGTTGCCCCCGCTCCCAGATAGCTTCTATCTGCTGCTGTTAGAAAGCCAAGGAGATGCTGGGTTGTAGTGATGACTAATCTTGTTTAAGCAGGTGTTCCTTTTAAATCAGAGCTTTGGTCTCTCGGGACTCAAACTCTGCAAACTGGATCAGGGCAATGCTTTAATGAGGCTGGTGTCTCTGTGGTTTATGTGCTTCGGTGCCACATCTGAGAGTTGGGGCTGAGTCAGAGGTTTGTCCTCCTGCTTCCTGGGCTGGGTGGTGCTGTGAGCTGTATCAGTGTGCTCATTCTCTGTGGTGAAGGAGTAATCTGGTGCCCTGCTCAGTTCTGCAGAGGTAACAAACAAGTTATCTTCTCTTTTATTCTGTGCCCACATAGCAGTGGGCTTACTAAAGCTTTTGAGCATTTCGTTGCCCATGTAAGTTGCATGGTCGTGTCTTAGTGGGATGATTTGGAAATCAGCAATGCGTTGAGTCACAGTGTGCTTTTTTGGGTCCCCAGTCTCCTGCAAGCATGGCAGGAATAAAGCCATTCTAACCTTAAGTTTCTTACCCTCTGAAACGAGGGAGGGAGGGAAGCTTTTTGCAGTGCTTCTGTAATATCCTGGTGTGGTGGCTGTTTGGCTCTGAGCACCTGTTATCAGGGTGGTGCAACAGTTAGTTAACAGGGATTAATGTGCTGCAAGACAGATTGCTGGGGCTGAGTGTGTGCTCCAGGTAACAGTGACTGACAGAGGCTGATTACTCTGCTTGTGGTTTTTTGGTCCTTACACTGACTCTTCTGCAGACTCTGTAAACAAGACCTGTTCAGCTAGCTCGTCATCTGATTATGGTGCAGGAGTAATCCCCTGGCTCCTCTGAGCCTCTTGGAGATCCTTGGCATTTACCTCTGTGATCCCACAACAGTACTCTTGTCTGCTCTGAAACAAGGATAGAAAGATACAGAAAACTGACTGTAATTGCAGCGAGGCAAGCCAAGCTTTCTAGAGCACAGCAAGGTTTGCTGGCCAGTGGATACAGAAGCACAGTCAATATGTTGTGTCTGTAAGGTCACAAAACAGATCATCTCCTTGGGGTCCTTTCTGAAATCCCTGACGCATCTCCCAGTGCATCTCCCACGCATCTCCCATCTTACCTCTGGCAGACTCTCTGGAGGTCCCTTCTCTCCTGTTCTGCTCCCCACTTCAACAGGATTTCATTTACATGGCTTTTGTGAAGCCTACTATCATATTGTGTCTGGAATCTCCTAAACGTTGAGATCCAGTGTTGCTTGTTCCATTTTGAAGGGACCTTTTCCTCTTGAGCAGTGAGGAGCACTGCTTCACAGTGGGTAAGCACAGATTGGATGACCTAATGCAGAGTCCCTTCCTCCTGCAGTGCTTGGATCTGTTAACCCTGGAGAACCTCCCTGGGGAGGGAAGACTTTGATCCCACAGGTTTCTGGGTCAAGATCTGGGAGTCGGAGGAAATACTTATTCCACTCATCCATCTTTCCGGAATAAATGTGTGAATGGACTTTTAAAGTGCTAATAGACAGCTTTTGGTGCTTGCAGGTGGCCTTCTCTACAGCGCTATGAGACTGTCCATTGTTTTATCTAGAGCCCTCTAGTAAACTGGTGAAAGCGTCTCATCCTCTCTGTCGTCAGGGTTGGGGGAGTTGTGTTCTGCAAGACTTTCTTCCACCTTCCTTTTTAGAATATGGGTGGCTGGGAGGTGCTGGAAATCCTTCTGTCCCAGACAGCACTGGGAGCAGAGGCAGAATAAAGCACTGCAGCAGAGATAACTCAGGAAAGGAGCAAGGAGGAACTGTGGCAGCTCCGTATGGAGGTGAGGGGAAATGCGCAGTGCGTATGTGCTGCAAGAATAGATCATGCTTGTTCCTGTGGGAAACTGCCTAACGATGCTTTGGAACAAGGTTTTTTGTGGTGGTAGATGCTGCTGTGATGTTTGGTCACAGGTTGTCACCAGTAAGCTCTCTGCTGGGGGACCTGTTCAGAGGAACTTTGCTGCTCAGTAGTGCTGGGCTGATCCCTTGGTCAGTGAGCAGCAGGGTATGGACAGTGGAATCTGTGTGCTGGCCTTCAGCGAAGAGATATCTGTAGGATTTCCCTCTACCTGAGTCTTTATAGAATGAGATTCTTTTGAATTTCATGTATCAGTCCTGTAATCTGTTGCATCTGTGTGTTGGATGGGGAAGGGAAGAGTCTGTTTATGAAAACAAAGAGATACAGTAGCAGTTGAAAGCAGGAAAGTCTGTGCAAACCTTTCTGTTCAAGAGGTGTATTTGCATGCCCCGTTACTGCAGAAGTACAGAGGACTTTGTTACTCTGACGTTAAAGACTGGGGACCTCCTACTACTCCATAAGAAGTGGTTACTTTGAGATTGAACGTGGTATTTGGGGACTGTCCCATGTGCATGGGCATTCCTCGCAGCCTGTGCTTCAGGCTGCGCCAGTGATGGTAAGTCTGGCCATGGGCTTCCCTTTGGGTCAGGAAGCCAGAAGACTGGTTGAGACTTCAGTTTGAGAAAGATGGAAGAAAGAACCTAATTCTCTTTTTAAAGAATAATAATAAAGGGATGGATGTTCACCCTGGTGCTTTCTGAGCTCCTGTTGATGCCCCTCTATTCTACTCTGTCCACACTGTCCCTCTTTTGGGAGGCAAGGAGTTTGCTTACATGCATGGGACTCTGTTTCTTTGCTTCCAGACAGCTGGTTTTGCTAGCAAAGGTGGTAAGAGATTGTGCGGAAAGCTGCAGGAGAGCTTCCTCAAGTAGTATCATGCTGCCTCCAGCTCCGCCGGTCTCCCGAGGCGCTCCTGTAAAACTGTTTTACTGCAATTTGATTGCTCCATCAGTGCTGGATGAGACTGACTTATCTTCAGCTGTTTAAAGAAAAAAAGTACGATGAAAAATACTTGATTTCTTTGTCTCTCCTGACAGCTTTATTTGTGAATGGTTTTTCAGTCTCTATTTTCAGCAATAACAAACAAGCAAGTGAGTGTTTTGGCTGTTGTTGTAACTTTGTGTTACACCATCACTACCTTTATCCCTCACTCATATTGCACATCGCGTGACTGTTGAACAGGGGTTGTGAAAGAGTAAATTTATTTAGTGCCATGAACTGTCTTGAAACTGTGGCTAGTCTTCATCCTTCGGTACTTTCTGGCAGACAAAGTCAGAGCTGCCGATACAGCTGTAATACCTCCCCATCCTCTCTTCAGATGAGCTTTAGTATTTACCTAATACAGCCTAATTATGCAATAAATTCTTTTGATCAGTGTTCAAATGACAGTGAAAGCGTGAATCATTTGCTTTGGAGAAAGGGATTTGGGAAGACTTGAGAAACCTCTCACTATTTTTGGGACGTGTTTCAGTTGGGATTTTTTCCTGCCAGCTCAAAAGGATGTTTTAGGATTAGATGACAGAAAGGTCTTTCCCTCTGCTCTGGAATCTCTGCTGTTGCTTTTGCTTGCAGAATTGATCTCCTTGTGTTGGTGTTGTTTCTTAATTGCTGTGCTGGGCCCAGTGTCAGGTTAGGCAGCTCAGTCTCTACTGGTACACTTGCCTCTGTACTCTGGCTCTGCTGCTCATCATGGACATTTAACCTTAAATGCTGCTGAAACCATTTATTTAAACAGGGTTCCCTTGCTGTCATGGCCTGCTGTGTGGCAGGTTCCTTGCAGCTCAAGCCGTACCAGAAAAGATTTGTTGCTTGAGAGTTTCCAAGATATTTGCAGAGGTAAAGGCCATCTAGGAGACATCTAGATGGGATGGCTCTTATTTAACCGTGTGGAATGACAGCTCAAATGGCTTGTCTCCTCGCTGTCCAGATCCAGGCATCATGTGTTTCGTGGGCCCTGTCTCCATGGTCTGGATCTTTCTGCTATGTTTCCCTCTTCCTGCTGTCGCTCTCTGTGCCTGTTTCTCACTTCCCTGTAGAGTTCTTCTATAATTGGAGAGCTGCTCCTGGATCACAGAGTTTGAACTACAGCTGCCAGACATCTCTTGTATTTGGAATTTCTGTCGGTTTAACAGTAGCAACAGGATGCAAGTCCTTGATTGTGAGTTGGCAGTAAGTAAAGACAAGATGACATTTTTGGCACTGTGGGGACAAAAAATAACTTCCTTTCAGTTAGGAGAAGTGACCAGGAAAGTTATCAAGAAAAAACTTGCACATTGAACATGGTTTTTTTTCTTTCCGCCCCCCCCCCCCCCCCAACACACTTCCCTGTGTACAAGCAGAAGTTTTTTTTAGTACAGCCAAGACCTGACCTCTTTCATTGCTTCCTTAAATACTGCAGGACTAGTTGATCTGAAGCAAACTACCTTAAGGACGTAGCCTTGGTGCTCTGTAGAATGGCCTTCCCTGTACCTGGTGACTGCCTTCCAGGCTTCCTAAATGCCTTTGAAGGATAAATTGTAATCTCGTGTGCAAACCTGGTATGGTACGTTCTCCTTAGCAAGCCAGGCAGATAGGTAATGGATTTGTGCTCTGTTCTGTTTTAGGACATGGATCCTCACTGCATTCATGGAGTACTGCTTCTGGTTGAAAGAGATCTGACTTTTCGAATGGAGAAGCCACCAGCAGGACAGGTAATGGAACCATTCATCCAGGGGTTGCTGGGGAGCTCTTGATATCCTCTATTTAACTCTCCCAACAGCGAGTTCTCTGCTGATGCATTTATTCTCACATGAAATCTCTGTAGTTGTTCTCAGTATTTTATGGTTGTGATCTCTTACGGATGTGGTATTTATAGGGTTGTAAAGTTTATGCAGGCTGAACGTATCTCTGTCATGCTGTGTTTATTGCTGAGTCTCCACCAGTGACATTTGCATCATAATTATGTCATTCTGCTGGGGCCCTCCCTCAGTATGCAGGGGGTTTGTTGGGAGTGTGGATAGCTGTATGGAGGAGCCCTGCACAATTAATAGTAATAGAGATGGGTGCTTTTCAACTTCTTATGGTAAAAAGGGGGGAAATCCTTGGTCAGGAAGAGATCTCATTAGGCTGAATCCTGAACTCCATCCTTTGAAGGTACTTGTTGCTTTTCTGGATTTTGCGTATCTCATGTTTCCTTCCCTCATAGTCGCTGCTGTCAGTGGCTAAGATGTCTGCAAGAGGGGGAAGAGGAGATGTGTATGTGTGTGAGGCTCCCTTTGCAGCTGAAATGTCTGAGAAGACTAACAGGAGGTGCTAATGGAGGAGGGAAAATCATCACAACATCACTGAACACCCCAACTAGAAGTAAATCTGCCTTGGTATTCCATAGCTGTGTAAGAAATGTAGGCTCTCAGCCATTCTTTGTCTGTGGTGAGCAAATAGATGCATCTCAGCCATCTCCCTCTGCTCTAAGACTGTTACAAGAGTGGACTGGAATTATGTGCCTGCCGAAACCCTGTAGACTTTAGAGTAGGCCAGGACCTCCCTCTTGGCTCCTGGGGATGAAGACATTGTGAATAACAGCAGTTTTGCTGTGTGTGTGGTGTGCAGCCCTGAAAGGCTAAAGAGTAACAAATGCTATTAGTCCATTTCCTGATTGCCCCTGTGTGGAAGAATTTGAAGTGAGAAAGGGGGCTGCAGGTGTGTGTGTGCAGGGAGAGCTACAGAAGACATTAAACATACTGAAGAAATCCAAAGTGTGTAGGAGGGAACGGAGCAAAGGGTAATAAAGCCATCGGCATGCGGGAGGAATTGGAAGCATCATCGCTATTTTGTAAGGAGGTGGAAACTTCACAGTGTGTGTGTGGGTTAACTGTCTGCACCTGAGTTCCTAGTGTCTGGGCTGGCTTCCATGTACCTGCAGGAGCACTTGTCTGTTTCTCTGTTGAGTATAAAAATGCTCTGAGGTCCTACAGACTCACAGAACACAAGTTATCTGGGTCAAGATCCAGGAAGCACTTGAAGCGAATAGCTGCTGTGATGAGTGGGTGGCTGAGGGTAGGGCAGAGGCTGCTCTGTTTGACTGTTTTTCCAGGAATTGAGATGGTGAAGCTGGGGGCTGGATTTAACCTCCCAGACTCTCCAAACAAATGCAAATCTCAGCACAATGTGAGAACATAGGAGGGACTTGCTGTGCTTATACTAGGAGGTACCGGCTCTGGAGAAGGCTGGCTGCTGCCAGAATTCCATCACAGATGTTCTGCTTGGTGAAACAGCATGTTGTGGCCTGCATTCCCTCAAGGTTCGCCCACTAAGCTGTACAGCAAGCTGCTCTAAGATTGAATGGATTTATTTTTTTTTCTTCAAACTGTAGTTATATTGCAGATATACTCTGTGTGCTTTGTTTCTGTGCAAGATAGATAAAGAAATAAAGGATGCTGTCTTTCATTGACCTTCCCCTCCTCCTCCAGTGCTCACACCCTAATGCAAATGTGCTTTTATGTCTTCTATTCCTGTGCAGTTTGAACTTCTCACCTCCATGAAATCCCTCCATAAGCATATAGACAGCTCGCAGCTGCCTCTAGAACTGGATGGGACCTTCCCTTATTGCCACCGGGACTGGTTAGGCTTTCGCATGGTGAGTAGGATGTCTCGTGTTCTTTGGCATCTGAAAGAAGAAACAGCATGGTAATGGAGTTGAAGCAAGAGGAGCTTGTCAAAAGCTGAACCTACAAGCATTAAAAGACAATGGTTCCTGTAATAGCTACGGATGCAAATGAATCTCTGTTATCAAAAGAATACTAATGCTGTCTTTATAAAACGGATGCATGCTGCAACCTATTGGCATGACTGCAGGAACTAAAATTTTCATTTTTATCTCATCTCCTTGAACTGCATTAATTCAGAATTGACCATAGTTTGAAAGGAAGGAAGAAACAATCCCGTTTTATGTGATAGACAGTGGCACTTCTCTGTGGTTATACTCTGAGGCTTAAGGGCAGACACTTGTGCTAATCTCAAGAGACAGTATTAGTATCATATTGCCTTTGAACTAACAATGAAGAACTTGAGCATAATAACAATAGTTAGATCCTGTTGGTTTTGGAGCAGGTTCCCCGGACCAGGCTAAGAGAGTTTACCAAGGGGTAAAAACTGCAATTCTGGCAGGAGTGAAACCTGGAAGTTGCTGGTAATCAGTTCAGATGCTTCTGCTGTGCAGCAGGGGATGTGCAGGCTGCCAGAAGTCTGCAAAAGTAGCATCTGTGGCACCAGCACCCAGCTCTGTGTACACTCATGCTGTGGAGGGACCATAGGTCCTGTAGATCATGTGCTTGCTGAATCTTTAAAAGCTGTGTTGAGACAAGATTTGGCATGCTGGGACTAGACAGGATTAAATCTCTGTAAATCTGCACAAAAATTGGCTGTCTTCGCATTGCGTTTGACTTGCTCACCCCGCTGGATCACAGAACCATCGCCTCTGCTTCCAAAATATTCAGTGGTCTTTTGGCGGGGATCTGGCTGCCCAGAGTGCTGCGTGGCCCACGGTGCAGCCTTTGAAGCAGGTGAAGATATCACTGCTAATACCACTGTGGTGCTGGTGACAAGCTTCAGCAGTTTGGCTTAGCACGTGACAAAAGTTAACTTATCTTTTCCAACTTATTTTAGAATGCATTTTTTAAACTTGCACATAAAAGTACTAGCATGAACCCGTGCTGATGTAGTAGAGGTACAAAAGCCTAATCTTGGTGCCTGGGGTTGAATTTAAGGTTTATTTGGCAGTGAGGAGGCGGAGTAGCTTTGCAAGAGGTTATGGATTAGTTTTCCGGACAGAGTTGAGAGAAGCTTGAGAGCTGAGGTGCTCTGTCCATGCAGAAGGATAGTTATTGAAGGAAGGAGCATGATATCAGAATACTTCTTGTTTGTACCTTGCATTTTAACATGCAAAATGTTAGTGTAGAAATCAATCTGTATGGGTTGCCTATTTATATGATGAGCTGTGTGTGATAGCACACCCATATGCTCAACCCTTTTAGATCTGCAGCTATGTGGCAAACAGCGCTTATTTCCTGTCGCAGTGATCTCACCTGCATCCTGCCTGCTAATCTGTCACTGCTGGGGCTGTTCCAGCACTCCAGGGAGGAGGGAGTTTGATTCAGTAAAGATTCCAACAGTTGCTTTTTTTTTTGTGTTTTGTTTTGAGCACGCTTGTTTTGGAATAGCTGTTTCTCTCTTCTCTGATTTCAGTTGGCTAGAGGGTGGCATCTGACAGTATTTAGGCTTTATATCACCAACTTCTCTAACCCCTGTGAAATGTTTGGGGTTTGTTTTGTTTTGTTTTCGTTCCCCCCCTCCTCTTTCCCCAAAGAGGAGAGATTTCGTATTTGTTGGTAGTTTAAGGTGCTTCATCGTGGAAGCTTTCCGGTTTCCTAATCTTTAATTTGCACTACTTTTAATATGAAGAGAAATGCTTTAAAGTAGAGAAATTCCAAGTACTCGTTCTATGTTTTGTTCCTCCAGAATTCATGCGTAGTGATTCATCTTGGTGGGAAGTTACAAGAAATGCTAATGTGGGACATAAGTGGACCAATTTTCTTTTCTGTAAAGCATGACCCATACAAGCCATGAGTATGCAAGTTCATAAGGTCTGCATAGAAGCCTTGGTATAGAGTGAAGATCTGAAGGCTCTGATGGGCCTCTCTTTGCTGATACAGCCTCACCAAATAGTATAATCGAGCCCTTGTGTTAATGTGTTTGATCCTCTCTTGATTTCTGTACTGTTAACCTTGAAGCTGAAAAGACAGCTTTCCTGTCAGCCGTGAGACAGTAATCTCCGTCTTGGTCCTTTCTTCTTGTAGAAACTGGAACATTTGCTACAAGGATGCCAAGGTGCCTGTGCCTTCCTCCAGGGAGCCATCCATAAAGTGGAATCTGGAAAATTACCAGAAAGAGCGGAGGTAAGTGTGTCCCTTACCTCCTGTCAGAGGTGGGCCTGGGTCAGAAGAGAGCAGGAGGCTGAACAGCTGCAGAAAAGCTGTAGCTTTGAATTTGTGAGCTGTAGTAGCAGCATATTCAGTGTGGCACTGCAGAGCTGTTGGGACAGCAGGATGAGTAGAAGCTAATCCAAATAAAGTGATAGAGGCTCCACTGGGTGTAGAAGCTGGTTCTTTGATCCCTCAGCATCACTAAAGGTGATCTCTTCAGCTGTGCTTGTTGCTGCTGGGTGCTTGCTGCAGCGTTGGAGTGTGTTCTTAGCAGCTCCACAGCTCTGCCGCCGGTACTAGCTTTGGTGTCCCCAGTACTGAGCAGCTGCCTCAGGCTGTGTCACATCAGATTGGCTTGAATGGCCTGGAAGAAGGTTAGGTGACACCATAGATGGCGTTGCTGAGGACAAGGCTTTGCTGCATTTCCAGCTTTGCTGCCTCCAGAACAGAAATTTGTAAGTGGGCAAGGGGAGAAAGGTACAAAGGCCGAGACAGTGTTGTTGCAAACATGTTATATCCCCTATGCTTGAGAAGCGGCTGTGCCTCTGACAGAGTAGAAATTTCTGCCAGCTCTGCGCTGAGTGTCCCGGCAGTGAAACAATGGAAGATACAATGGTGGCTTCTCTGGCCCTTCCTGCAGACATGCGTATATCCACAAACCCTTCCCGTGCATCTTGTCCCACAGCTTGCAGCCATGCAGGTCCAGGTGCTAAGAACAGCAGGAGCTACCTGTGAGTGGAAAATGAGGCTGGAAAGCTTGTTCTTTCTATGCCCAGCAAATGGAGTAAGGACAATGATAGGAATTTGCTTTCAATTTTAGCCTGGTGGGGAAAGTATTGAGAGCATAAAGAGTGTTGTTTATCGCTTTGGGCTTGTCAGGCTTGAGAGAAACAGCTGTGGGAAGCAAGCTCCCGCTTTCCTAGGGTGGGCCGAGGTGAGATGTGGTTTGTGCGTGTTTTGGTTTGGGCGCTGGTTTTTGCCTGTTCCCACATTGCCTATAGGTTGCAGTAACTGCTCATCTCGCTCTTGTGATTCCTTCAGGAGGCAGCTGTGCTGCTGAGGAACTACAGGCAGTTGATGAAGAATGTTCTTGAAGATGCACGGCTGGTCAGACTGCAGCTGGAGGGTGGAGCGCTTCTGGCCAGACTGAGGAAGGAGGAGTCTTGTGTCACCCTCACCCACGACTACAGGTGAGCCACAAGAGTGGGAGAAGAGGAGATGGAGATGAGGAAAAAGCAGGTGCTGGGGTCTCTGTGAGATGATCCCATCGTTGGTGCAGCTTCCTGTAAGGAGGACTTTTGTTGAAAAAAGCAAAGGTGAAAATCATAACAAATTTTACTCTTATCCTGACTGCTTCTTCCCCAGTCCAAAAACTTGTCTGGGTGAATACACTTAGATGGTTAAAGTTCCTTTTCCAAGCTAAATCAGACTTGCCTTCTGTAGTGGAGAGAGGGCTGGATATTTTGTGCACCTCTAAAACACAAGTCTTAATTGATGATGCCAGTGATGAATGTTTTAGGTCCAAGGCATTTATCGCTGTGTGATTTACCAAGGCACTCCTTATGCAAGGGGATTTCCAAGGACCTTAGCTGTGAGGAATGCTTTCTGGCTGAAGCAAGCTCTGATCTCCTCGCACATTGTTACGGTTTGCACAAACAACTGTTCACTGCCCATTTGCAGAATGGGTATGAGAAGCAGGGACCGAGAGAGGCCAGCTGTTTGAAATCCCCAGGACATTGCACAACTCCTGTTTGTACTGTTCAAACACCTGAAGCCTATCAGCGTGTGAAGGCCTCTGTGCTATGTGCTGTGCAAACAGCAAGGTAGAAAGAAAGCCCTTGGCACCCAGGAGCTTCCTGCCTGAGTGTGAGAGAAATGCTGGCGTGTGGGTGCAGATGAGGGTGTAGCGGATGGTGGCGTGGCGTGGAACAGCTCTGTGCATCCGCAGCCTGGCTCTGGTTAAACTCTCTGTTGCCATTGCAAGCTGGGAGGTTTTAAGGGAGGGAATGGAGAGGAGATAACAAAATAGCTGGCAGGCTATGTCACCCAAACACCGGGAAAAGAACATTGAAAAGTCAGCGAGTGGATGACAGTGCAAGTTCCTACCTGTCACTGGGAGATGGGGGTCAGCATTTCGGTGCTGAGTGAGGGGAGCGTGGGGAGAGGTGTAACCGTTTCTTTTCTCTGCTTGCTGTGACTCCTGTCAGCAGCTCTGGCAGGCTGCACAGGCACAGTTTTCTCACTGAACTGGTGAAGTGCTCTTGATGCAATTTTGGGTACAATTAGTACAGTACAGCCTTTTATTTCTGACATGATACAAAAAGCACAGATAATGGGGGTTGGTTTTTTTTTTAAATTTATTTTATTTTAAGCAACGCATAGCAACTTTAGAGTCTTAGGAGAATGGGGAGAACATGCATGCTTTTTATGTTTTGTTTTGGTTTTAAGCTAAGCCTGTGTTCTTATGCAGGGAAATGATCAACTTTGAAACCTGATCTGATAGAGCCCCTAGGGATAATTTAGTGCTTTGATTGCCCTTAGCAAGGGCAGAGGTGGGGGATACACACAAAATTCTTTGATTGCACAGTGTCCAAGGGCAGGCTGAGCGTATGTAGCATGTTCTCTGCTTAATTCAGGGTATATTTGTTGCCTGCCAGTATGCATGGAGGGTGTGTGCTATGGCTCAAATATATGTGGCTCTCTAGCCTGAGAATGAGTAAATGAATATAGTGGGGGGAAAAAGCTACTCCTCTTCTAGCCTGTGTAGTAATTGCAGAAACTAAAATCCATGCAGTATTTTAACTGAGGAAATGCCTGCTTGTCAGGTAACTTGCGACAGAGAACTAAAGAAGTCAGCCCTTCCCTGTTCTGGGATCCTTTTAAATGCGGAAAAAGCTTTGTCACTTGGCCAGAGAACTCTGTATGAAGCACTATCGGTTTTAGATCCTCCATGGCTCTCCACTTGCTCCTTTTCTCCAAAATAGTGTGAGATATTAAAGGTTCTCAGCTCTCCTAACCCTGGAAAGGCTCCTGGTTTTCAAAGGCTTTAACTAATAGAATCAAAGTAGGGTAGGGACAAAATATTGTAGTTGGCCTACTAAGCTAGTATGGAGTGGCTATTGATGTATGTGGGTCTAATATTAGATTTTTGACTCGTGATGTGTGAATATGGAACAGGATTGGTTGTGTCCATACACTTGGCAGGGCCTGTTGTATTTCTTTTCTGACCTTCGAATTGTAAAATCTTGATCAATGCTTAACGGTCTAATTTCACACCCACTCCCCCAATACCTGAAATCAAATTACTTACAAAAGCAAGTCAAGTGGCTTTATTCTTCTGAGACACCTTTTGTCTCTTGTTTTAATCACATGTCCCGTTGTTTTAGGTTGTTTTTTTTTTCTTCTTTCTTGTGGTGCAAAAATCTGATCAAGCAGAGAGTCATGACTGCAGAGGCTTCTTAGTCAGAAGTTATGAGGCCAGCTGTGAACAGCTAACTGTCAAAATATACAAGAATTATGCACAGAGGCAAAAATCGTAAGAGCACGAGTTTTCTGGACTCCTAGTGCTCTAGTTAGTTAAAATATGCCAACCAGAAGTGCAGAGCTAAACGTACAAAACGTGATTTTTCTTAAGAGACACAAAGAGGACAAGCCCAGCTGCACCATCACCTTGGGATTAAACAAGCAAGAGGTTGACTTGCTTCTTTGCAGGGGACGTGTTTTGCCAACTCTGACTTTGTTGCTAGTTTGTGGCTTCACCTTCTGGTATTCTTTTTGCCACATGGTAAGAATAGAGATGGACAAATCCATCTGAAAACACTTGACTGCAGGTTAGAGATAGCATGCTAAAATAGGCAAGGAAGCAGGCCTGTGCTCTGTGCAGGCAGATGTTATCTGCCAAATACCTTTCTGGAGCATATAGCAAACAAGACTTGCTTTAGTCTTTCTTTAGTAATGAAACTCTTCCCCTGGGGTTGGTTTTGGCATGTTTCCCTGCTCTGCACTCCAGGAGAGCCGAGATGCCCTTTGAAGTGTTTTGTGACACAGAACAGTGGGGTCTCGTTGCTGCTCAGGTTTGAGCATGGCTTTGCGAGGGTTTACCAAGCCAGTGACACAGCTCCTTTCCTGCAGAAACTGAACTCATCCCATCAGAGGTGTGGTTGTGCAGGAGACATGCATTGTGCTACATCCATTTGTTGCTCTTTGAGAGCCTCTGGGAGTCTTTCTTGGATGGTCCCATCCTGAGAGATGCTGCAGCATCACAGCAGTGGCTTTGACCTGTAACTCTACTCACTCTCTGTTCCCAGTATGAGCTGACCAAGAGTCTCCATGCTCCTTTCTTCACTAAGTACCGCTGTAAAAGATAGCCTTGCCCATCCAGCTGCTTATCCATGAAGGGAAAGAAAGACTTCTCCAAGCAGTCTCTCTGGATCTCAGCCTTTTCTCAGCTTAGAAAGGAGGAGCTCCATTACCGGAATACACATCCTACAGGCATCCCATTGCAGGGAGCTGGCTAAGGGGATGTGGTGGGCTCAGCTGGTCCCACACCACTCTCCCACCAGGAAGACCAGGCTGAATTTGGCCAAGAATTTGTGTGGGTGTGGTACTGATGAGCCAGTATCTCTGTGGCACCTCTTTAAGAGCTGTAATGACGGCTTCAGCACAGGCTGGCCACCCAGAGGTGCAGGTGGACGGCTGAAGGCAGCATTGCCACTTATTCATTGTTGGTGGTGCTGGCTGGCTTTAAAGCCAGCACGTTTGCCTTCACACTATCTGCTGTGCTGAAGGCTCAGTGCTTCTCCAGATCTGTTAGCTGAAAGCTTCCAGGTTTTACTGTCCCAGTCTTTCTGGGGACTGAAACGCAGAGCTGTTAGCCTAGCTGAAGTTCCTGTTGGAAAGTGTGGACAAATGCCACCGAACCATCCATCACTTTAATGCTATAAATACTTATCTTTACACTTTTGGACAGGAAACTTTTAACAAACACGTTCTTTTTGATAAGTTACATCGAGTTGGCTAGCAGGTGTATCTTTGGCTTCTGGATATCCAGTGTATTGATCAGCCAACCTCTGGCTTGCAGGCAGGTCACTGAGCCAGTTGTTGAAGGTGGACTAATGCATTGCTTGTATTGTGGTGGATTTTGAAGACTTCTCCTGGCTTATGATGGAAGTATCAGAAGCTGCCAGAAGCAGTGGGAGCTCTTACTAAAGTGAGGCAGTTGCATGGGGCTGGGCAACAAGGCAGGGAGACTTTTAACCTGGTCTTTAGCCAGACATTTTCCACTGTTGTTCTCATTATTGCTGCTCTTCCAGCATAGCCAAGAGCTGGGAACGCTTGCCTAGACAAAGTGTCCAGTGATGGCTTTCGTCCTGTAGATGTGCTATGAGTCAGAAGTGGAGTAAAGAAGCTATGAACATTTTATATTAATATAAAGATGCTTTATACTAGTTGAACCAGAATACACCTGGCGCATGCCTGGCTCTACAAGCGAACCTGTGTTCTCAGTGTGGCACGGGAGTGGGATTGCATCATGCTCTGCATGTTGGTGGGCAAGATAGCCACAAGACTAGATATGAGAGCTGAAAGGAAGAGATAAACCTCCAGTGGTGAAGGAATGACCAGGTTGGGTGCTGGGCTCTGTGCAACATGGAACCAGAAAAAGCATAATCTCTTTCCCCAAGCTCCTCATCTGAAAAGAATTTGTGAGTGGAAGCTGTGAATAAGCTGCTTATAAATAGATGGAGGAGTGAATTCTCCTTTTGTTTGCAGAAGGCTGTATAGTTAGTCGCTGTGCTTTGAGGGTGGAGTGCCTAGAGCCAAGAGCTGGTTTTGTGAGCTGGCTATTTTTAGTGTGGCTTGGTGATCTGGTTGGAAGTCCTGGGTGGGGACCTAAGCTGCGCAGAGGTAATGGGCAGTCCAGAGCAGACTTCCTGAGCAGCAGCTGCCAGGTTCCTGATGCTGTACCTGACTCAATTACCGCAACAAAGAGGGTGATCTTACAGCTAACAGCCTCCACAGCTCTTGAGCCTGGCTTCCACGCGCAGTATTGAGGCACTAGGTCTGCTTGAAGCTGTGGCCAGCTAATGGAGCAGTGGGTTATAGCTGCGTAGGAGCTCAGGTTTGTGGGTTTTTAGCAAGATTCCTGTTAGAAACAACTCCTGGGATGCTCCAAGGCAGGCATGTGCCACTCTGCAGAGTGGCATACGAGCTCCTTTTGGCAGAAGTAAACTTGAATAATGTACAAGCTCTCGGGGGCTCCAGCAGGGCCTGCCAAGGGACTGCACAAGCAGCATCTGAAGCTCTGTCTGTCCGGGGCCTAAGCTGAGAGACTAAGCTGGTCTTCCAAAATATGGGACAAGTTGAGGGTAAGGGTAGAGGGAAGATGGGTGTCTGGTGTGTAAGTCAGAGCCTGGCGTGGCTGTCATCCTTGGTTTGGAAGGTAAAAGTTGTGTACCTGCAGGCTGACAGCTGCTGCCATATGCTGGTGGTCATGGCCGGGCAACCTACATGGGGAAATCCTTCCTGGAGGTATTTCTGTCTTCTGCCACCCCTTTTCTGCTGTAGAGGTGTGTTTCTGTCTGTGCTGTGGCCAGTTTGATGGTTGCTACTCTGCGTGTTTGTGCTTCAAAAGAAGGCAGTGCTTGTGTCCTTCTCGATGATGCCATTTTCCTAGTTTGCTTAACTAGTGCTTGCCCCTCTTCCTGCCTCTTGGGGAGCTTTGGGACCCTCTCATGCTGCCACGTTCCATAGTGCACGCTCCTGACCTGATCTGCAAGATGCGTCTTCCATTGATAGGTGTCCTTTGCATGTTTCTTCTGTGGACCGAATCCTAAAACCTTCATTTCCTGGTTAGGACAAGCTGTCTGTATACCTTGAAGCAACGTGAAAAACTGTGTTTAAACCCTGGCCTCAAAGATTGGCGGCTTTCTCCGTGAGATGCCTCTGTGCTGTTGCTGGTGACACAGAAGATGCTGACGAACACTAAACCTTTGGCCTTTAGCAGTGCATGGGTGGCAGTGCTCTTCCATGGTCTTATTTGTTTGTGTCAGGTGGAGGGAGGAGCACACAGCGACATTTCTATCCAAACACATATCGTGCTGCTTGGTATTCATTTTCGTTACAGTCTAACCTGTTCCCTCTGTTTGCGTGGTGGTTTTAGCCTGGTAAAAAGCACTTAGACTTGCATTAAACAAACCTCCTTGCTCTGCACATAAAGGAGTGTGGAGCCATTGCCGTTCCGAGTGTATGAGGTGCTGTGTGGAGCCAGTTGTGGCATTTGCAGAGACGTGAAAGATTGCAGAGCTCTGTCTAGGTAAGTTTGTGCTGTTCTTCTAGCCTTTTCATGAGATGATCCCCCTCAGCTCCGTTTCTGCTGTTTATTTTCTGCTGTCTTATGTCTTAAATCTTCCTGGATTCAGTGGGAATTTACCCAGAAGACTCCAGTTTTGCTTGGTCTTGTTTGCAATGTTTGTCGTGCCAACAGGGCATTAGGTAGTTAATGACACACTGTGTGTTTTTAATCTGTTTAAAAATATTACGGAAAAAATTGCCAAAAGTTTCCAGTATAGGATGTTAGCTGAACCGCCTGAAGTTCCTGGCTCAGCCCAAACCATCCCACAAGCACCGTTTTTCATATGGCTGAGTTGGGGTAGATGTTTCTGTTGCTGGGGTAGTTAATAGCACAGTCACTGCGATTATATGTATTGTAAACACTGAGGGTGTGCAAAAGGAGGATGTATGAGGGAAATAGGTACGTGGCTTGAAATGAGAGTGGGTATATATTTGAGCAGGGCATCTTGAAAACCTGGTGGTCCTAACTCCAAGACTAGTACAGTCGACCGAGATAACCCGTATAAATAAGTGGGATGAGGTTTGGAGGTAGGAGTTTTTTTTACAGCTGGTAGAAAACCACAGCTTGATGCTTGGTGTTCCCAGAACAGTGTTTCCATGTCCTACCTCAGGCTCCACTGCAGGGTGATCTTTCCCCATAAGTAGGCTACTTGTTGGTTTGGGATTTTTTTTTTATAATTATTTTTTTCCAGTCAGTTTTACAGATCTTACTGGGATTTAAAATCAGCAGAATCTGAACACAGTTTTATTGTAACTGAACGCAAGCCAGGCTGGGGAAGGAATCAAAGGTCGCAGCTTGAGACCACGCTTGGACACTTGTTTAACTGTATGCATCAATCCCTTTACTTTTTAAATATACCTCAGAGTATATTTCTGCTAAAAACATGTTTAAATGAACTGTGCTTCAGAAGAGAATTCTCTCAGCAATGATGGTCTGCGGTGTCTTGTATTAATTGGATGGGGCGCTCCTGATGCGTGTGCCTGTCAGGTAACCTAGTGAGGAGGGATTTGGTCAGGTCCGTGGCCTTGGCTAGATCCGCTGTTCCCGTCATGATTGGCAGGAATCCCACAGACAACCCCAAACTTGGTGTTTGACCTCGGTGCCTTTCTAAGGACACCTCAGGGTTCTAAAAACTGTACCCAGCTGCTCAAATATTTTTAATAGGTAATTAAAACCACTGTGGCTATTTGTGTGCTGCAGAAAATAATTACAGTTTTATTTAGCAATATCTGCGTTAGCTTCACCACGGCTGGTTTGAATTTTAACGTCAGCTGCATGTGAAGTTTTCACCTTGAAGAGCAGCAGTGTGTGCGTTTGAGGTTGACCTCCTTTTATGGGATCATTACAAATACGGCAGTCAGATAGGTTGCCACCAAAATGCATTCATGACTGAGAATGGCTTAAACGCATTTCTCTTCCTGCGAAACAGCCCTCGGGCGCACAGGACAAAGCTGGAAGGATTTCTTCCTGAAGCATTGCTCGGGATGTTTAAACAATGTGTAGCCAAGGTATCAGCACGGATGATCTGGGTGATGTCCTCGCACTAAGCCATCCTTTAAATCTCCTAATTGCCACATCCTATTCATTTTCTGCAAAAACCCGTAGAGACATCCAGAAGGGAAGTTCAGCAGCAGGAATGGAAGACTAGACTAGATGAGGCTAATGTTGTAACATCTGACTGTGTTTCTTCTAAATTACAGAATGATCAGGGATATCTGGTTTTCAGGGGAAGTTAGCTGCCATATACTTGCCTAAAAACTGCCCAATACACTAGGAAAAGGCAGTTTGACTTGTGTTTTCTTCCATCCATGAATTTTTGCTCTTTTAAAATCAACCAAGGTCAGTCAGAAGCTGAGCTCTGATTTTTAGCCCTTGCTTTTAGATCTGTTCTCCTGGCTGTTGGTTAGAGCAGTTTTTCAAGGGACAGACAGTAAGTTGCAGAATAGTAATGGTTCTCTGCTTCCCTCCCTGCGCTCTTCTATTTGCGTCTCGCTGGCATCGGCAAGCGTGGCTTCTGCAGCACCTGCTTTGGCAAGCCTGCTGGATGCCTCTTCTTATAACCATCTATTTTCAAAAACAAATCAGGTATTTTGCTTTGAAAACTAAAGTGTAACTCTCCAAGGCTAGCTTTTTTTTTTTTTGAAGGATGGATTCAGACAGAAATGGTCTTTCTAAATTATAGGTTTAAAATTACCCTACCATTATACAACAGCTTGGCACTTCTCCAGAAAACTGAAGACGTTTGGAACCTTTTCCACTGAAACGATAATTGCCCAATGAAAACAGGATTTGGGGAAACATAAACTGACATCAAGCTACTCCTTTTTGCTATAAATTATATTGACTCTATTGCAAAATTACTTTGGATGATTTGACCGTGGAAGAATGTAGTGAAAGACTCTTATTACCACACTCACGTGTGCAGGGAAATTGCGATGCATCCGAACAAATCTAAGCTTAGACGAGACTTTCCACTGACTTCAAACAAATCTCTGCTTTTCTTCCTCAGAGTTGCTTGGGCCACTACTAAAATATCTTTACTGGGCTTAACAACCAGGTGTTTCCCTTTGTGTGGCAGAATGGAAGTCAATTTTTCTTCTTCAACCAAATTTTCAACGTTTTGTTTGTTTACTCCAAGCTGCCTTGAAGGTACTGAAGGACTGGAATAAAAAACTCTGGAGTCTGACTCTGAAAAAGTAGTAGTTGTTTATGCAAGGTATCGTTTTCCCCATGAAACTCTGTGTTGCAGGATATCGTTGAGTTTACTAGTGTACTAGAAATTATTTAGGAAGAAGTTTTTAAGATGTGGATCAGCAAATAGATGGGTAGATAAGTAAACAGATGTACAGAGATTTGGGAGAACATGCTTAATGCCCAATGGTTACTTTGTCTGAGCACTGGAAGTGCCGAAGTGAATCGAAAAAACAAACTTTCCCATGGACTGTGAGCAATTTCTTTGTTCGGCTCAGTTTGCCTACCTACTTTATCCTGCAGGGTGGAAAGGGTTATATTTTCCTTCGTGTAAGAGAGTAAAAGATGGATGTTAGTCGGAGAGCCCGTTGGGCTGGTAAAAGTGAACTGTCAGAAGCTGACAACGTATGAATGGAGTTACCTTGGAGATGCAACGGAAGACCAACAACTAGACATTGAGGTTTTAATGAATGCCTGCCAAGCCAGGCAGAACGTGTGAAAACAGCATGGCTGGACCCTGAAACAAAGGACTGAGGTGCTGGGATGCTGAAGGAACTCGTCAGAGGAGGAGGAATGGTGTAAGGCCACACCTGAAGTCCATCTGGGGCTCGGAGGGACCGTTTGGAAACATTTTTTTCTGGGTGGTTGTGTGCAGTCACTCAGCAAACCATTGGCAGGACCAGGAGAAGGGGTAGCCTTGGTACTGGGTTGTGCCTTGATAAGTGTATCGCTAGCCTGCTGCAAGCATTCATGGGAAACAAAATTACTTGAAAGGCATGAGTAAGGGATTTTTGATAATGATAAGTGCCCTAAAGAGCTCAACTTAAAAGGAAAATGAGAGCTGATTTCCAGCCTGAAATGAATTCTTTGTCCAGTCCCTGCTTCCAAATACATCCTCGACTGACTCTAGGTAAGCTTGAGATGCCTGTGGATCAGTAAAGCAAAGGTTCTCTGTGTGTGCATTCAGTAACAGGATGTTACTTTTAGTACCATTGAATCGGGGCGATAGAGGAGAGATGACTAAGTATCTGTAGACGTGTGTAGCTGACGCATTATTTGCGGAGACACAGATCGCATCTAATGGTGCAGAGGGCCGAGTGCTTGCTTCTAACCTGGAGGCTCTGGCTTGGATCTTCCCTACCACTTTCTGCAGATGCAAGGAAGGGTTGGTCATCTTGATGTCTTCAGAGTCTGGCTCTTTATTTTTCTAATACTTTCAATAATATGGGATAATTCCTTCTGTGGAAGGAACGCGTGTGAGGCCAGAAGAGCACTGTTTAGGGTGGATATTTTTCAGTCCTTCAGCTCAGCAGCAAGCAGTTCAGCTGAGCCCCTTCTCTTCTCCTGAAGTGGGCTCCTCGGGGCTCGGTGCGAGGGCCAGCAGGAGGATTTTATTACTGCATTTTTGAACCTGACTTTCTCTGGAGCAAACACTGGTCATAAGGCCAATACTGGTCTCAAGTGTGCTCCAAGAGACTGGTCTTGTCCACGATGGCACGGCGAATTCACTTCTTTACACAGTGAGCTTGTGACAGGCCTATTTCTGTTCATAAAAAAAAATATAATTAAAGCATGTTTGTTTTGTAATGCCTCCCTATCCTTCTACCTATCCATCTACTATGGGATTTTTTCCCGTAGTTGCAGTGTTGTTTTCAGGCGATCCTATCTTTTGTGACTGTGGGAAATGTGCTGTCTGCTATGTGGGAATCTTTTGTGTTCAGAGCCTTGCAGCCCAGGTTGTGACTGACTCCTGTCAAGGAAAACTACTCAAATTTGAGGCAACTGGAGTCCTGTTTCCTGCATCAGGTATGGAAAGGAGCAGAGCAGGACTCCTTGGCTCCCTTCCCCTGTGTGGGATCACACTCTGTGCTGGGTCAGCCAACGCAGGAGCTGGAACTCTTCTTTCCAGTTGTTATGCCATAAGATCACCATCTCGCAATAGCTCGTTAAGCGTTGAAGCCATGCATGCTTTCTTTATCATGGGCTTGGGTGGACATAAGGACTCCCATTACAGAAAGGTCTAGCAGGTCAATCTAGCTTGTTGATGAGTACCATCAAAGAAGTAGCATCAACACCAAAGTGATTTCCATGGAAGCTCAGAGAAAGGTTGGAAAAATATTTTGCCTCACAAAAGGATAATTGCAAGTGTTTGCATATAACAGCCTGTAATGTCTGAAGTTATAGGTGCTTGCTTGTTGGTGCCAGTGGTAGGAACACCATTTGCTGTTCCGGTGTGTTTTCCTGAGTGCATGAGAGCATTCATGCCAGCAGGGACCTCAGACCTGTGGGAGTAAGACTGAAGGGTGTCTGCCTGTCTGGCCATCAGTATGCTGGAGCCTTATTCAGAAACTAATACCTGACAGATTGTTATGGTTTGAGAAAACCCATAACAATTTATTGTCGTGTAGACAATTATTCTAAACCATAATAATTTATTGTCGTTTAGACAATTACTCTATCACCCGATGACCCTTCCCCACCCAGGAAGGGGAATCGGGAAAAGCAAGGAAAGGCGAGGGTTGAAATATAAATAGATTTAATAGGATAAGACCTAAATAATTACCATTAATACTAAAGAACCAGTATTAATCCCGATACTAATATAAGATATACAAAAACTACACTCAGCCCATTCCATCAGCAGAAGCCGTGCACTCCCTGCAGGGACAGCAAATGTGGGACCCTGCAAGTGCTGTGGATTCGGGAGGAAGGGAAGGGCTCAGGGCTCTGGCACCGGTGCAAGGAGTTCTCTGGACCACCGCCATCAAGGGAGAGAGAAACTCCTCAGCAAACTTTCTAATTTGTATAAAATGCCATGTTCATGATATGAAATAATCCTGTTGGCCAGCCTGGATCAAGTGTCCGGGTCTCGCTCCTCCTCATCCCTGCTCCTGGTGAGCTCAAAAACACTGAGATCTTGAATCCCACATCCCGTAGCTGGTTATAAAGATTTTCACGGATTCAGACACTAGAGTCTTCCAAAAGTGGAGTTCTCCCCAGCATTAGAAGAGAAGTAAGTTTTGTGTCTCTCAACCCAGGACACAGATACACTCTGCTGCACAAAACCAAACAGCATTTAATGTTGTTGCCAAATATAACTTCCAGCCATCTTCCGAGCTGTTTCTCATTAGCTGTCCTAGCTGTGTCACTGTGGCTGATGGGAACTGGCCTTCACAACCTGCTCTGTAAACACGCTTTCCAGAGCTCAGCTTGGACAGTGGTTATGGCTCCGCTGTTGCGAGTCTCCTGGGCTGGGTCTGGGTCCGTCCCTGGGAAAGGATTACAAACCAGAAGGCTCATATCATCACTGTTTGTTTATGGTGGTTTCGGGAAAAGCGGGAGCAGCGTTACAGCTCAGATCTTTCCATTGAAGCCTGCAGATCCTCTGTAGAGAACCTGTCTCCTTCGCACTGCAGTAGCACTGATCTTAGTCCAGAAACAAGTCGGGGTTTTTTGGCTGCGCTTTGGAAAAATTCATTCAGTCTATTGGCATTTTGCAAAGGAAAAACAAAAGTATCTTAAGAGCCTGAGGTTTGAGGAGTTGGCTGTTGCACACTGGGTGGAATTCTGAATGGAAAAATCCTGTGGATTTCTGCTATGCAGAGCTATAGTTGTCCAGACCGATTGTGTACTACCTTGTGTCAATTAAGTAGTACCTAAAAACTAAGGATGGTTGCCACTAAATGCTCCTATTCAGTTGTATTCCATAGGTTCAAGATGCCCGTAACCTATGACAGAAATAAATGTGGATGCTGAATTGCTTCTATGAATTTCCCTTAGCAAAGCTTTCAGAGTTTTATTAGCTACCTATTTCACAAGTGCTTTGGATAATTTTAATAATATGATTTAAAAAAAAAAAGCCATGCTCTCATAAGCCAGGAGGTTGTAAAACAGTTGCAAAATGAAAGCTGGTTTAGGGTGAGTACAGGAGATGCTCAGGCAGCTGAACCATGTCATGGCACAGCTGAAGAAGGCTGTAGTATTTTGTTGAAGGTGCCTGTTGAGTCCATGCTTGTAAAAGGAGGGGAAATATAGAAGCAGAAGAAATGTGAGAAGTTTAGGGACACAAAGAAAGAAAAAGCTTGAATGCTATTGTGTATCCTGGCTCTAATTTGGTCAAACCTGTGCTGGAGAGATGCTGCAGACGTCTGAAAGGAACCTGCAAATATTCATCATCGTGCCAGGATTAAACGGTGTGCGGGGTCCCTGGCTGCAGCATCCAAGGGCACTGGGCTCTCTCCTGAAACCCTCCATCCCTGCCTGTGGGTGGAGGAGGTTAACTTCTGCTGTGGCCAAGCTGGCAGAGAGAGCGCTGCCTTGCGCTGCCTGTTGGGCTTTGGGCAGCGCAGCAAGAATGCCCGTCTTTGAATCTTTCCAGCACAACGTTGTAAAATTCAGTTTCTCTTGGAGCTGGAGTGCTGTACGCTATGCATTTTTGTTTGGCTGGTGGAAATTCCCGAGAGTGACTGGGGCATCAAGCGCTTTATGTTGTTTCGTCATTTAGGAGAGATTTGCTTCCTAGTGATTGCTTATTTACTTATTTAAATTAAATTCAAATAGTGGTTTTAGACACTGAGGCTGCCTGAGCCTGTGTTTTGTGAAAGCCCGCTGATGCAATAATCTGCATTTATGAAAAGCTGAGGATCCCATCTGAAAGTGTACACTAAGTTTTGCAAGGAGCCTGGCTGGGAGGAGATGCCCTTGTCCTTCCTGCCAGGTTATCTGTGCTGGGATCAGAGTGGGGAATCACAGGAAGGTGCAGGGGAGCAGCATTATTCTCCTTCTGTTATCCATATGGAGATGGCCATTACGGGTCCCACGGGGAGGATGACTGAAGCACTGCTGTTAGCCCGGTCATGTTGGCATGAAATGCTGGGGGAAGGCCTTAATGCAAAACCCCTGACCAGACATGTGTCCCCTTCCAGAGACGCACTTGATGCTGCCAGTGTGCTTTACAATCGAGTTGATGAGGGCGTTCACCGGCTGGTGATGCTGTCGAACAAACGCATCCAGGAACTGGAGCTGGTGATGGAGTTCGAGAAAGTGGAAGAATGTTTTAAGGAGGTAAGGCCTGATTGTCAGTTCCAGTGACTGCCTGCTGCCACCCTCTGACTATATATCCTACAGCAGGTATCGGACCTATTGGTCTCTCGTATGAAGGTGTAGAATGATGCCTGTAGACCCTTAAAAAGAACACCCGAACAACTGAACATTAGAATCTGAGATATGTTTTCAGATGTGCTGAGAACCAAGGCGCTGTTTGCCTGGTATGTCTTGATGCCAAGTATAGAAGCATAGAATCATGGAATGGTTTGGGTTAGAATGGCCCTTAAAGATCATCTAGTTCCACCCCCCTGCCCTGGGCAGGGACACCTCCCACCAGACCACGTTGCTCCAAGCCCCGTCCAGCCTGGCCTTGAACCCCTCCAGGGATGGGGCAGCCCCAGCTTCTCTGGGCAACCTGGGCCAGGGGCTCACCACCCTCCCAGCAAACAATTTCTTCCCAATATCTCACCTAAATCTCCCCTCTTCCAGTTTAAACCCCTTCCCCCTCATCCCATGGCTCCCCTCCCTGCTCCAGAGTCCCTCCCCAGCTTTCCTGGAGCCCCTTTAGGGCCTGGCAGGGGCTGGAAGGTCTCCCCGGAGCCTTCTCTTCTCCAGGCTGAAGCCCCCCAGCTCTCTCAGCCTGTCCTCCCAGCAGAGGGGCTCCAGCCCTCGGATCATCTTTGTGGCCTCCTCTGGCCCCGCTCCAACAGCTCCGTGTCCTTCTGCTGTTGGTGGCCCTAGCGCTGGAGGCAGCGCTGCAAGGGGGTCTCACAGAGCGGAGGGACAGATTAAGTTAAGTAAAAGTCTCCTGCCTGGTCTCTAGGTGTGGATCAGTCAAACCCCATAAACATCTGCCATGTTTTTCCATACGTAAAGACCACAGTGTAGTGGCTCATTGGTAAGCAGTACGCTGGGAGGTGGGGTGTCTTTTCACATCGTTTAGCAAAAGTACCCTCCCAGCAAGGCTGCTGAGGAGCCATTCTTCATGCTTCAACTTGAGAAGCAGGAGAGCGATGGCAACGAGCTGATGATGAGTCCGGGTGTCCCCTCTGGGCTGTGGATCCTGCAGGGTTTGCCTACACCCTGCTGCTGAATGAGCCCCACACTGCCTACCCCAGGCTGGCTGCCCACTCTGTTGTTTAGATTCCTGTGCAGTGCTCAGGTCTCTGCTCTCTGATAAGGCCCGGGCACACCCTGTCCCCTCTGGGTGCAGCCCCAGGCACGCTCCTGCTGCCTCTGGGTGCAGCCCTTTATACAGTCTTCAGGCAGAACAGCCATGCTCAATCCCCCCACCCCCCTGTGCCTCTGTGGGAGCTTAAACTTCCCTTCATGCGGTGCTTGTTGAAGCTCTTTACAGCCGTGGGATGACTGGAGCAAACAGGCACTGGTTTTCAGAAAGACTTTTGAAACCTCTAAAAAAGTCATAAAGTTGCTCAGGCTGCCTGAGTGTCCTACGAAGTCGGATCAGGTCTTTCAGTGTTGCAGATCCCAAATGTTGAGTCCTGCATGTCCCTAAGCCTAAACTTGACTTCAAAATTATGGAGTCGCATAGTTTCCTCTGCTGTAATTCGTCAACAATGAGAGGTTTCATGTATCGCTTATTACCCTGTGTGTGTGAAGGGTGTTTGGAGCTCACCTTAGGAACCTGCATCCTTAAAGATCAGTACTAGGACCAGTTTGACCATTGCTCTTCTAGGATTCTGGGCTCTTTGCCTCTGGAGAGAACTGGATTAACAGAGGAGGCTGTAGCCTACCTGTTATTTTCGCAGGCCAAGGTGGATCCAGGAGTTTTAATGACTTCCCATTTGGAGGTAGACACTCGGGCGCCATGCACCGTGTGTTCAGGACAAGAAGTGTGATGCAAGAACCTAGTAAAGACTCCCTTAAACACACAGGTTCCTAATACCAAACAGAAATCATTTCTGATCATGCCCAAAAGGCACAAAGGCAGGCTCTGCAACCTGTCCCTGCTTTAAGCTGAACTTTTTTTGATTGAATTGAGCAAAACTGCCTGCTCCCAGCTTACTTTGCTTACAGATCGCCAGTGATGGCAGCAGCTATGCCTGGTTTTAAGCCTGCCTAGGAGCTCTAGGCAGCAGCAGTGTGTCCCTCTGCAGTATGGTCACAACCTGGGAACCTACCCCCATGTCCTCCTCTTGCCCATGGGTTTGTTCCATGAGTACAGACCCTCTCGTGGTCCAGAAGACAAGGAGTTTGTCCCTGACTCTGGGGTTGAGTTGGGATATGGATTTAGATGATACAGGAAAACAGGATGCACGGGCATTAGGAAACGTTTGGTCTGTCCCTTCCCCCAGGCGCAGCTACGCCTGAAGCGTTGCAGACAAGTTTACTAGCCTGTTTTTCAAACCCCCTGTTGATGGAGATGCAGTGTTATCCTGTTTGGCCTCCGGTGTCTGCTTTGCTTTTAGGACACTCTTGTTAGTTTTCTACCCCTGTTTAAGGATATAAGCTTATAACTGCAGCTGTAGCTGGGCTGTGTTGAGGAACCTGCAGTTACTGCACGGCTTTGTGGAGAGCTGCCTTCAGAAAACCAGTAACTGAGAGTTTCAGAGAACCATGAAACACTGCAGATGGGGAGAATCCGCCAGTGCGTTCACACTGATGGAGTTCATGTCCTGCCAGTCAGAAAAGGGAAGTGGTGTAGGAAACCTGGCAGCAGGGAGATTTTATCCCACTTGGGGGTAGCAATAATAGGAATATCAGGCCAGCCTGCAGGTTGCAGGGATCGCATTAGACCATGGCTCACCCGAAACAGAGCCCAAGCAGCTACTTGCCCTGTTTATGGCTAAGGCTAGTGAGCAATAGCAGAGCTTTGCAATTACTCAGTAACCTGAAGTGGAAAAACTCCCAGCAGGAGGTTCAGGCTGAAATGCCAGGATGGGGGGAGAAGTGTACATGCACATTCTTTCCAGTAATGAAGTGACCAGCGTTATGAGAACCATTCCTTGCTCTTTCCACATAAAGGCCTACCTTGGTGAGTAGCACAGAGTGACTAATAGTGGAGCTTTTCCTTTTTCTCCTAGGTCAGCAGTTGGATTGAGAATGTTGGCAGAAAACGGCTAAAGGAAATGATCAACCTGGATGATTCTTTGGAGATGCTGCTTCAAGCACAGAAGCAGTTCAGGGAGTTTGATCTTGTTGCCAGTGTAAGTGTTGTCTGATTGGAAAAACGTACTCTCCAGAGCCTCAGTTGGTAGCTTATGTGCCTTGTATGTGCTCAGCCAAACCCATGATGCTATGATGGCATTGGTAGAGGGTTCATCACCAAGGTGTGCATCGTTTCTTCACACTGCTGAGCTTCTCTGCTCTCCTTTTGTAGACGAAGCTGCCAGCTCAGCCCTTCAGTAGATGGGATTTGCCAATCTTGAGGAAAATAACTACTGTGATGAAAGATGGATTTTTTGTTAATCCCTTGATGTGCTTGTAGCACTGTCTTTTTTTGATCCTAATTGACCTGTGGCCTTACTGTATAGGCCTTTACAAGCTGCTGGGTGGCTCTTGTAGATCATAACAGAGGTCAGGACGCTCCTGAGTTCTGCTGTAAACAAGTACACCCCTGCTTATGTGATTTGAACCTTAAAAAACAGTCTAATTAGTACTAGTTGTTGATGACCTTGAAGACTATCTACTGTTCATGTCAGGTCTCTATACTCATATGCAATTGCATTTTGCTTTCAGGATTATTGCAGAAGGGGGCAGGAAGCACTAAAGAAGATGGATCGATGGGAAGACTTCTCTGTGGATGTGCAGTCTTA
This sequence comes from Larus michahellis, assembly GCF_964199755.1. NCBI lineage: Eukaryota > Metazoa > Chordata > Aves > Charadriiformes > Laridae > Larus > Larus michahellis. The sequence goes on from NC_133899.1 coordinate 22,074,500, forward strand.
CAGGGTAAAGCTGCAGAGCTACAGAGATCAACTGGAGGAGTTCTGCAATCAACTGGATGAAAACAGGCACCGAATCTGTGAGACGGTCAGGCTGTACGAATTCTTTGACAAGGTAAGACATCAGCTGCAGAGAGGAGAGTGTAAAAAGCTTGCTTGGACTCACTCCAGCAGGTTGTTTATGAAAGGTGTGAAATATAGTGCGTGCACCAACAGGGGGCTGGATCTATGGCCTGCAAAAGCCCCTTCACGCACATGTGTCTGGAGTCATTTTTTTTCAAGTCAATATGTGGAAGAAGGGGTGGGTGTGTATTCAGGAAAGTCTGTGTCTCTTAAGAATAGAGGTCTTCTGCTGTCTGAGCTGTACCTTGCAGACCCCTCTTGTGGCTGCAGTGGACAGAATAATCATGGCAGCACTGGCCAAAAGATTGGCTACTTGTGTCCAGTCTTGGCCACCAGGGTTGTCAGGTAGACAAGCAGCATTTTGTTCGTACGGTGTCCTTACACCCTGGTAAAGTCAGCCTGTTAGGAATAGTGCCCTGCTGCTCAGCCCTAAACATAGCCCAGCTCCTCTCTTGAGGAGGCCCTGTGTGAGGAAATGGAGCACCAGAATGGGGTACTGGGCAGTGTGGCTGAGGGACCTAAGGGGACTGGGTTGGCCCAGGCATCTGCGAAGCAGGAGAAGAGGATGCGTGTGGTGACAGTGCTGAGTGCCTGGCCTTCTCACCTCTTTGCTTTAATGCAAGTGCACCCATTCAGCAGACCTGCAGTTGGATTTGGTGTCCTTTAATTTCTAAAGTTGCAGATGAATAAACTATAGGATTTTCTAAGTGCATTTTAAAATACAGCTTTGGCAAGCACAGAAGGCCAGGGAGCCTGGTCTCCATTTATTCCACACTTGTACAAACATTGGGTATTGAAGTTCTCAAATTCCAGAAAGAATAGACACTAAATGTTAAGCTGTACCAGATGTAGGTGCCACTTAGTTGCTGTCTCTGAGCTGCCTTGGCAGCCAGAAGTGCTCAGAGGAGGGGAGAGGAAATTCAGCTAAACACGAAAATGTGGAGAAGCATCCTGTGTAAGGGAGGAAAGTGGAGAAGGCAGCCCAGAACATTGCTGTCGGGACATGGGAGGATTGAGTCTGGCGATGCTCGGCAGGTCTGCTCTAGCTCATGTGTGCAGTTTGCTGTGCAGGTGCAGGACCCTCTTCCTGTGGGAATGTGTCATTATGTTTTTTCCCCAGGGGAGCGACGAGTGCCCTCTGTGCCGTAGGAGAACGGCAAGAACCTGTGCTCTGCTCACTCACTGAGCACAGATGTTCAGGGGCTGCTCTGGTCCTTGAACACCCCTTGCCATCATGGGGATCCTGGGCAGGATGCGATTTGTCATATTTCCTCAGATAAGCTGAGGGACACAAAGGTGCCAAGCCGTGCTCGATATCTTGGCAAGTCTGTGGCCAAGCCAAGCATCGGTCCTGCATGAACCTACCCAGCCACAGTTGGAGATCTCTGGAGCACAGATGTGGAATCTAATGGCTGCTCTGTTTTCTGTTCAAGGCATGGAAACCACATCATGGTAGTAGCTCTTGGGCTGCCAGGGTGGTCGGACATGACTCAACAGCAATGGATGTCCTTCCGCAGCTTCAAAGCCTTTCAAAGCCTGGGCCGTTCTTAGGGGCACAAATGTTACACAGACCCCAAGGAAGGCCCATTTCTTTTCTTTTTCATAGCACCCCTCATACGCCGTCTTTTTGGTGGATGATATTTGAGGATGCAGTCCTTGGTGGCGGCAGCAGCGAGAGCATCTCTCTTGGTTGTGTCTTTTGTGCCATGTAGCCCCAGTGAAAACTGAGTGATCGTGGCACAGCGTGGTTGCACACTGCTTTGGTGTAGAGGAGAGGCATCTCGCTTAGTGAGGGAGGAGGATTTTGATCTCACTGGTTTCAGTAGAACTATAAACAGTGCTGGTGGTGTAAATATAACACCTGTGTATTGCGAACCGGTGGCCAACCGAAACCAGGGGTGTAGAGGGGATACATCCCGCAGCTGTAGGATGAGCGCAGAAATCGCTGCGCAGCACGAAAGTTCTTTCAGTGCTGATTGCTTTGATTTTGATCTCCAGAGTGCTTTCTGCCTTCCCAAAGCAAAGTCAGTGGTGTGGTCTGGGAGGTGGGGGAAAGCAGATTTTATCTAAACTGATTTCACTCTCTTCTGATGCTGAGCTGCTTTGACCTTCCTGTACTGATCTTGTCAGTGCTTGCCTAACCCCCTTCTCTCTTCCCTAATGTCTGAGGGCATTAACAGCAGGAGTCTAAACTAAGCAATGTCCTTGATTTTCCTTCTTGTAAAGAGCCTGTAGCATGCCAGACCCCAGGATTTGGGGAAGGAGCCTGAGGATGCGTAAGCAATGTACGCTATGGTAATGAGCTGGCAAGCTCCACTCTCTCCAAACATCTCAGCATGCGCCAAGGGAGTGGAGCGCCCACCACGGGGATCATGGTATTCATCCCTCGCGTACCTTGCTGCCTACTGGGAATAGGAGGCTCTGTTCTCCTGGTCCTTCTTCTGCATGTGGTGGACTTATTTCTTAGGGTGCTGCCTGTGGCTGCCAGACAGGCCACAGGACAGGACAGCACAACCCTATATGGTCCATCAATACACCGTACTCTGTTTTTCAGTGCTTGGCGGCTCCTGATGGCCTGTCAGAGCTCTCCGTGAGGAGGCAGGCTGAGCTGGGCCAGACCGCATGGAGCTTGCACATGGGCTGGCAGGGTTCCCTCCCCAAAGCCATGACTGGTGCCAAGCTGGATGTTTCTATTTGTCCCCACTTCCTTTGCGGCAGGAGCTCTTGGTGCCTGATGAGGGCTGGATGGTGGCTCGGCTGAGGCAGGAGGAGTGGTGAAGGAAGCTGCCTTCCCCGTCTATGACTGCGGGCAGGGGATTGTTTTTCAGTAGTACAAACTCAGCGCGGGCATACTCGGGGACCTGCCATCTTCCTGTGGCCTCAAGCCTGGTCTGGCTGCTGTTCCTTGTTTACTCAGTTCCAAGACTGTGTTGGGATCTGGCATCAGACAGTGCTTTGGGGGAGAACTGGGAAGCTGAGCAAGCAAGGGTGTATGTTGTACCAAAAGCACTCATGTCTGCTTTGTTCTGGGGTGCCTGCAAGGGTGGTCACCGCTGCCCTTCTCTCCTGCTGCCTGTCCTAACCTCGCAGTAATGCTGCCATAGACACACCACCATTACCAGGAAGAGCTAGAGAAGTCTCCCTCTCCTTACTTACCCTGTTAGCCTTCACTTTCTTTCCTCTCTTGAGCTTTCTCTGGGTGAAATTATTTCCCAGGTCACTCTTACATCCCCAGGTCTCTACGTGCTCTTGGCTTTATTTACCATGAGGGTTGGACGAGATGATCTCTGAAGGTCCCTTCCAACCCCTACCATTCTGTGAAGAGCGAAGTGCCCAGCTCCCTGTGTCCATGGGCTTGAAATGGCCTCTGTCAGAGCTGTGTGCTCTGTCAGCACTGCAGCCACCTAACTTGCAGTGGCATGTCCAATGAGCCGCCACACGCAGCACGATTTCTGCCAGCCCTGGGATGACGGCTAGTCCTGCAGAAGGTCAGTAGCGAAGGCGTGTGATACTTGCTGGCAAAAGTCACTCTGTTGGAAGAAGGCACTGACCCAACCAGAAAGGACAGAGTCCCATCACACTGGCTCAGCACCTCCATACCCTGCGGTGCTGGGGTGCCCAGAGCCTCCCAGCTGAACTGCCTCTGTCATTACAGGATGGCCTGAGGCGGCCCCAGGGGCTTTTTCCTGCTTGTCAGGATGTTGTGCAAGACACTGCTTCTTTTGGTGCTCAGGGAAAGTATGGGCATTGCTCTGCCCAGCCCTGGGAGCCTCTTGCAGCCTGGGCCCTTGCCTTGTGTTTGTGTTCTGCGGGAACCTGTTCAGAGTCCCACTGCTCAGGATTGCTGGGGTGAGAAACAGTCGTGTTTCCCTTGTTGGGATTTCTTTGGGCTCTGCTCCATGAGCCATTCCTTCAGTGGTGTTCTCTGTCTGCCACCCTTGGAATCCTTCCCCTCAAAGGACCCCTGGTCATTAGCCTGTGTTGATTCTGGTTCCTCTGATTCCTGATCTCCAGCCATCCCTGGCTTCTTTCTGCTGCCCACAAGGAGCTGCTGCCTCTGAGCTCTGTTGGAGTGGGCAGAGTCTTGCCCAACCCCTCTCCACCTGTGTTGACATCTCTCCTGGTGTGGGTTACCTGTGCTCACGTGTGGGTCTGCCCCCACAGCCGGTTCGCCTCTGCTCTCCTCCTCCTCAACCACTTTGTTCTTTGTGGCTTAGAAAACAAAGCCTTTGGCAAGTGAAGGAGGTGCCTGCCCTTCCTGGGGGAGGGCCAGCTGGCCTGCATTTGATTATGGCAGCGCCTCCTCATCCCTCCCCATTGTCCTTGCTGCTGTAGGAATGCCAGCCTTTTTACGCTCCATCTCCTGAACAAGTGTTGCTGCCTCTGGGGCCCAAAGAGGGGCTGGGGCCCTTCTTCCCATCCCTCCAGGCCCTGCTGGCAGGAGAGTCTCTCTGCACATCTCCATGCACCTTCATCTGCGTCGCATCCACCCCATCCTGTCTCCGGCAGCCGACAGCCACAGCGAACCCTCTTGTAAGTACCAAGTATCCGGCACTCTGGCTTATGTGTGAGTTGTATTGAGATTGTTTGGAAACAATGTAGAGAAGGCTTTTCACTCGGTTGCTTGTGTGCGTCTGTATGCATCCAGCATGAATCAGAGTGCTTTGTGTGCATCTTTTGTGTGCTCAGACAGAGCCCTGGGAGCTCTGTGCATCTTTGCGTGGTCCCTCCGAACGCCAGGGCTGCGCTGGCTGTAACACAGCAGTGCCCGTCCCTTGTTCTCTTTATTAGAGGATTTTTTCATTATCATTTCAGTGGACATAATTTAACTGCAGCTAGAAGTTGTTGCTGGGATCGCATGCCTTCAGACTAGCTGGATGTACACACAGAGCAGGTGGTACCTTCCCATCTGCTGGGACTTCTTTCTGTTAAAGGTTGTGGACAGCCCAAGAGGGGGCTGCTCTCTGAGCCTGCCCTAGAGTTTATTGGGCTCCTGTCCTGTGAGTGCCTGGGACCCGCTGGCACAGTGTTCGCAAGCTTCGAGAGGTGGATCTGATCCCAGATGTGACAGCAGAAATCCAGAGCATGACAAATTAACTGACTTCCAGATGTCATTATCTCCCACTTGTCCCCAAAAGATTCAGAACAGTGACCTGCTGGTATCTTGTTTTCTGCTCTGCTTGGTTTTTGATGATGTACCAGATATCATGTTGCAGATGATGGTTTTGAGGAAAAAAAGAAATAGTCCCCTTCAGGCAATAAATTGCTGATGTTTCTTTTTGCTTAGCCTTTGAGGAAAGAAGTGTTTTGAATGGGAAGCTGGAAAGGATCCTGGTGGCTGTGACCTAAAAGTGCGATTTTTCTATCGCAGTTTGTTTGGCGCAGTTTGTTTGGCGCAGTTTGAGAGTTAATTTTACTGAAAGGACGTTACAATTCTCTGCTCTGGGAATGTGCTTGGAGGAGATTTGGAGAGTAGAACTTAGCACCAAAGTAGAAAATGAGGCATTTGATGTGTCCTTACTGGAGCATACTTAACTATGAACAGAGATGCAGGTCACCGTGCCGCGATGCTTGTCTCTTGCTAGCACTCCTGCGCAGGTCAGAACACGGCTTTGCCCCCCAGCACCTCTGAGCAAATGAGGTTTTTGCTGTGCCTTATAATAAAGTCTCTGGGAGAGATTTAGCACGCACTGTTCTCTCTCTGCCTCTGCGCAGAGATCAGCTTTACTTTTCTGGGCATGGGCTGTGCAACATTCCCAAATAACAGCTTTCATTTGGTTACTGGGGCAAGTTCTCAAGATGATGAAGGAAGAGCCGAGTAGCACAACAGAAAGGAATATACGCTGTGCCTTCCTGATGCTGTAAAACTGTGCTGGGGGAAGCCACTGTTCTCTGGCTTCAACATTGTCTGACAGCAGCTGTCTCATCGCTCTTTCTCTCTTCTCCCTCTCCTTCGTCAGTTAGGCTTGCAAAACCATGCCCCCGGACAGACAGCTAGTCTGATTTGCTCTCCCCTTTCAGGGGTGTCCTTTTTCATGCGCAGCCTGAAGCAGCTGGGGGAGCGAGCCTAGAGGTTGGAAAATTGATCCTCTGGCAGAGTTCGTGCAAGGTTAATGCATGAAATCTCTCCCTTCTCCTTCCCTACAGGTTTTTGCTGGAGAAATCTTCTTGCAAGGTAAATAAGTCTCTAATATTTACTTTCCCATCAAAGGGTATTCGTGTATCAGAAAGTTTCTGCTTTGCCTCAGAGTTTGAGATAGCCCTCTTGCACAAACAAAGTCTTGACTGTTTACATCTGGTCTGCTCTCCCGTATTTTTCTGTCTTGCAAAATTAGTTATTTGGAAACTGTTCTGTTTTATGACTTCTCCAGTAATTCGCTGCTACATCTACTGGTGCCCAGGCTGTTTTCTTTTGTGTTTCATCGATGACTCTATTGCCAAATTGGCATTACAGCAGTGCCCCTAGCTCCCAGCAAGCTCTCTGACAGCAGATGAATGGTAAGTGGTACCTTTCTGGTTGCACAACGAAGGTGTGAGACTGGTGTGTAAGTTTGTCCCTTGGTGTTACAGGGCAGCAGTGAATTAATTAGGGGTTTTCATGTGCTAAATTCAAGCACAATTTGCAGTTGAAGGTGAGAGGTTCTTGGGTTGAGATGCTTTTGATTACCTCCCCCAGCACCTCAGGCTCTGCTTCAGCACAGCACGGGGGTCTGTGTGATGTGTTTGTTGTGTTTGCAGGGGGGAAAAGCCTTCACCTCCCTGTCTGGGGTCCTTCTCCCTCTAACTGTGCTGGCTGAATCCTCCTCCTCGCTGGAGGGCATGGCAGGAAGGAGAAGCTGAGGGGTACGACACCAGGCCAGTGCATGGCATCTTTCTGGGATGCCGCTCACCCCTCAACTGCCTTCCCTGATCCCAGGACTGCCAGCACGTTCTGCCACTGCTGTTTTTGCAGGGGGGACAATGCCTGATGTGTTGAAAGCGTCTGCTGCCTTCATTCTTGATCACCAGAACACCTCTGAGTAAATGTTCCTCTGAGCCCTTGGCTGCCCATGAGCATAAACCGACAGTTGTCTGAATGTCTGGGCTCCCCCTTCTCTGAGTCGAGTGGGATCAAGTCTCCTGTAGGATCACAGCACCAGCAGCCAGTCGCTAATGGCAGGGAAGCAGCATTTCCTCCCAGCCGATTTAGGGATTTCCCAGCTCATGTTGCAGCTGAGCTGCAAGGGGAGTGCATTGCACTTGAGGTGTAAGATCTGATGCTGAGGGGTCTTTCCTCAGCCTTGTGCACGTGTGCAAAGTGTTGGGTTTGGGTGGTTTTTTCCCCACTCTGAGCTTGTGATAGGAGCTGTGCAAGGTGACAGATTTTCTGAATGTTTGTGTGCTGGCATCCATCTGGATACTCGGATCGTCCTGGAGGCTGGAATTCTCTTTAGTCACGGGAGTTAAATAGATCTGTTCAAGCAATCTGGACATGAAGCTCCCCTCAGCGTACAGATGGAGCTGAAGCTCACAATGGCTTCCATCTGCATATCAAAGCCGTGGACATATGGACAGGGTTCTCCCCAGCACCCGCTGCCTCCGACCAGGCTCCTTTGGCTGCTCCACAGGGCCTCACATCCTATGAGTATATCTTAATGTGCTCTTAAACTGGGGGGGCTATTTCTAGCCTTTTCAGACGCTCTGAAGAACAGAGGTCCAACAGACACGCTGGGTGTCTGGGTTCAGTTTCCACTCCCCACCTCCCAGGGCACAAGCACCCACAGTGCAGTGCAGAGAGATCCCAGCACGTCACTGAATAATTCAGCAGAGTTTGGCTCAGCTTGTCACCGGGGGAAGGTTGTGAATTGAAGACTACAGAGAAAGCATCCACGCTTCCCCATCCAGGCCCAAGGGCATACTGGTGGTTTCGCAATCCCCAGCTGGGCATGGAGGACCTCATTAAAAGGGAGCCAGCGCAGAGCAGACAGGAGACACCTACCCCAATCCAGTCTGTCCTCACTGGCCTGCGGTGCACTGTTAGAACAGGGTATTTGTACAGCGTAATGATGTGGCTGTCGGGACAGATGTAAAAGTGAAGCGTGCAAAAAAACCTCTGGAGGTGCCATCAAGCTCTGAACAGAGTGATTTGTTGCCGTTGTGCAAGTTGCCAGCTTTGGTGACTCACTCATCTTGCTGTGGCTTGATCTTGCATCTGGCTGGTAATGTGAGGTTCTAAGAAGCCAGAAAACGTGCTGCCTTCCTCCTCCTCCTCTAGGCAGTAGTCATACATCCACAAATACATATGCTCACTCCTTCATGCCTTCTGCTTCCTCAGCCAGCAATGAGTTACACTCAACATGTGTAACTTCTTTCAAGTCAAACTTCAGGTGGTTTCGTGACATATACTGCTGTAGGCTGTAGCCAAAGGAAGGACCTGATTCCAGTTGTCAGGAGCAGCCGGAGAGAAGGACAGTGGCCAAAGCAGACTTCGGCATGCAGTTTGGGTTTGTGACTGGTAAAGCATCAGAAAGGAGGGAGGATAATACTCACCAAAGCAGCGAAAACAGCATCTGCTCTCATTCTGGTAAGAAGGGGTGGTGAGCAGAATTTCATTGACAAAAAAAGCTTTGTGATGAGTGCACAAAGCTGATGAAAGGATGGGCAGTGCCTCAAATGTGAGGAGGCTGGTTTGCAGCAAAGGCAAAAGGTTCTGATTTTACTGGGAGCAAACTCAACCCCTGGTCCTCCGGGCTCAGGAGCTTTTAAATGTTGAAAAAATCCCCTTGGTGGGACAGAAAAATAGGGGGAGAAAAATCAGTACAGAATGTACCAGGGGTGCAAAGACGTGAGCGACTGTGGAGCAAAAAGGAAAAACTGAGGGGAAAACTGCACATTGGTGGCTGTTGGAAGGTTTCCTGCAGCTGCAGAGCAGTGGAAGCTGCGGGTGGGGAGGAGCGCAGAGAGGGACAAATCTCAGACGGAAGTCATTTTATACATACATACACATATAAATATATACCTGTGTGTGTCTTATATACGTAGGTGTGTGTCTGTATATAGATACATAGTGAAACTGGCCCAGGCTGCTCTGTGGAAGCTCTGAATTGTACTGAAGCAGGGGTTATTGTGCCTTGCTGTGATTCATCGGTTGAGTCAGCCTGCTCCTAATGGAGCTACCTTAGGTGTTGCTTGGCAGTTGCAGCAGTTCTGGAAAAGAAGGGCAAGCACGCGTCCCGCACGCCAGCTCCAGCACAACCAGCTACATTTGCCCTTTGGGTCCTCGTGCTGTCGTCAAGAGAGCAGAAATCGTGTGCAATCCTATTTTATCCAATTATATTCTCCTGTAATTAGACTTTCCTGGACTTGTCAAGCCTGGCTGCCCAGAGGGAAAACGAAGGGATTTTTTTTTTTGAGCTCTGTTCATGTTCACCCAGAGCGCTGCTGCAAAAGGATTTCCAAGCACGTTGCTCTAATGAGCGCCTTTGATGGCTGTGGCGTGCCGAGACCAACCCTGACCGGTGTTGCTTCCCTGACCCCTTGTTCTTCTCCCCTGCCCAGCTGTGGGTATCTACCTGTTCTCCTGCCTTACACTTAAATCCAAGGAGTTTGTAGCCTGCGCTTGTCGCTCCTCCTTTGCCCTCCCACAGTGTTTGTACAGCATCTGGCACTCGGTAACAGGCAGAAATGCAAATACAGGACTTACCGTTTGCTTTCCTTAGCAGCTAATTTTAGGCAAACTGGTGATTTTAGTGGTCTTCCCTCCCTTGGAGAGAGGAGGGGAGGCTCTGTGAGCTACAAAGCAACTGAGAAAGGGTTTAGCTTTTTATTTCAACGGAGTGAGTCCTTTCCTTGGTGTTTAAAGCTGAGCTTTTACCAGCTACGTCCCATGTAGGACACGGTTTTGATTACTTTGGTTTCTGCTGCTAATGAATCCCAGGCAGGGCTTCAGATGCAGTTTGAAATAATCAAATACTACAGGGTAGGGAAGAGAGTAACAGCAAACCTCGTAGAGACGAGATGACTCCTAACTTGGTGGCTTTGCTGAAATGCTTGTGCTCTGAAATTATGTGGTTTCTTGTGCATCTAAGTGTGGCTGTGTGCTCGTAGAGACGCAAATCTTGCTAGAAGTGAGCAGGGGCTTTGGCTTTTAGAGGTGCCGTGTCTAGGAGGGATCACTGTTTTCTCCAAAGCTCTTGTGTGTCAGTGGTGGCTTGCTTTGAATTTTGCTTGAACTTGGGGTCGGTTGGGATGTTTTCTCTCCCTGTTTTTTTGCCCTTTGTGAAAGATCTGGCATGTGCCCAGTCGGAGTGTTCTCCACACACTTCAGTAGTTCTCGTGTGAAGCGCGGCCCCTTCCCCCTCCGCCTTGTCTCTGGTTACCAGGGCTCCTCAATCTGGCATTTAGGCTAGCAGCATTTGCTTGTGAATAGCCAGAGCTGAGATGATGCGCTGAAGCAGTGGCCCTGCCTTGGTCCAGCCACAGGGGATGGTAATGTACAACACAGAGCTGGGCGCAGCCAGGATATGGACCCCCTCTGTACTGATGTGAAGGTAGGATGAGGTCTATTTTTAACCAATTAATCGACTTATCAGGGAGACATCTGCAGGTCCTGAAGTGCTACTAGTAGTCCATGGGTGCTACTAGTATGGGTGGGTGGGAGCCTGAGGAAAGCCCAAAGCAGATCCAAGCGAGGGGTGAGTTGACCACTTTCTGCTATAGCCGCTTGGTCTCCGAGTTAGCAGAGAAACAGGCCAGCTGACAGCTCTTCTGACAGTAAGGTTTTAGCCTGGATAATTTTGCTTTCAATATATTTTGATGTAACGTGGCTTTTTAATTGTGGTCCTTCTGAACTGTCGGCATACAAGGCAGTCTCCAGCCACAGGTCCCTGCTAATAGTGTGCGTGTAGCAGCCTGTGACAAGGGACACGTCAGTGTTGGGAGCAGCAGTCAGTTCTCAAAGCAGCCTTAAAGCCGCGTTGGACTTTAGAGGGAATAAGCCCAAATGGGATTCTGTGATGAGAGGAGCACACCTGGGAGCAGGCATTTTTGTGCAAGAGAGCAGCATTTACTTTGAACTTGTGTTCTGGTAAGTGCCCTGTCACTCTTTGCTCTTGTGCTGGGAGTGCTGCGACCAGCGTCTCTGCTTTGCAGGGTTCAGGGCCAAGACCTCAGGCTGCTGGTAGAGCCGGGCGGCTGTGGGAGTCAGTGCCTGTATTGGCACCATGTGTAGCTTTTGGGAAGTGCTTGGCTCTGCTCACGACGGTACCTGTGTTGCTTTGACCTTTTCTGGCTGCACCAGTTCTGTCTCCTTTGCTGCAAGCCAACCTCGTCTTGCTCTTCGAACTCACAGCTGAAGTTAAGGGCACTTGAAGTGGTGGTGAGAGGAGGTCTTGTTAAATGGGGAGTTGTGCAGTTGTTTCTTGCCACAGAGATATGCGATTAATTGTGTCTCACTAACAAACAGCAGAGCAGAGCACAGCTTGCGTACAGGAGCTGCACGCAAGCTGGATCAGGGCTTGTTTGATTATGTCGGTTTCTTTTTCCCTGCCCTTGGCGATGTTCCCAGCCGTTGTGCTGTTCCCTCTCTCTGCATTGTAGAAAGCGAGGGAATTGGGGGCTTGCAGTCCTGGGACATCGCCACAGAAGGATGGGGGATTGGTCTGTCATGTTGCCATGCTTCAATCATCATACTCACAGCTATATCGTATCCTTGCCTGTATTGTTGCTCCCATCAGGATCAGTCTTGGCTTTTCATCACCCCTATCTCAGCTCCCCTGTGCAGTCACTTTGGATTCAGAAGAGAACCTTCTAGCAGCAGTTAGTCACCCACCTAGGTGCATTTTTCTTCTGCAGAAAGTTGGAGGGTTTGCGATCTGCCTACTCCACCCACGGCTGCCTATTCAGACACCCAGTTTCCTATGTGACAAGAAAAATACAGCTGTAGTCATCATCTCCCTGCAGGAAGGCATGAAGAACAAGGTTTGGACAAAGGCAGCCCCCATTGAAATTGCCCCTTCTGGTAGATGCACAGTGATTGTCTCCTGTCTTGGGCTACCCAGATGGTGTCTTGGAGCTTGAGAGGAATCTGATGGGTTTGTGAAAGGTTTGGGTTGGAGAGGTGTAATATGGTGGCTTAGGTGGGGATCCAGGACCCCTGCAAGGCTTTCTGTGCAGTGCTGGCAGTGTGTCCTGCGCAGCTTCTCTTGGCCTGTACTTGCAGATGGCACTTCCGCGGTGCCAAAGACAACAGACTCCAGGAGCTTCTGTCCTCAATGCACTGCAAGCCTTGCCCATGTAAAAATGAGTGGGGACCAACACAGGGTGATGGGCTTGAGGTCACTGGTGCTCCGGTGAAGTCCCTGGCTCTTCCTCACGGCACAGCGGGTCCGAGAGCCCCCACCTCCCCTGGGCAGCCTGGCATGACCAACCTGCTGCTGACTCCTTACACAGCTGCTGGATAGGTCAGCACTGTGTATGCAGAGAAGCACATTTGTCTTTAATCCTGTAATTGAGTGTTTCGGTAACAACTTGTTTGTAAAGATCAAAAGCTGAGGTACAGGCTACTTCCTGCCTGGTTCCAGACATGGCTTGAAAGATTCAGCTTCCCTGCACACAAGTACCTCCTCCTGTATTCTTTGCAGAGAAGCTGTAGGGCTGCCTTCTCCCTGAATGCTCCACGGCTGGAGGGCAGTGTCCTGACTTGGCTGAGTGTCATTTGTAACCTTTCCAGGACAGAGATTACCACAGTACCCTTGCCTGCATGAGGATGTTCCCTCCTGGGTGCCAGGGCACACTTGGCCCCTGGAGAGGGCTGCCATTTTGTGTGCTAAAAGGGGCAGTTGGAGCGGATGATGCGACTGGAGAAAGCCTTGGTGGCCACTTAGCGTATTTCCAGGCAAGCTGCAGGGTGTGGAGGGCTGCTCCCATTGTGCAGGGAACAAAGCTGAGCTATTCACTGGCCTGTGACAGGCACTGGGGATGGAAGAAATGCCATCAAGATTTAGAGTCGTTTCTGCACAGCCCTTGGAGGTCCTTGCCAAGAACAGACAGATACCATATGAAGATGAGAGGTGGTGGGGCTGCCTCCCTGTGTGGTTTGCAGCCCTGATTCCTCCTTGCTGTGGCCCCATGCAGATCTGTGGAGCTTCCTAGAAATAAAAGGAGCCTCTCTTCTCTCTCTCCCATTTGTGTGTGGAAGTGAGGTCCCCAGCCTTGGAGAAGTCCTTCACAGGGCTGCTGCCTTCCCGACTGGCTGCTGTAAAGGCCAGGCTGCCCTGCTGGCTGTGCCTCTCCTGTGCGTTGCTCTCTGCACCCTCCTTCAGAGCCCAGTGTGCCTTTTGAGCTCAGCTTTTCCCATCAGTGAGCGAGAGGGAACCCACATCCAACCCTGGGTCAGGATAACTACAGCCAGAGAGGTGAGACGTGCCCTTAGCCCACGCTGATGACCAGCCCTTGCTCAAGGCAGAGCTGGAAGGGGCTGGTGTTGGTTCGTGTATGGCTGGAGGGAGCAGCTCGAAAAGCCATCGCAAAATAGGCCATCTGTCGCTGCTGTGCAGATCTGCTGGGCTCCGCTTCACTCAGCATTTCACCTTGCCTTAATGTGCTTCTGCCTCCAAGGAATAAAAGACCCTCCGCATCACAGATAAATGCAGATTCTCACTGGGGTCTGGCATGTCCTCTGCCTCTGCACGCGCCTCCCGGCCCCCAGCAGTGGGCAAGTCCAGAGCATAAAGCCCGGATCAAGAGAGAGGCAGGTCAGGGGCCTGTTGTGCACTAGGCAGGGTGATGGGAGGAGCGGGGGCTGCTGCTCTTTTGATTGTCCTGTGCTGTGGTTGCATGGGGCTGTTTGAGAAGTGTTTTCCCCGAGCAGCTGCTGGTGTTTCTGAAGCAGCTCCTTGCTCCATGTGAGTAATGGGGCTGGCTGCACGCACGCCGTGCAGCTGCAGCTCAAAAGAGCAATGTTGGATGGCTGTGGGAGCTCCTGTGGCGTCTGTCCCTGGAGTGACTCTGCTCAGCCTGCAGGCTGCCCCTCGTGTGCTGGCGTTCAGCTCTCGTACCAACAGCAGCACTTGGCTCTCATTGCCGTGCCCATCCAGGGACTAGGCACCATGTGAATAAAGCACCTCCTGCCCTGCCTACCTCTGTCACCAGCAGAGAGTGAACCTGGCACCTGATCTGTTTGAGCACCGTGTCCCTGATGGGGACACAGTGTCTGCTCCATGTCCGCATAAAGCTTGGGTGGATTTTTTTGGTGTCTAAGGCTCTATTCTGCATAAAAATAAGTGCTTTAAGTTCTCTGAGTGAAGGCTGTCACAGTAAGGCTGTTCAGCAGGTGGGAAAAGGTCCAAGGCTGGTCACTCTGTTCCTGGCACTAAGCATGAGTGTTCCTTCTGTGCAGAAACAGCAGGTACGCAGGGCCTGAGAGGTCAGGTGCTAGAGAGGGTCTGACTTACTTCAAGGGCAGCCTGTGGTGTTTCCGCACATCCACTGATCTTGGGCAGTTAGTGGAAGGTGCCAGGCAGGCCTGTACTGCACGTTTACCCTGCCTTGTGCATCTGATTTTTAACAGTGTTTTCAGTGATGAGCACTAAAGTTTCCTGGACAGGCTTATGGCAGCTGGTCACATCTTATTCGCTCTGTAGTTAAACCTTGTCATCTTCCCTGCTTTATAGAGAAAGTGGTGGCTTATGAGCCTGACTGATTCAGATGTTTGCCTTTCCTCTCGCTTTTACCAAAGTCAGGTCTTGGTGCATGGTACTTCCTTAGTCCCTTTCCTGCCCTGCTGGTAAGGCACTCTTACCTTGCGTCTGTCACATTGCACCACATTTTGTCCCCCTCCTTTTGTTCGACCGATATGGCAGAGCTGTTTTAGCAAGGCCAGCACAAGCACTACTGATAGAGTTAAGCCCCATGAAACTGCTTCCAGCATTCCTGGAGTATTAGAAATAATCTGCTGAGCTTGATATTTGGCTAACCAGCATAAGCATGTAGTGCAGTAGCGAGTTGGGCCAGGCAGGTAGGCAGCGCACAGCACACCGCTCGGGTGCCAACAGGCATGGAAGGTGCACAAGCTGCAACGGGGCTTATATGGTCTCAGATTCCTACTTGCTGCAAGGATAGGTCAGAGCACTCGGGGATCCACAGAGCCCAGCTCTGATTGAGCTCCAGGCGTCTGTGTGCCATCAGCTCCAGGGAAACGGCATGTGGAGCAGCAATTCCATTCTCTGCAGTTACTGATGCTCCTAGACCTCGTCCTGCCTGGCAGTGGTGAGAATGGCTGGGCAAAGGAGGAGGGCGAGTTCTAGGTCTTGTGCTGAGCAGGGCCACACTGAGGTGTGAATTCCTGCACTCTTGGCAACAGGTTCCCCTGGGCCCCCCCTGTCCTGAGAGGACAGATATGCCCAGCAGCGTGGGTGCCCAGCGTCACAGGGACCTGGTGGGGAGGTGGAGCTGTGGCAGAGCAGCCAGCACAGCTGAAACCCTCTCCATAAGGAGCTGTTTGTTTTACTGAATTGTTAAGCCCCATTGACAATAGCGGCCCCCCCTCCTCTCACACTCGAGGAACTGTGGTGGCCACACACTGATCCTTTCTCTTGTCTTGTGCTTTAGGCACCAAATTAGGGTTATTCTTCCCCGAATCCTTCTGACTGGCTGTTGACTTTTGCTCTCGCTCTCTGCAGGCATACGAGTGGGCCTTGGAAGGGATGCGACACCTTGCCTGCATCAGCATGGAGGACTGCAGCTCTGCCGAGCACTGTGCAGGTGTCATCAAGTGTCTGGAGAGTTACAAGGGGCAGCACCCAGACATCAGCGATGCCCGGTTCCAGGAGATGAAGGAGCTGGCCTGTGAGCTGAAGAGTGACAAGGGACTCAAGCAGTGGAAATTTGCCTGGTCCAAATGCCAGGAGACCAAGCTGGTTTTTGAAAAGAAACTCGAAGCAGCCTTGAGAACACGGAGGTCTCTGCTGTCAGACCGCAAACCAGCTGCGGGGGAGCAGCCCCGGGCTGGCAGTGAGGCTGGCAGTCTGTCCCACCGGAGGCACTCCGAGGGGGCCACCTCCGGGTCCCACTGGGACAGGACATACAGCGCGTCCCACTGCTACAACAGGCCCAACTGCTCTTCGGGGTGGACTAAGGAGAAGGCTCCCTCACCCTCCCTGAGCTGCCCTGGCGATGGCAGTGCTGGGGAAGAATTTGCCTGCCAAGCTGCTCTCAGCCCCGGTTCTCACTCGAGCAGAGTTTCTTTTGCCAACGGGGCCTCCAAGTCTCCAAAACTGCCTGAAGAAAAGCCAAACCTGGAGAGCATATTAGAAAACCTGGAGGTGAAGCCATCCTGCACATCCACTCCAGCCTCTGGGAAGCTGCCTCCCAGGAGGATGCTCCGGAAGGCCCAAAGCTTTGACCTCCCCTGCGGTGAGAGCCTGTGGTCAGGCTGCCAGAGGACGCTGAGTGAGCCGGCAAGATACGGCAACACCGGTGTCTTTATTAAGGGCCTGGAGGTGAGCAGCACTGAGCTGGTGGACAGGACTTTCGCGCTGCGGCAGCAAGCTGGTCACAGCTGGGCTGCAGACTGCCTGGCAGAGGGACAGAGGGGTTGCCTCTCCGTGTCGGAATCCAAGAGCTGGGGCAGGTAAGTGGCTGTGACACTCGGTGTTCTGGTCCTCAGGGTGGTGAAAAGGCAGCCAGCAAAGGTGTGAAGAGCTCTGCGGTGACAGTTACTTTGACAGTGGGTACAGGGTGGATAGATAGAGATGTAGCTCCAGCTTTTCTGCCACGGGGATGTCCCCACACAGCCTGGCAGCTGCCTCTGGGGAGAGGCAGGTAAATGGGATCTCTTATTCCTCCCCCGCAGCACGGTTCTTCCGTCGGAGGGGAAAGAACAGTTCCCAGGCGGGACAGGGAGTCTCTGAACGTTGCTGGCAGTGGAGGATGAGGATTTGCAAAAATGTAGTATTTGGGAACCTAGCAAACCAGTAGTACAGGTGCAGTGGGAGAGCAGAAGCGTAGTGCATCATCCCACACGCTTTTGGGGGGTACTGTACCCAGACTGGTAGGGACACACTTCCAGTAACCTGTGGCAGCAGCTTCACAGGTCAGAAGGTGTTTGTCTTTGCCCTTTGGGGCTGAGATCTCTGTTTGGGTAGCCAACAGCTGGCTTTTGTTCTCTTCCTTCTTTGTCCTTGAGGTTTTCAATTTAGCTTTGTTGTCATACTGCAAAATGCCTAGGCTATGGAGAGCTGTTCTTGAAAGGGCAGGTCTTTCAGCTGCTCTCATTGGAAAAGATTTTAAAAAAATATTAAAAAGTAGCAGTGGTAGAGGTGAGAAACTTAGTGCTGAAGGCAGGGGGATCACAGAGCCCCTCCACTGCTTCTGCTCTGGATGGGATGGCTGGAGACAGTGAAATCCTCTGAAAGGGGCCTCTGATAGCCTAGTGTGTGTCAGGAAAGCTCATGGCAGGGGACGAACCCCAGCAGATAGGAAGCCAACTGCTTTGCTTTTCCAGGGAGCGATGCAGCAGTCCTCCTGTCCACGGGCACTCAGGCAGTCCGGCTGTTCTGTCTTCTGCCCGGCCAGAGGAGTTGGCTTGGGGGAGAGCTGAGAGGCAGGGAAGGCAGGCACACGCTGGAGTAGTTATCTTTGGTGTTGCACTGCCTCACAGTGGAAACCTTGAGTACCGAAGAGCAATCCTTTCAGAGGCATGCGGAGCAACCCGTGCTAGGAACGGCTGTTTGCTGATGAAGTGATACGAGGTTTGTTTCCCACTCTCGTTTTTTACTGGGACAAGCCCAACAGCACCTGGGTCCAGAGCTGGTGTTTTCCCAGGGTTAACATTGCCTCCCACAGCATCCAGTCATCAGGCTGACTCCTCCTCACAGAAGTTATTGTGGCCTCTTCTGTCCCTGTTGTTTCAGGAGCGCAGCCGTTCGCCGGGCAGCCAGAGCAGGGGCTGGATGGGCCCAGGGGTGTGTGTCCTGCGGAGGTTGGGTCAGGACCACAGCTAACCTGGGGCTCACCCTTCCTGAACAGAAAGGCTGACAGTGTTCCTTGGATCAGCCATGAGCTTTGTCAGTGCTCAGGGTCCGAGCTATCAAGGACAATTGTGAACTTGAGCTTGGATGGTGCTGAGGGATCATCTCATCTCTGTGTTGGGTCTTGGGGAGAACTTCCATGGGGATAGTCTAGAGCTTTGCAGGTACTCTGACTGCTGTTGCCCTGCTGCATTCTGGGTCCCTTCAAGGCTGAGTGTTTCCTATTGCAGCAAGCTGCGGCACATCATTGATGAGATGGTAACCACAGAGCGGGAATATGTGAGGTCGCTTTGCTACATCATCGATAGCTACTTCCCTGAGATGGAGCGCCTCGACCTCCCCCAGGACCTGCGTGGGAAGCGCAGTGTCATTTTTGGGAACCTGGAGAAACTCTACGACTTCCACAGCCAGTACTTCCTGCGAGAGCTTGAGAGCTGCTGCAACCACCCGCTGCGGGTCAGCCACTGCTTCCTCCGACACGTAAGGCATCAGCACCTTCCCCCCGGGGTCGGACTCCTCCGGACACGTGCTTGGAGCCTCTGCCCAGTTTGGCTGCTCACCTGTGTGTTAGTGGGCTGTGGCTCTCTTCGGGAGGGAGAGAACTACCCTGTGCTGGCTTGGTTTGTCCCCTGCCAGCTCAAATGCTAGGTTGGACTGGGATGGTTCTGTGAGGGTGAGCCCAGGCAGCAGCAGATGCTCTTGGCCTTTCCTGTTGCTCTTTGCTACCAAGAGATGCTGCCAGGGAAGCAAAATGTCTGCTCCTTAAAGCCCACCTGCTTCTGCAGGAGCATCCCTTACCCTGTCTTCTGTCTGTGGTGTCAATGTGGAATGACTTCAGTGAGCGAGAGGTGCAGACCTGCTGCTCTTCTTGAAAAGGGCTGCTAGGGAGAAGCAGGGGGCACTGGTCTTAAGCTCAGCAGTCCATGCATGTTTGCTGCTGCTGGTATCTGTTGGGGTATATAAGGGGCAAGCGGTAGCAGGACTGTGGGTTAAAAAGTCCTAGCTATTGTAGGAGTAGGAAGACAAGAACATTCCTGGCTCTTAATGAACTTGAAGCAAAGTCATTCCTATCATAGGAGGCTCTGGTGCAGCCTGGGGGAGGCAGAAGTACTGGAGTAACCAACCCAGGGGCGTGCCCATCACTGCATCCAGGGTGTGCGCTGGTCTCACGTGGGGATCTCTTTTGCAGAAAGACCAGTTCGGGATGTATGCATTGTATAGCAAGAACAAGCCGAAGTCGGACTCGCTGCTGGCCAGCCATGGGAATACCTTCTTCAAGGTAAATTCCGTTGCCTGCATCCTGGTTACTCTTGGTGTTTGGGTCACCAATCTGTTTAAACAAGCCCAGCTTTCCTGCTTGAGGTGTGGTCAGCGCTACCTCTGCTTTCCTGGCACAGCTCTTTGCACAAGTATATGTGGGGGAAGACGGGCAGAGGTGCAGTGAGCGCTTTGGAAAGGAGCCCAGCACACAGCAGCATTGGTCCTGTAGGCTTGCATTTCCCCGCAGAGCGAAGAGAGCCAACCCAGTCAGGAAAGCTGTGGGTGTTAGCGCCTGCCTGGGGGCACAGGGCTCTCCGTGGGAACCTGCTGCTTTCACTCTCTGCTGCCTTTCTCAGTTCAAGCAGGTGCAGCTTGGGGATAAGATGGACCTGGCCTCCTACCTGCTGAAACCCATCCAGCGGATGAGCAAATATGCCCTGCTCCTGAAGGACCTGATCAAGGAGTGCAGTGAGGCGCAAGAGCAGGAGCTGGGTTACCTCCGTGCAGCTGAGGAGATGGTGAAGTTTCAGCTCCGGCACGGAAATGACCTGCTGGCCATGGATGCCATCCGTGACTGTGACGTACGTTCCAGTGTCCTCCCCTGCCCGGGGTGGGTCAGAGCCACACTTTTTCCCCTTCTCTAGACTTGGGGTCTTTGGATCATATGGTGAGCCTCCCCTCAAATTCCCACAGTGATCAGGGGGCTGTCTACCAGTAGCAGAACTACACAGTGCAAGGTCTCCTTGATCCGCTAGGACGGACAGCCTGGATGCTGTTACTTGAGCTGGGTGAGCTGCTTGTCATGAACATGCTCCCAGGTGCTTACTGCTGATGTGAGGCAGCCTGGCGGCCCTTGCAGATGGCGTCCTGCAGGCTGCCTTGAGCCCTTCCATCTGTCTTGAGCTGTTGATGAGACAGTCAGTTTACAAGAATGAATTCAGGCTGATGCTGATGTCAAGGGTAAGCCAAAATCTGCTAGGTGGGACTTGAAGGAGAGGCATGCAAAGTCTAGCACTGGAGGAGGAGAAGCCACAGGGCTCAGGGTGGAGGAAGATGGTTCTGGGGCGGGAAGAACTGAGGGCCTGGGCTTCTGACCCAGATGTGCTCTTGGCAGTGTGGTGGGACTCCTTTCCTCTTCAGTTCTCTTCTTTCCCCCAGGAGAAAGCTCTGGCTGCTGCCTCTAGGTGGCACCCCAGAGGTTTGTCTCAGATCTGCACAGGGTGGCAGGAGAGGGTCATCTGTGGGTTATGTCTAGGAGAAAGGTGCAGCTCTCCCCTGAGGTCTGAGCCAGTTGTTTCAGCCTGATGTGGCCTCTGGCAGTCCCACATAGCCCTATATCTTCAAGAGCCCTTCTGACATGACAGGTAGCTGCCACTTCTTTGCTACCTGGACCACAGCCATATGGGACCACGCTCTCCATGTCAGCCTTGGGGTTGCCTGGAGCTGATCCTGCTGGGGTCTTACCAGAATGTTCCCTGTGTCCAGGTGAACCTGAAGGAGCAGGGGCAGCTGGTGCGGCAGGACGAGTTCACCATCTGGCTGGGCCGTAGGAAGTGCCAGCGACACGTCTTCCTCTTTGAGGACCTCATCCTGTTCAGCAAACCCAAGAGGATTGAGGGTGGCTTTGATGTGTATATCTACAAGCGCTCCTTCAAGGTAAGGGCAGCCCTGCAGCTCCCTCTTGAGCAGGAGGTGTCCATGGCTGGTTTTCCCATGGACACATGGCTCTGAAATGGGGAGCGGGAGCAGGAGCACCTTCAGGAGAAGTGCTACTCCCACCACTGCTATGCTTTCTCCAGGCCGTGGAGTGAAGCTAGAAGGGAATACTTCACGCATTGATGCCTGGGCCCCCTCTGTGCTGTGAGATGTGGGGCCAAGGTCTTCTAAGGGATGCTGAGTATGAGGGAAAGGCAGTGTGTGTGTGGCAGGGAGATGGTGCTGACTCTGGATGAAGCACTGGGAATTGCCTGGACTGTCTCTGCTCAGCTGTGTCCATATCGTACCTGCTCCTGTACAGACCCTCAGTCTCCTTCCCATTGGGTCTGCCGAGCTGGGGGTAGCTCTGGCACAGGGTGCAGACGGAGTTTACCCTTCCTGCTCCTGGTGGAACCCCATTTGATGCTTTGCTCTTCCTTTTGCTGGCAGACTGCAGACATTGGTCTGACGGAGAACTCTGGAGACAGTGGCCTGCGCTTTGAGATCTGGTTCCGAAGGCGAAAGTCCAGCGACACCTACATCCTCCAGGCCAGCTCAGCCGAGACTAAGCAGGCCTGGACCAGTGACATTGCCAAGATCCTGTGGCAGCAGGCAGCCCGCAATAAAGGTGTGATTCCTTCCCGGGGCGTCTGTGCCGCAAAAGGTGCGGGAGCCCGGTTCAGCTCGTGCTGTCCTGAGTAGGTTTGGAGCCTGTTACCTGGCAGCTCTGTGCAGCGAGCAGCTGTGTGCCAGCATGCAGCCTCAGGAGCATGCGCTGGGCTTGGCTGGGCATGTCCCTTCCCTGCCCCTCATCCCCAGGCCACTTGACCAGTCCAAGCTCTCTGTGGCTGTAGACACCCACCTGGACTCCATGAGAGAAACGGGAGATACTAGCACAGGGTTCCCTGCCCTGTGAGCATGGGCTGTGCTCCTGAATAGCTGCCTGTTCTCCCCACAGTCTTAGGCCACTGCTGGCGTGGCAGTTGTCTGGCTGAGTCCCTCCTCTCTGCCCCAGGTTTCCCGCTTGGCAGGACTTCTGTATGTGGCATGGCACTGAGCTACTTGGCCAGAGCAGGGCATGATTGCTTGTCTGTGGAGACTCCTCAGGCTGGGGAGCAAGGGGAGAACAGATCTAATCCCAGTACTTCAGGAGCGTGCTCTGGCCTGGGGCTGCATAGCGCCTGTGGGGTGGGTTGGAGCAACCTCACGATGTGGCTGTGGGTCTCTTCCTCTCCAGAAATCCGCATGCAGGAGATGGTCTCCATGGGTGTGGGCAACAAGCCGTTCCTGGATATCAAACCCAGTGAGGCAGCTATCAATGATCGTGCTATCGATTACATCATGAAAGGCAGAGGTCAGTGCCAGCCGTGCCTGCCCCCTTGCTCCGTGTGGAGCACGACTGGTGCTCAGGGCTTTTTTGGTGTGTTTTCTGGCAGGTGCCAGGACCAGAGCATCAATTGCGGTGTCTCTGTTTGACCATTCCAACCCGTACAAGAGGACACAGGCGCAACTCTCCGCTGGCAGCACCCCCACTGCCTACAGCCCTTCCTCCTCCTCCCTGCTGGGACCCCTCAACCTCCACATGTACCTGGACCAGGCCCTGCTGCCTGGCGTCCTGGCCCCTGGCCGCCCCTTTGACATTGGCACCTGCATCGAGGAAGACGAGCTGGAGCACGAGACGAGCAGCCAGCCATCACTGAGTACGTATGAGCCCGCTGCTCCACAATGCGCCCCGTGATGTTTGGGCTCGTCCCTACACCTTGTTTCCTGCTTGTGCGGTTGGACCAGGCTCACTGGGGTCATGGCAATCCCTTCCCCATAGCCAAAGTGGGGCAAGGAGGGCCCTGGCATTCTGTGCCAGTTCTGCCTCAGCTCTCATGGGGCGAGTTAGCTCAGAGACAGGGATTAATA
Organism: Larus michahellis; assembly: GCF_964199755.1. Taxonomy (NCBI): domain Eukaryota; kingdom Metazoa; phylum Chordata; class Aves; order Charadriiformes; family Laridae; genus Larus; species Larus michahellis. The sequence goes on from NC_133899.1 coordinate 22,097,494, forward strand.
AAGTGCCCACCCACCTGCCGCCATCCCCGTGGCAGGCTTGGTGCCGCACACTGGGGCTGCCATGGCCTTGGAGACCAGTGCTCGTGTCTCTGCCTGCCCCTCTCGTGCGAGGCGCTCTGTCCCTTGCTCTGGCCAGCCACGTCCAGTGACACCTTGGCTTCCCCTATGTGAGCTTCCCTGGCCAGTCTGTGCCAATCACCAGCATCATTTGCTGCACTTCCTTGGGTTATTTTGTTGCTGGTGGCTTTAAAGAGGCCCAGACAGGAGTGTGGCTTATCTGTGGGCTTGTGTGGCCAGTGCCTCTGCAAACAGATACCTTAAGCGTGTGTGGCACAGGTCATATAGGCCAAACTCGCGGTCATCAGAGTGACCATCCTCTCCTCTCCCAGCAACAGAGAGCTCAGAGTCATCGCACTGCATGTCAGGCAGCGTCTCCAGCGGCTCCGACAGTGGCTGTGTCTCCAGCATCCCACAAGAAAGCTTCTGTGAAGACGTGGGCTCACCCTCCTACATGCCTCTGGGCTCACAACACAGCTCTGCCATGGAGGAGAAACCCCGGTTCGCAAACAGCCAGTACATTTCTGCAGTAAGTGCAAGCAGACAAAGTACTCTCTTCACTTTGCCTGTTCCTGCAACTGCCTCCCCGGTTCAAGCTGCTGCCTCTCACGGTGGGGCTGAAGATGCTGCTTTTGGGCTAGGAGTCACTGTGGGGAAGTGACCTGTCCTCTTGCAGAGACTTGGCCTCCTCTGTTGTGAGGGCCGCCTCTGCGGTGGCCAAGATCCCCGAGGAGATGCACTGGAAAGGACCTGCAGTGCTGGAGGCTACATGCAGGAGCTGTAATGCTGTCTTGGGCTGGGGCACAGATGAAACCTCCTGGGATGGAGGGAGCTCTGCTGCAGATGCTGCTGAGCTCCTTTCCTGGAAGGTTTGGGCCTTTTTCGGGGAGCAATGAGGTGGAAGAGCGGGACCCTGTCGCTCTAAGATGTCAGTGTGTCTCCTCTTATGTTCCTGAGAGTTCTCAGTTGCTTCCCTTCCTACTAGATCGTGTCCTGATGCTGTTGTCCTCTAACCCTGTACTAATGCTGGCTTCTCTCCTCTGCAGAAAGCAGGCCAGGTCACCATAAGTCCCTCGACAATAGTGTGAGCCCCTCTGCACACGTATTCCGCCTAAGGAAGTGGAGTTGTTGTAAGTAGCCCCTGAAGGGGATTTTCCAGCAGCTCTGAGTGTTAGTCAGGTTTGTCAGTAGCTCTGAGTCAGGAGAACCTCACCCTCTGCTTCTCAATGAGAAGTTTTCCACACACGTTCCTGACTGATCTCTGAGGCTTCCATTCATCTGATTAGAGAAGACCAGCTCCCCTAGAGCCCTCGCCTTAAACAGCTGCTCTCATGCCTCCGGGTTTGGAGGAGCAGAAGCAAAACAAGCAAAATCCCTGTCAGGTAACAGAGGGCTGAGCACCACCTACTCATCAGTCTTCAGATGAGCTGCTTCTCTCTGGATGCTGCCCAGCTGTCTAACCACTAATCTGTTTCCTGTAGCTGTTTGCCGAAATCCTGCTCTTCCTTAGTCCCTCTGAACTTTGCCTTAGGGAATCCATGGTATTCTCCCCAGGCTGGATTTATCCCACAGTTTCCTTTGAACCTCCGAAGGAAACTGCACATCACCAGGCAGAGGAACCTGCTAGGGTTATGGTCAGGATGTCCCGAGGGAGCTGCCAGATGTTGCTCCTGTATTTCCTGATTTCTGGAGGATGCCTTGTCTGATCTGAGGAGGGGGGAGCCCTTGGAAAGCCACATCACGCCCCCTCAAACCCGGCTGCCTCTGGCTCCGCTCTTTCCTCCCCGTCCTTGGGACTGAGCAGAGGCAGGTGAGCACAAGGGAGGCAGGTTAGGCTGTCCGTGGTCAAGGCACAGGGTGGTAGATGGCTCGTAGGTTTGGCGCCGTGGGGCTGTTAGAAGCAGGCCCACGGCTTGTCGTCTGCAGGTGCAGGAGTTCAGAACCAGCCACGGTTCAAATTTAAGATCCAGAGCCCCTTCTCGGGGAGAGGGCGGGGGGGTGGTGGCTCACAGACAAGAGCTTTGAAGTGGCCACGAAGCAGCAGGGTTTGACAGCAGCGCGTAGCCTTGGGTGAGTCCTGAGGCGCAGGAACAGCCCTCCCCGGGGGTGGGGGGGAAGAGCCGCGCTTCTCCTGCGAGGCTCTCCCAGTAAAATGTTCTTTCCCCACCAAAATGCGGCTCTGACAAACCAATGGTTTTTTTCCAAGTGTTTTGCAAAATCGCCGCTGGCCGGGGCAGAGAGGGACCTGGGGGACCCTGCCACATCAGGGGAGTGCAGCCGGTCTAACCCATTGCACGGTGCTGTGTTCCAGGTTTGATTGCCATTTCAAACTCACTGAAGACCCCAGGCCTCTGACCAGCAGGAGGAGACAGTCTTCACCTATGAAGATATGGGGTTGTTGGGGTTTTTTCACACATAATCAGCCTCTTTAAACAGTCCTAACCCTGACCTCTGGCTGGGGGGAAGTGCCGAGAAGGTTTCTGTCAGCTACACGTAATAGCTTTGGTGTTGGATGGGACCTTGGGCGTTCAAAACTTGTTAGCCCTATATTTAATGAGTAACAAGTAACATAGCAGTTTGGAGGGGGAAAAAAAAGAAAAAAAAAAAGTATTATTTTTAAAGCTATGAGCTGTACAGATTTTTGTTATGAGTGACTCTGTTACTATTTGTTCTGTAAGCTGCACATTTTATAAAGTTTTTTGGAAGGGCATGAATTAAAACTGAGGTATTTAAGAAAAGTAGCTTAACTGTTTCAGGGTTGTATTGACCTGGAGCTCAAGATTTAACGTCCTTCCTTTATGTTCTAAATATTTCTGTCATAGCGATAATTTATTTTCTTGGCTTAACACTTCTGTTTTAATAAAAGCAGTTTCATTGTTACGGTGAATTGTTTCTGCAGATGGTTCGTGCAGTGCCTTGGGTGCTGAGCTTATCTCTGCCTTAACCAGCTGCCAGCTCTTCCCTGTGCAACCTCTGCGCTCACCAGCTGCCACCTGCACCCTGTCACACCTCAGCAGTGTCCCAGGAGAGGGGGGGGACATCCCAGGGAGGTCAGAGCAGCCAGCAGGGCCGTCTGCTGGAGGTCAGGAGGTGCAAATCGCCTCATTTCCTGGCTGTAATTTAAACTAATCTAACCTGTAAGTCTCGCTCTCCCCGCTGGGGCAGGGTCCTTGTCCCGGCGGCCCCGGGGTGACAGGGACTGGCTGCTGGCTTTGCCTCAGCCCCTCTCCGGGTACCCCAGTCCCACCGTCGTGCCTTGTTTGAGGAGTTTTGGGTGGTGGTGGCACCTGAGACCACTGCAGGGGGTTTGATTATAATGCTGAAGCTTAACCACGCGTTGGGCGAGGTGGCACCGTGTAACAGCAGGGCAAACTTGGCCTGTTCCTGAGTAACACCAAAGCTCCCTGCGCGTCTGGGACACCCTCACCCTCTTCTGACAGGAAAGGAAAATGAGCAATTTTGGAAACTGTGGTTACTTGCTGCCAAGCTCCTGTTTACTCCAGGTTTTATGGAGCGCTGTAAATGGGGCTCCCCCAGCTGGGAGGGCAGTGGTGTCCCGTTCAGCCTGAGGAAGAAGACGGAGCAGTCCTTTCTTTATCTGCAGTTTTCCTCCTCGGAGCTGCCATGGAATCTCGAATGTTAAGCCCACCCGAGTTGCTCTCAACGTACAGACCATCTCCCTTCCAGTTGGGAAATCCCCGTGCTGTGCATAAACCACTTGGTTATTTTTCATAAGCTGGATGTTTTATAAACCTTGTTCTTTTTTTTTTTGTAGAGACAGCAAAGAGAACACAGTTTGACACCTTTGTACAAAATTGTGTGGGGAAACAGTTGCACAGGGAAGATTTTAGAAGTCACTCTTTTAAAATAAATGCTGAGTTAATGCAAAATGTATGGGCTGTTGGGACAGCACTAGCTCGTGTCACAAGAGGGAGAGAATTTACTAATGCAACAAGAGGAACGTGAAACTTCCTGAATTTCTCAGTTTCAAAGGTTTCTGCATTGCTGGAAAAACCTTTAGTAATGTTTACCTGACACTGTTTTTTCAGGGTTTGATTGATTTGTCTAATAAAGGTTATTTTCTTTATATGAATCTCGTTTGCACTGTGCTTTCATTTCGGCAGGGGAAGCTGGGCTGCAGAAGAGGACGCAGGTGAGCATTGAGAAAAGCGCTTTTCCCTGAGGCATCTCAAAACTCTCTCAAAATACCGGTGGGAGATGGAAATGATGTTGGTTTGGGGTTTTGTTTTTTTTTTTTTTTTTTTTTTTTTATCTCAGGTGGTGAGACAGGGCGAAAGCGAGAGTGCCTCGCTCGAGTTCACACCATGGGAAGCGTCACCTTCCCGGAGCTGCCGAGGTTTTAAAACAGGACTAGCGAAGTGCCACGTCTGCACAACGTGCTTCAAATAAAACATGAAGTAACTGCTCTAGACCTCTTGGTTATTTGCCTGATAAAGAGGGGATTTTGGCAAAATAAGGCTCAGTGTTTTCTGGTGTGGGGAGTCATCTGAGTATGACAACTAACCTGCAGCACGGGCAGGAGGGGGATGAACCCTGGGTCACCGATAAAGGACGAGCTGTCTCCTTCGTTACCTAAAGCAGGGGCCTGCTACAACACGTCCTGACTAAAGTCACTGTTCAAAGCTAAAGGTGGGCAAACAAAGGCTGTTTCTTGCCCGGGCAGGTGAGGGGTGAACCCCTCTCACCAATAAAAAAACATTTCAAAAAGTAGCTGGGCCAAATTTTTATTAACGTTCTGTGAACTTAACATTTCCGAAGAGAAAGAGGAGCCCGCTCTAGGAAATCCTCTGCGGGTGGGCAGGCGCAGCGGGGGCTGTACGTCCACTGAAAACTGGGAAAGCTCAAAGCTGAGCCCGGCAGTAGCTCGCCCACTGCCACAAGGACGGCAGCAGCGTCACCTGAAATAAAAGCCCTCAAAACCTAAAGCAGTTTAGAGAGGAAATATCGCTTTATTCGACCTTGGGCGCCAGGAGGAAGACCCGCAAGTCTAGCACACCTCACCGGGATGCTCACCCGTTACTGATACACAGAAGATTCTCATAATTCCGCCTACCGAATCCATAACTCCACCCAGGCTTACAGGTGCATTAGGATGACCGAATACCCTTTTTGCTGTGTCGGCAAAGCGCTTCTGCGCAAGCGTGAACGTGCTGTCTGGGCAGCCTGTGCCAGGGCTCTGCTACCCTCAAAGGAAAGAAGTTCTTCCTCATGTTGAGATGGAACTTCCTATGGTCAAGTTTGTGCCCGTCGCCCCTTGTCCTGTCCCTGGGCACCACTGAGAGGAGCCCGGCCCCATCCTCCTGACGCCCACCCTTCAGATATTGCTGAGCATTGATGAGATCCCCTCTCAGCCTGCTCTTCTCCAGCTGAACAGCCCCAGGGCTTTCAGCCTTTCCTCAGCACAAAGATGCTCCAGGCCCCTCAACGTCTTTGTAGCCTCTGCTGGACTCTCTCCAGTAGCTTCTTGTCCTTCTTGAACTGCGGGGCCCAGCGCTGGGCACAGTTCAGGAGATCTTCTGAAGCCAGGCAGGCCTTCGCTGCTGAAAGCAAATAATACGTAGTGGTGGCAGAAGCATCGTGCCGTGGGAAATGGCTACAAGACGTAACACCAAGGGGTCACTTCTGGGCAGTCTCAGGGGCAAGCGAAACACGCTGGACTAGCCTAGGGACATCCCGAGGAGACCGAGGTTTTAAGCCATCTCAATCTCTGGTGTTTGATAAAGTTGAGAGAGGTAATACAGTGATGTGTATGCAAGGAGAATGTTTGGAAGAGATATTTTTCAGCATTAGAACAGAAACACCAGTAGAGGGGGCAGGTGGAATATTTTTCAGCTGGATTAGCCAGATTTAGCTGGCCCTGCCATTAAAAAAAGTGACCGAGAAAAAAAAAAATAAATCAGAAGAGGGATGCCATGATCTCAACAATAAAAACATTTTCCTTTTGGCTAGAGGTGCGCACACAGTGCACCCAGCTGTTGTGTACCCTGCAGTACAGGTGTCTGGCATATTGATCGTTAAAATAAAGCCGTCCACACTGAAACAAAAACATATCTCAATCACTAAATCCCCATAATTTATATTTAGATAGAATGGTTTACTTCAGGACTAAAAGGAAAAGTCTTAATTCTTTTGGATAGTATTTCTATGGCAATCAGAACCCAAATCCCCATTCTTGCTTTCCCCTCCAGCCATCTAGTGACGTCGAAGAAGCACATGCCCTCTGCTTGCTGGAGTCCAGCTGGCAAAAACAAATTTTCCCAAGTCTTACTGTTACCGTAAGCCGGCGATTGAGGGCTCTCTAAGACTCCAGTTTGGAGTGTTAGAGAGCAGGCGTTCCTTATTGCAGCGCTGGGTGCGCAGGGGATCACTTCACCTGCTGCGCGCGCCGAGTTGCTCAACTGCAAAGGTTATAAGCTGTCAGAATATACGTATTCATTAAATTTCCCAGAAATGATTAACGTATTCGTACTATCGCCTAGAACTCATTAATGTATGTAAATGTCCTCGAGGCAGGCGGGTCCCTGTCCATTGGTGGTCTGGCAGGGTCCTCAGGTGGCGGTCGACAGCCTCCCCCACCGTGTCCGCTGGTTGAACTCCGTCTTCGCGCATGCTCAGTTCCTCTTTCAGTTTAGTTTGCAACTCTTGTTTTCACCAAACCAGCTTGTTCTAGCATCTCTCCATATCTACTCTACTCCAGGATACAACGCCTCCAGACTTCCTTTTATCCAACTAAACCCAGCGGGTGTCTAACCCATCCCCTTACAAAGCATTTCAAAGTGAGCTACGTTATTGCAGTAAGGAGGGAACCGTATGTTCTTTTCAACTGGGTGTCGGTAAGGCCCGAGGGGGCTTCCACCCCGGCGTTTCGTGCTGTTCGAGGCTACCGTACCACCAGCTCCCGTAGCATTATAAAGTTGAGAACGTGCCGAAACATTTGCCTACCTCCAGGGATTGGAAATCCTTGGCCGCATGCAAGCCGACAGCCTTCCTTGTCGTTGGACAACCCTCTGGGTGCTGCCTGGGGAGGCCCCTTCCCTCCTGCCTGTCCCAACACGGTCGTGCCGCCGGGTGACAGGCCCAGGGGGACACCCCGGTGTGGTGGTGAGGGTGGCAGGGCCAGGGGACGGAGCGGGGGGACGGGGGCCCGGTGGTTGGGGTAAGGGGGTGGCGGGCATCTGAGGGGGTTGTGGTGATGGTGGGCGCACCGGCAGGCCAAGGTCACCCGTCGCCCACAGAGCTGCGAAATATAACAAAGGGATCTGAAGGGAGCTGCGCCCCAGTCTGGGTTTTCGTTTCTTCTCTTACTGCTGAGAATAACAACGGGAACAGCAGGGCTTTTTTCATTAAGCCTTTCCTCCTGAGCTTATTGCTTTGCAGGCTGTAGGCACAACGGGAGGTGAAAAGGGGTTACAACTTCTCCCCGTGCTTGTCTTCGCGAGCCGATTCCATGAAGATGGTCTGTCTGGTCCAGGGTGGCCAGTTTCAGCTCACGTTCCTGCCCTGGGTGCTGGGACACGCAGGTACCTCCGGGCAGGAGGAGGAGGAGGAGCACACACCAAAAAAAAAGCAAATTCCAATTTCAGAAGTCATAGAATCATAGAATTGTTTGGGTTGGGAGGGACCTTGAAGATCACCTAGTTCTAACCCCCTGCCCTGGGCAGGGACACCTCCCACCAGCCCAGGTTGCTCAGAGCCCCATCCAGGCTGGCCTTGAACACCTCCGGGGATGGGGCTTCCACCACCTCTCTGGGCAACTTGTTCCAGCGTCTCACCACCCTCATGGTGAAGAACTTCTTCCTAACAGCCAGTCTGAATCGACCCAGCTCTAGTTTTAATCCATTCCCTCGGGTCCTACCATTACCCGACATCCTAAAAAGCCCCTCGCCAGCTTTCAAGGGACTCAGGAGCAAAGATCCTTACTTTTACACCCATGAAAGCACAGCCCCCCCCAAAGGTGGTTGTACACCTGGGGATCAGACCCCATTTCAATCCACGCTTTTTAGTCGAGAACAGCACGCTGCTGCTCTTGTCATACAAGGCCAGCGGTGCCGTAGAGAGGCTGGGTTTTAAAATCCCTCCAGCGTGAGTTACTTCCTTACCTATTTTACCTGCCCATGAGGGTTTCGTCACCTCTGCGGCAACCCCAGGACCAGGGAGCTCCCAAATGAGGATCCTTCCAAGGGAAGGGACCATCCTGCTGCAGGGGCTGAGCCTCCGAAAGCCGCAGAGGCAGGGGCTGGGCCGCGATTTATTTTAAAAGCCAATCGGCACAACGGTGACGTGACAGAGTTTGTTGATTAGCTGCTGCTTGTGATGTTTCTCTTTGGTAAAATGGGAAACGGGTGAAAAGCAAGACCCAAGGAATTAAAAAAAAGCCAAGGAAATCAGGAATATGAGAGCTCGTTATTTGCCTGATCGTTGTTAGCATGCAGGACTTTTAGGGGTTTTTTTTAAAAAAGTAGCATAACAAGGACTTCAGATAAAGATATGGGAGCGCTCATGGATATTTTTAAGCTTTCTCTAGGGACAAGGTCGGCATTAAAAAAAAAAAAGCATGTCGATACGAACGCAGGCTGGCTCCACGCGTTAAGGTATAAATCACGTGTACGTACACGATTCTGTCATATGAATAATTTATATATCAAATATTCCTGTATAAACAAGGTGTAAAATAATAACGGCATTCCGGGCGAAGACAATTTTGTTCCCTTGCTTTATTCATGATCTCCCCAGATGACGATTCGGAGGCTGCTGCCGAGGCAGGTTGTTGCGTCGGGGTTCTGATTTTGGGGTTGCCGGGTTCTCTGCCGTCTCTTCTTCGCAGGCATCTTTTCTTGCCTGCCAGAAGAGTCCCAAGAGTTTTGTCGGTCGCTTCTCCATCCATTGGGGAGGGCGAAGGAAAGGCCGCCAAGGCTGTGTTTGGGCATGAGGAGGGGAGAAAAGGGAGAGTTGGTTTTCTGAAACATAAAGTAAGGATAATTTTATTATAGTATTGATAAATGAAGAGCGTACAAACAACTGGCTGGTCGCCGTTGTCCTCTCCCTTCTGCACGGCACGAACCTGTTGACAGTTCAAAAGCTTTGCTGTCTGATAGGTCCCATCCTTAGATGGTCCTGTGGAACTTCATCCATCGAAATCCCCCGTTGCCCGTCCGTGCTGGCCGCGCAGAGGAGCTCGTCAGCTGTCAGCGGCCTCTCCCGCTCCCGGGGAGAAGCAGCAAAGAGCAAACACTCCTCTGCCTGCCTCCGCCGGCGCGTTCAGACTCATTTTTGTCTCGTGTCCAACCCTGGAAAGATTCTGGGTCCGTCAACTCATCAGCAAAGCTTCTAGCAACACTTATCATCCTCTGGGTGATCTTCAGGGCCACCTTCGTGGCCAAATTGTTCAAATCTCTGCGTTTCCCAGATGTTGCACATGTGTTTGGGCTGTGGTTTGGTGTTTTACTCGGTGCGATTGCGGCCTGTCACAGGTCCTGCTCCCCTACGTTGCCTCCAGCTGCGCTCCTGCTCCCTTCCTCAGCTTGGGTTTAACACACACGTGGCTGCGGGGTGTATCAAAACACGGCAGATTCTTGATCCAGTGGACTTTTTTTTTCTCGGTGGATCTTACTCTACCACCCCGAACCAGGAAATGAGATGCCTGGGCTCAGCAAGGTACCGTCCCCGAGGTGGTCCACCTGGAGAAGAGCCCAAGCTCATCCAGGTGTGATGTTAACCTGCCCTGAGCTCCTCACCGTGCTCAAAGCTCTGTCTCAGCGGGGCAAGGAACGCTGGATTTACGAGGGCAGAAAGGCAGAACTCAGTGGGTAGGGGGACTCTTTCGATTTTTGTTATTTACCTTGAGGTCTACTGGCTAAAAACCCCAGGAGAACCGGGTTGCGTGATTTTGCCCAGACCGCTGGCTGAACCCATGCCAATAACGGGAGCAGGAGGGTGCTGGGTTCTCCCCTTCCTCTGCTCCTGGAGGCCAAAATAAATGCCTAAAGTAGGGATAGCGTTGCAGATGCTGCAGGGAAATGTTTAAATCCAAAGCGAAAAACCTGTTTTCAATTAGGTCTCCAAAAAAAAAAAAAAAAAAAAAAAAGGAAAAAAAATATTCCATAGAAACATTTCTGTTTAGATTTGTTTTCTGACATCACCGGAGCTCCCTGCCAAAAAATGCCTGAATATCTTTTTTGTGTTTCGGATTTTACTGTTTGTTTAGGTTTTTTGTGGGTTTTTTTTTGTTTTTTTTTTTTTGCACACCTATGCAGGAATGCTTTGAAAACCCCTGTTTTCTTTAGAAGCGCGGTTCAAACAGATCCTTCAAAGCAGTGACGTAAGGGTTCGCTCAAACTCACACCACCGTACGCTCATCGTCACCTATCACTCCTCAGAGGCCTCGCCAGCACCGGGGGAGAAGATCCCGGGGACTTACCAGGCACTGGCAAAATGGTAGAAAAGTGTTTCATTTCTCTTAACAGTTGGGACCCTTTGTGATTTGGGGGATTTTTATTATTATTTTTTTTTCTTTTCTTTTGTCCTGTCTCAGCACAAATGGGTTATCTGATGCAGCGGCTGGAGGAGAGCCGGGTGTCAGCTTCTACGTTACAGGAGACGGAGCGGGCTGCTGCTTCTAGTTATCGTATGGCGAGAAAGCAAACACCCAAGTGCGGCAGGGCAAAATGGAAGGATTCCTTGATAGCCTCATGGGCTATGGTACGTCAAGTAAATGTTATAAGGCTCACAAAACGGGTGCAGTGGGACCATACGCTGTGCCAGCACCAGCTGTGCCATACGCGCCTTCTCTGGGAGATTTGATTGACTGTACAAGAAGAACGAGATTTCTGTATCACAGAATCATGGAATGGTTTGGGTTGGAAGGGATCTTAAAGCCCACCCAGTGCCACCCCCTGCCCTGGGCAGGGACACCTCCCACCACACCACGTTGCTCCAAGCCCCGTCCAGCCTGGCCTTGAACCCCTCCAGGGATGGGGCAGCCCCAGCTTCTCTGGGCAACCTGGGCCAGGGGCTCACCACCCTCACAGCAAACAATCTCTGCCTCAGATCTCACCTAAATCTCCCCTCTTCCAGCTTAAACCCCTTCCCCCTCATCCCATGGCTCCCCTCCCTGCTCCAGAGTCCCTCCCCAGCTTTTCTGGAGCCCCTTTAGGGCCTGGCAGGGGCTGGAAGGTCTCCCCGGAGCCTTCTCTTCTCCAGGCTGAACCCCCCCAGCTCTCTCAGCCTGTCCTCCCAGCAGAGGGGCTCCAGCCCTCCCAGCATCTCCGGGGCCTCCTCTGGCCCTGCTCCAACAGCTCCGTGTCCTTCTTGTGCTGAGGGCTCCAGAGCTGGAGGCAGCACTGCAGGGGGGTCTCACAGAGCGGAGCAGAGGGGCAGAATCCCCTCCCTCGCCCTGCTGCCCACACTGCTTTTGATGCAGCCCAGGACGCATTTGTCTTTCTGGGCTGCAAGCGCACGTTGATGGCTCATGTTGAGCTTCTCGTCCACCATCACCCCCAAGTCCTTCTCCCCAGGGCTGCTCTCCAGCCATTCTCCGCCCAACCTGTATTTGTGCCTGGGATTGCCCCGACCCCCTGCAGGACCTTGCACTTGGCCTGGTTGAACTTCATGAGGTTTGCACAGTTCCACCTCTCCAGCCTGTCCAGGTCCCTCTGGATGGCATCCCTTCCCTCCAGCGTGTCAACCGTGCCTCGGCTCGTCGACTCGTGCGTTGACTGTAATGTAATAAGGAAACAGCAGTCCAGACCTCCATCCCCATTTGTCCAGCACACCTCAGTGGCCGGTATCAATGCTCACAGGCGCTGTGCAATCTGAGATAGCCAACTCAGAGGTTTGGTGGCCAAGGAGGGTCGAGCATCTCCTCTGCCGTGCCCCGGAGCGGAGGCCACATCATTCTGTGCCCTGAGGGTCAGGAAGGTGGCACTGAACTGCGGGATGCAATTTAGCCACTCCAACAGCCCTGAGTTTTTAAAGAGTTTGGGTTATAAAAAATGTCCCACAGCCCCGCACAGGCTGCTCTGGAGAGTTTTTTTGGAGCGTAACCTCCCGCCTCTGGATCCCACAGTCCCCTTGTGTCTCTCAGGGCAGCCTCGCCTGTTAGAAAGACGCTCAGCACAGCAGTATTTGTGAGCTCAGCCTTCTCCCTGTGTTTCCTTTAGAGGACTTGCTTTGGAAAAATGACCAGCTGAGTTCCCAGGTGGAATTTCTAAGACTGGAAGGGAAACAATTTACCAGGCTTCAGGAGACAGGGGCTGTTCCGCAGGACGGCCAGAGGTACGGGCCGGTCTCGGGCAGGGCACGCCGCTCGCCTGTCCCGGCAGGAGGTGGTACCCAGGCGTGTGCATTCCTTGTGACACCCCTGCGCCGGTGGCGAACGGATGAATTCAGGGCTTTGACACACGCGCGAGCTATTTCAGTGATCGCTAGTGCACATTGTACGCTTCAGGAGGCTGGAACCGGTCACGGACTTTTAAGCCAAGGTACGAAAAGGCCAGTTCGGTGAGCGGAAAGTCAGGAATATTCCGGGTCTGAGGAAACGGCTTCTTTTAGAAAAAGTGTCTCAGGTGAAAAGGATAAGAGAGGAGGCTTCTTGGCCTTTTGCAATCACAGCACTCCACTGCGACGCTTCCAGCTGTCTGAGCGCAAAAGCACGTGACATTTCTCAGCAGCTTGGTTTCTTCAGGAGACCCAAAAAATTAGGAGGATCCAAAACTCAGACATTCCTCCCATAACGGTTCTTTAGTGTCCACAAACCCTCCTGCGGCAGCAATGGGCTAAAGGGAGCAGCCACGCTCTTCACAAAACATCTTTTCCAGCTCAAAAAAAAAACCCACAAAAACCCAACAAAACGCACCAGTCCGGAGACATTGTCCCCGCGAGAAAGAGCTGCGTCAGGGCCGCCAGCACACGGCTCCGCTCGGTACCGCAGGTCACAGCAATCCCCCCATCGTCCGCTGTACCGGGAGCAAAACGGACATTAAAAATGGACTGCCTTCGGTTTTAGCGCGTACAAAACCTCGTGCTGTATTTAATGCTGGTGAATCTAAGCCCTGCTTTTTTTTCTTCTTTTTTTTTTTTTTTAAATATATTTCTCAGCATCTTCCTGCTCCTATCCCCCCCCGCATCCTGACACTTCTGCCGCAGCCATGACGTTAGCAAAGGGTGGGCATGACTCCAGTATAATAAAATTTTATCTTGAAACCATGCCGTGCTGGGAAGACGGTAATTTAGTTAATTGAATTCCCTCTAAAACGGCACTGAATCAGTATTCCAGCACAGCGCTGGCAGCTCGTAGCTGGCGGTGAAGTCTTGCGTGTGACCTTCCCAGTCAGACCGCTGTCTCGGGGCACTGGCTGCGAGGATTTGAAGTTCTAGTCCCGGCTTTAGATGTAAATCGCTGAGAAACTGCCCGCCCTACCCGGGATATCTGCTCTCTGAATCTCGTCTGAACACGATTTACAGCCTAGGCTGTGTGTTCCGCCGACTGTTGTCCGTCAGACTAGCGGTGAAATGGAAAAGTACTGAGGAAGGCAGCGGGGAAGCTGTTTTGCCTGGCCTGGGACCAAGGATCTGCACTGTCCCGGCGCGATACACTCCATGGAGGGATGCTTGCCGAGGGAGCAGTTCTTTGGAAGAGCAACATCTGTGAGCTCTTCCTGGTGCTCCTACACAGGGACAGAAAGGATAAAATCCCGCTGGGCTTATTGGCATAGAATCACAGAATGGTTTGGGTTGGAAGGGACCTTAAAGCCCACCCAGTGCCACCCCCTGCCCTGGGCAGGGACACCTCCCACCACACCACGTTGCTCCAAGCCCCGTCCAGCCTGGCCTTGAACCCCTCCAGGGATGGGGCAGCCACAGCTTCTCTGGGCAACCTGGGCCAGGGGCTCACCACCCTCGCAGTAAAAAATTTCTTCCTCAGATCTCAGCTAAATCTCCCCTCTTCCAGTTTGAAGCCATCACCCCTCATCCTATCGCTCTATGCCCTTGTAAAAAGTCCCCCCCCAGCTTTCTTGTAGGCCCCCTTCAGATCCTGGAAAGCTGCTCTAAGGTCTCCCCAGAGCCTTCTCTCCCCCAGGCTGAAGAGAAGATGCAGACACTCTGCTCCAGCATCCATTGTCTCACTCTTCTAGGAATGAATCTACGTCCTTGAGGAACAGAGTGATCAGTCCTCATCAGTATCTCTGGACAAGCCACTCAGCCCAGAGAAAAATGACCTCTCAGAGGAGCCAGATCCCAAGTCCCAGGCACACAACTTGCTGTCAAAGGGAGAAGGACTTCTTTCAGTACGGACTTGACCCTGGGATGATTTTAGAAACTCCCTAGGGAAGTGACCTTGGGGGCAGAGAATGTATTTGACAGCTAAATTCATCATAACCACTCAGCTGAGCCTTCTGGGCTGCACGTCTCTCAGGCAGGCTGGGAGATCAGCCCGTAGGAGGGTCTGGGCTGGTCTGAAATGGTGGAGCAGGTGAGTGCCAGCGGTGGCAGGGTTGGGTGTGAGGTCTGGAGTGCTCCTCCGCTGCAGGAGCCGGGCCGGAAAGCGGCCAACGGGATGAAACAAATGGAAAGGAGTAAAAAAAAGCTTCGTGTCCAGGGCCTGGATGAATGCAAACAACATAAATACTGGCCGAGACACCATCCGCCCGCCGGCTCCTCTGCTGCAAAATGTCTTTCTTGACCTGGTGTGGAGCCAACCTCAGAGCAAACGCTTGGCCAGAGCACAGCCATTAGCGCCGGGGAGACGGCCGCGAGCCCTTTTGTTTGGGCTGTGTCACTTTTCATCACAGAAAGCAGCTTTGCAACTAATATTTGGAGGTCTCTGCTGTCTCAGCAGCCTGTGGCACCGCTTCAGGCTTCACCTGGAAAATGGCCGGAGCTGCTTGTCCCGTGGGAGTTCCTTCAGGTTATAGTCTTCTTGAGGGCTGAGCGCCCCAACTTGGCTTCTTCTAGTCCATCCTGTGCTCCGGTGCCAACCGTCCTGGGGACCTCCACTTCCCTGTCCACATTAGTCCTGAAGGCTGATATTTAAAGGCCACGTTCCTTGCACTGACCTCCCCGTGAGGCCGTGTCTCCACTGGGCTTTGACCATGCACGGGGTTGCGTGATGTGTCCATAACAGAGATCACAGCTGCGGTTTCCCCATGTGTTTTTTCTAAAGGGCCTTCGCACCCTTCTGCAAGGATGGACGGGGGGAGCCTCGCACACACATAGGGAGCCCGCAGCCGCCCAGGAGATCACTACACTGCTAATTAGAAAGTTTTCCGGTTTTGGTGAAGACCCAAACCAACGTCTCGTTGTTCCCAGAAAGCTGTTCCCACCGCTTCAGGAGAAGTGACTTCTGTTCAGATTGATCTTAGGCACTTTGGAACCGTTAGACCCGGTTGGGTCTTTACGTGCCCGAATTCTCCTGGGGATGGTTTGGTAGGACTGAGATACCAGACTAGATGATGCCAACCAGCCCAGCCAGAGTGGTGCGGCCATTGCTACCCTCTCCACCCAGCCCTGTCCCCATGCAGGGAACAGCATACGCTGGAGCTGCCTGGGAACAAGGAGAAGGTCCGAGGGGAAATTCCTGTGTAAGCTGTGGAGCGAGCGGTAGAGAACTTGAAGAGGAGCTGGAGCAGGTAAGGAGCACCTTTAGGCTGGGTGGTTTGGCAGCGGTGGCCACCCCCTGACCTCCACCGTGGGTTCGCAGGCTGCAGAGAAGCTGCTTCTGTTCAGGATTCAGAGAAGGATGTAACCCACTGATGGCAAGGCTTGGCCGAGTTGGCTGTCCGGCCAGAGGTCCTGCCGCACCTGCCCTGACGGCTGCTCCATCACCTGAGCAGCAGCAGCTCAGCTCCACGTGCTTCTGGATGAACTTAGGGAGGTAACTCCAAGTGAGGACCCATCCGCCCTCCCTGCAGGCTCACAAACCATAGATGTCCAGCAGCTGCTAGGTGGGCAGCTGAGATGCTGAGGCCCCCAGAGCTGCTGCTCTCACCACGTGCAAGCTTAAAACCAGGCAGAAATCCCCTTCCCAGCCTTCATTTCCTGGGATCGAAAGCACGTCAGCACCCACAACTCCCCTCCAGAGCTGCCCCAACACGGGCGCCCCGCTTTGCTCCACCACCAGGTCCTGACCAGAGCCACGTACTGGCAGGGGATGCGTCCCCCGGGGCCTGACCTGCCCACCTCTCCACAAAACCTTCTTCCTTGGCAAAGCCCCCGAGCACGCACCAGGGCAGGGCTGCGGATGGCACCTCCATGGACCACGGGGCGCTGCAGGGCAGCCCGGCCCTGGGAATTCCGCACCTCATTTTTGCAGCCGGGCAGCGGAGTCGGCGAAGGGTTAAAGCCCCCTCCCCCGCAGCGACTTTTTGACAGGAGGAACATTTGATCTCAGGAAGAGCATTCAGAGGCACAGCCAGCCACCAGCTCACCCTGACCTGCCCAGCGGAGGGCTAACGCCAGCCCCCCCTTTGCCCCCCAAGCCCTCACCCCCTGCTTCCCACTGGTAGACGCTTACTGGTGGACCCTCGCTAAAGGTGGGACTGAAACCAGCCCAGGAGAAGATGACCTCTTCCTTCTCCTGCGTTTTACAAAGCAGGTGGCGAGGATGCAGAAGGTGCAGGGCTGCGCGTCATCAGGGAGCGAGCCCACACGCGTGCCCCCGGCACATCACTCCTGGCGTGGGCAGTGCCGGCGCCGCGGCTGAGGCGCCTGCCAAATAACCCCTGCGGCTTATTTAGGGAGCCCAGCTCCCAACAGACGACCTTGGAGGTGGGCATCTGGCTGGAAAGCCTGGCACTGCCACCCAGGCTCCGCCGCAGCAGGCTCTGCCCGTGTCTGGGGTGGGGGTGGCAGCCCCCGCACCCAGCCTTGTGCGTCCCAGTGCCCGCAGCAGCCGTCACCCCCATCCCGGAGCCGCCATCCTGTCCCGCCGCCCCGGCCTGTTCCCAGGGATCGTTACCAGGAGCTCGTGTGTTTGGTTGCAAACAGAGCGGGAGCGGGAGCCAGGCGCTCGTGTTTGTGTGCCTGCGGTTGCTGAGGCAACTCGGGGCCAGCCAGGAGCTGCCAAAACCACCGGCAGCCAGCGCCGAGCCCACGGCGCAGGTCCCTGGGGCGGCACGGCCAACCTGGTCTCCCACCGCCCGGCTGGGCCAGCGGGCCAAGGGGCTCTCGCTGCTCGATCCCGCTGAACACAACCAGAGCCGGGGCGTCAGTGCGGAGGGAGTTTTATTGCAGATCCGGGTTACAGCGCGGGTCTGCAGCGTCCTTTGGTTTGGGCTTCACGAAGGCGGCGGGAGGCCACGGCGGGGGTTTGGGTCGGAGACCTTTGCCAACGGCCAGGCAATACCAAGCTCTCCCGGGATGTGTCCCAGAGCTGGGCTGGGAGCGTCCCGGCGGCACCGGCGCTAATGGCACTGCAGGGTCGGAGCTTCCTGCGGCGAAGCCGGGCAGCCCCGTGGTGAGGGCACCAGTGGGGAAGGAAGGAGGTGGCTGTGGTGTAACTGGTGCAGGGTCGAGGCAGGTCCCCGGGAGGTCTGCAGGGAACACGGGCTGCCATCCCCGGTGGGACTGGCGGGGGGGTGCCCCGAAAGCCGGGGCTGAGGTAGGGAAGGTCTGGGTGCCAGCGGGGCAGGGGAGCCCTGAGGAGCAGTGCGGTTAGTACGGCGGGTGCTGCTGGCGGCGGGGGGCTGGGGGGGGACAGGAGGGGCTGGGGCGGGGTCACAGCACGGGGGTGGGGGGACACAGACGTAGCGCTGGGGCAAAGCACGCGGCCCGGCGACTTCCCGATCACATCAGCGCTGGGCGGGCGACCCCCCGCCAGCCTGGGGCTGGCCCCAGCGCAGCCTCCCGGGCCCCACGTCATGCGGGCATGTCCCAGGGCTGACGTGAGCGCCGGCCCCACGGCCGACGCGCAGGCACCGGGGCGGTGGGTGCCACGGGCACCCCTCCCTACTTTTTCACTTTGGCGTCGTATGTGCCCGCGTTCTTGTAGGCACTGACGTAGCCGCTGGTGTCCACGATGTTCTCCCGCCCGCTCTTGCCCTTGCCCTTGCCGCTCTCGTCGAAGCGCTCCTTGTGGGACCCCGTGTACTTGGAGGTGTCCGTCAGCCTCTCCACGGCCCCCACCGTCTTGGCTTTCTGCGCAGGGGGGACAGGCAAAGGGAATCAAGAACATGCCCTACCCCCCTCCCTCCCTTGCACCACGCAAGCCCCTGACACCCACTGAGGACCCTGCCGTGCCCCCGGGACCTGCGCAGTCCCCAGCACACCCAGGGCCATGGGGTCCCCTGGGAAGCTCTGTCCTCCCCTCCCAACCGTCCCTCCTTCTCCCAGCGGCCGAGGGGCTCTTCGCTCACCGTGACGCCCACGTTAATGGGCTCCTTCCCCGCCACCAGCTGGCAGATGGCTTCGTACGCCTCCTCTTTGCTCTTGTCCTTAAATCTCTTGGGGGCCAGTTCCTCCAGCGCCTTCTTGAACTCCTCATAGTTGATGACCCGAGCTGTCTTCCCTCTGCAAGCACAAAATCTGGGCTGCTGCAAGCACATCCTCAGGTTGCACCTCCAAGCAGGACGGATGGGCAGCATCAGGGAGACGCCGGCTTCGTCCTCCACCAGCCTCGGGCCCCTCGCCCACCTCCGAAATGCAGCTACGGCCAGGGGGATGCCGGCAGAATGGGTCAGCTGGGCACAGCTGGTGCTGAGCTCCGGGAGCTTTTCAGCCACATGATGTTAAAAGTCCTCGATGCTAAAAACCTCTACCCCTGCATGGAAGTGCCCTGGGACTTGGGCGCTGGAGGAGACACGCAGCCATTCCCACTGCTCCCAGCCTGCCTGGGGATGCCCAGCACTCCATCCCGTGGCAGGCACCCGTCTTTCTCTGGTCAAATTCAGAAGGACGTGCACAGAGCATCACTCTCATGAGCGCCTGGTCCTCATCTCCCAGGCAGCACAGCGACCCACCCTCCGACACGCCAAAAGCCTCCTGGTGCTCAGACCCTCCTGGCCCCCCCCCAGGGCACAAGGCGATGCCGGGACAGAGGGCGCAGAGGGAGCAGGCTCCCCACCCATCCTTGCTCCTGCACCCTGATGAGGAGCAAGCGGGTGTCAGCCTGTCTTTGGGGACACCGAAAGCAGCCCCAGGTGACCTTTGAGGAGCAAAGACCAGAGTCCTTGCCATGCTCAGGTGTGGGCTGGCCAGGCCTAGGGATGGGCTGGGCCACGTCACACAGGACACCCCCGAGCACCCTCCTCTGCTCCCTGTGGCACCTTCTTGCTAGATGGGAGCCTGCCAGAACCAGCCAGGCCCACCTCGACGCCTGGGAGCTGGGACACGGCCTCTGCACCAAAATCAGACCCTCCCACCCCCCCAAATTTAGAGTAATTTGTTATCAGGTCTTGCAAAAGCAGCCACAAAAAAAATCCCTGAAGGCAGGATGCCGCAGGGCAGCACCCGCTGCTCCATGATGAATGGCCTGGGTGTGCAGTCGGGCTACCACACCTCCCCGGGGACCGCCGTACCCAGGCCACCGCCACCCTGCCCACACCGCAGGGGCATCCCCAACCTCTGAACAGCTGTGGAGGCCCCCCCAAAAAGCCGAGTCACTTACTTCACCTTGGAGAAGACAATGTCCACATCGGTGCTGGTGACGCTTTTGCCGTCAGTGACCTTGCAGTCTTTGCACAGCTTGGCCCAGTTCTTCCCATTCATTTCTTGCCCCGTCGCCTTGGTGTCGCCGTAGATGGCGAATTTGCGGAAGCTCTCTTCTAGGGACGCCATCTCAGCGCTCCCAGCCATGGGGCTGCGGGATAGGGGGACAGTGGGGCCCGTTGCTGCCCAGGCTCTGGCTGGCAGCACCGGCAGAGCCCAGCCGCTCTGCTCTCAGGTCCCGCGAGGGCAGGAGGAGGGCTGGTGAGGGCAGGGGGGCTGCGGCAGGAGCGGGGCGTTGGCAGAGCCCCGCACGCGTTGGGTGAGGGCTGGCGGCACTCTCGGACAAGCCCCGAGGCCAACAACCAAGAGGTGTCTCGGGGGATGGAGGCTCCGGATGGAGAGCTGTCAGCAGCGAGGCTGCCGGCTCCGGGGGCTGGCAAGGAGTGAGCGCATCGGCCCCCGTCTCCGCGGGAGCACTCTCCGGGAATGACGCAATGCGGCCGCCTTCCTCCTGCTCGCTGATGATGAGAAACGGCACCGCTGCCTGCCTCCGGCCCCACCTCTCCCCTGCCCGCCGGCTCTGCCAGCGCCCGGCGTCCCCCCTGCGTGGAGCTGGGCCAAACACGGTGGTGCCCGGCCGCCAGCGGATGCCAAGTGGTGGAGAGGCCTCTGCACTCCCTGTGGCCGCTGCCACGTCCCAGCTCCCTGCCTGCCGTCGCCCGGCCAGCCTCGCCCTGCCGCCTCAGCATCCCTCACCACGCGCTGAGCGCCCGCAGCATCTCAGCCAGGACAGGGCCCAGCGGTACCCGGGTGCGGTCCCCGGCACCCCGGGGTGCACAGCAGGAACCTCGCCCGGTGTTCAGGCCGGTGGGGGTGGGCGGGGGGGTCAGGATATGTCCCCCCCGGCACCTTGGCGACAGTCGGAGAGCGGGCACGGAGGAGCAGCGGGCTGGGATGCTGCGCCGCCGGCCCTCGCGTCGCCTGGCAACCGTCGCTAGGAAGGAGCGGCGTTGCCTGGCGACCGTTGCTAAGGAGGAGCGGCGGGCGGGGAAGCCGCTGGTCCCCGCCGGTCCCCGCCCGTCCCCGGGCTCCTCCGGGGCGCCCCCGGAACACCCCGCACGGAGCCCGCCCGGGGGACGCCGCCGGTGGCTGGGGGGTGCCGGGGCAGCGGCAGCCCCTCGGTGTCCGTCCGTTCCCCCCCCCGCCACTCCCCGCCCTCTTGCACCGGCCCTGGGACGGGCGGCGGCCGGAGCCGGGGGTCGGGGGTCCGGGGGGTCCCGCTGCCGCCGCGCCCCGGGCCGGGGGGGGGGGCGGGGGGGTCCCGGCTCGGCCGCGGCCGCGCTCGGGTCGGTCACTCACCTCCCGGCGCCGCGCTCTGAGGCGGGGGGGGGCGGCCGCCGCCGCCTGTTTAAGGCGCCGCCATGGCGACGGGAGGGGCCGCCGGCCGCGCCCGCACGGGGCTCCGGGCCGCCCCCTCCCGCCCCCCCCACCCCTCCCCGGGCCGCCCCACGGCCGGCGAGCGGCCGGGGCGCCGAGACGGAGCCCGGGCAGCCGGCATGGATGGCTCCGGGACGCCCTCTGCCACCCCAGGAAGCCCCTCCATCACCCCAGGAATCCCCACCATCACCCCAGGAAGCCCCGCCATCACCCCCAAAGCCACTCCCCCATCCCACGAAGCCCCTCCATCACCCCATGAGACCGTACTGGCAACCCACAAGGCCCCACCATCAACCCACAAGGTTTTTCCTCCACACCAGGAAGCCCCTCCATCACACCAGGAAGCTCCTCCACCACCCCACGAAGCCCCTCCATCACCCCACGAAGACCCCACCACCAGCCCACGAGGCCGTGCCAGCACCCCCCAGGGTCCCTCCATCTCCCCCCAGGGTCCCTCCGTCACCCCAGGAAGCCCCTCCACCACCTCAGGAAGCTCCTCCATGAGCCCACGGGGCCCTACCAGCAACACACAAGGTCCCTCCAACACCCCACGAGGCCCCACCATCACCCTACAAGGTCTTTCCTCCACCCCACAAGGCTCCTCCATCACCCCATGAGGTTCTTCCACCACCCTGCCACCGCCAGCCCCGCTGTGCTCTGCCCTGCAGCCCTGTCCCCTGCCCCACGTGGCCAGCATAACCCTCGACAGAGGAACCGTCCCTTCTTGGTGGGGGACACCATGGACCAAAGATCACTGCCCAGGCTGTGGGGATGAACGGTGACCGTCCTGGCGTAATGGGCACCACGGCGAGTGCCGGTCCCCTCTGCACAGCTCGGTGGGACACCCTGGAAGCTGCCTATCGTGGCAGCTGCCTTCCCTCACCCAGAGCCCGACCACACGTGGGGCTCTCGGTGGGTGCTGCGGGCTGAAGCAATGCCCAAATATTGTGGTTGCCATGGAGTCCCGACGCAACCCACATCACTTACTCATGGCCCCACCTTGGCTGTTTGCCCAGCGCCTGCTCCAGCCTCGGCGCTCCCCTGGCACTCCCTGTCCTCCTGCCCGGCCAGCCCCAGCATCACCAGTTCTTCACACCGAGGGGACGCAGCCTGTGGTTCGCTGCTGCCACGCGGGGTCCTGCAGGTAAATCATCAGCTTGGGGAAGCGGGCAGAAGCTCAAACAACACCTTTGGCACCCTGCGGTCTCTGTCTGTCCTGGTTCCTGTGCAGGGCAAGGACAAACACAGGTGTCCCCGTGGCCGAGCTGCCCCAGGGGAAACCGGCCTGCTCTTGCACCCAGAGCCCTTTGCTTTGGGGTATGGCCCCCGTGACAATCTCACCTTCTCGGCTGAGGGGCACATGTCCTCTGCTGGGATCTTGCTGCCAACTCTTGACTGGACAAAGCCCTGAGCAGCCCGCTCATACCGATCCTGGCTTGGAGCAGGGTCCGTGGACTTCCAGAGGTGACCACCAGCCAACTCTGCGAGTCCGTGATTTGGGATCCCCACCTTTACCTCCCGCCTCGGAGGTGAGTGCCAGGGCTGGTGTCAGAGGACATGCCACAGCACCTGGCCACTTTGGGTGGCCCCAGATGGTCACAGCCACATGAAGGACTCCACTTTTTTGTGTCCCCCAACCAGCCTTGTGACCCCTCCATTGGCAGGAGCTGCTGTTTCCCAGCCCAGCCAGAGGCAGGGTGGCAACCCATGGCTGCCTGGTGGCAAGGACATCCCGAAGGGGACAGTCAAGGGTAGGCAGGACAGGTGTGGAGGCTCATCTAGTAGGGCTGGGCCAGCCTGATGCCAGAGTCTGGGCAGACCTCACCAATGAGCGTTTCTCCTCCATCTGGCTTGTCCTGGTAGAGCTCAGCCACGGCCAGAGAGCCTGGGCGCTGCACGGAGGAGGTGGCACCAGGAGGACTCAGCTTCCAGCTCTTCATAGGATATAAAAGCAGGTTCCAAAGTAGGTTACAGTGGGAATTTAAACCAGCCTCCACACAGGCCGGGGACAAGAAGGCTGTTGTCCCACCTCACAGAAAGCGGAGAAGATCCGTTCGCCTGCTCTCTGCTTGAAGGAGAGGGCAATCATTGGGGCTGCCATATCGAGGAGGGCGGTGAAGCCTTGCTGAAGGTAGAGCCTCATCCCTAGCTTGCCCTGCAGCTCCCCACCGAAGCAGGTGTCTTTGGCTCTGCTTCCAGCCAACAGCTCCGAGAGGAGCCCGGGTAACGCCGGCTGGAGCATCCAGCCGGCAGCAGCTCCGGCAGGGCTTGGCAGCACAAGAGAGAGCCCAGATTCACTGAGCTGGCAGCAGGCAGGAGCTGGAGCTGGGCACGTCGGCAGCTCTTCTGCCGGAGCTCCAGCCCATCCAGGGAGCTGCAGAGCCCAAAGAGCCAAGAAGCGGCACAGGGGGAGCGGCGGGCGGGCGAGCGGCGGGCACCGAGCCAGGGCTGGCCAGTTGCCCCACAGGGTCAGGTTGAGCAGGTCAGGTTTCGGTTCCTAAGGGCTGGGGTTTGTTGTGCATTTGTTGTCACCATGACAGCCCTGTTGGGATGGAGCACCGTCCTTGGCCGGCTCCTGCTGTTCCTCATGCAGCCCGGAAAAGGAAGCCCGGGAGGAGGCCGTGACTTGGTCTGGAGCCCATGGCTCGGGCAGGAGCTGAGGCTGAGGTTGCACAGGTCCTGTGATGTGGTGGAGGAGCGTGGACACTGCTTAGTGCTCAGCTCCCCCCGGGGACCTTTCCCTTCTTGTGATTTCCAATAAAGGTCAGGATGTTCCCAGGCTGTCTCCTGCCCCAGGGAACTCAACGAGCTGCGTAACTCCAGCGCTTACCCGGGATACACGAAGGCTCACAGCTCAGTGTCACCACGGCATGGCTTTGGATGCCGGGCTTGTCCCTTCTAGGACCACGCCAGTCCTAGAGTGCTGTGACTGCTCCGGGGTGCAGCTCAGAGCTTGCACAAAAGCACGAGCCCAACCCCGGAGCACCCTCCTTGCTCACCTTCCGTCCTCTTTACCTCTTGCCTCCCCCAGGGCTGGGCAGCGCAGGCTCCCCGGAGTCATCTTGTTTCAGGAACGAGTTCGCTGGCTCAGCCGCATCTGGGGTGGGATGAGGTTATGAGGGAAGGCTGCTTCTCTAGCTCGAGTTGCTACAAAACAGAGGGAAGTGTTTCGGAGGTTGCGCAATATGTATACGGTCACCCCAGCAACAGCGCATCCACAAGGGCATTAACAGGGCTTAGCGGCGGCTGACGAGCAGCGTGCGAGGGAGATCGGCCGCTTGAGCTGAGGTGCTGGGTGCGATGCAGGGCGCAGGGCAGAGAGGAGGGGGAAAATGCCCTCTCCTCTGGCAGGAGCTTCCCTCTCCCCCCCTGCAATTCCGGGCAGCCCCTTGAGATGCTCTCAGGACGCATTCGAAAGCAGAGCCCAGGAACAGACTCACCAAAAAATCTTTTCCCAAAGGAGGGTCCCCTCGACTTCGAAGAGAAAATTAAGGAACTTGAGTCACGCCCAAAGATGAAAGCATAAGCAGGGCGCACGGCCCACGCCACGGCTGAGACAGGAACGCGCTGCGAGGCCTGGCACAGCCGCTGGCGAGTGGCCAGGGACCGGGATTTATGGTTTCAGAGGACTTCGTAAAGCTGTCACCATCCTGTGGATGCACTGCTTGTTCCTGATAAAAACCCGCAGCGGCTCGTGGTGGGAACGGCCAGTCCAGGGCGCTGCCTCCTGCCGGTGGGAGAGTTCATGCCTTGGTAAAAAAACCTTTTTATTTAGTGCTGGAGAAGGTGCTTGGGGACGGTGGACCTCAATGTTTCTGCAGCGATGGGGAGCTGAAGGCATCAGGAGTTCTCCTGTCACCTTACTGATGGTCTCTGAGGTCTTACTGACCTCTCTGGTGGTCTCGGGCTGTAGCTCGCGATCACTGCCATCCTCTGCTGTGGTGGCCAGGACCACTCTGCCCACACGCTGGCCTCCGCAGCGGTACTCTAATGGGACTCCTCGGCTCCTGAACCGGCAGGGTATCAGCATCAGGGTCCCAAAAGGACAGAACTGAGGTGCGGAAGGAGTGAACTTGGGCTGTGCCTGCCCCTGCTGCGACCATCCTGCTCCCTCCCATGGAAAACTTCCACAGCTTTGTGGGGTACCACACGCAGCACCCGAAGGTCCCGAGGGCATGTGTGTACTACAAAGTGGCATCTGCAGAACGTCCTCCTGGCATGAAGCAGCTCAGCTGAGACCGTCTGCTGCCCTTGTGAAGGTTCATCCTTGCTGGGAACCGATCTGGGGCAGAGAGCAGTTCTCTCAGGAGCTCCATCTCCATCTCACCATTTTCACTCTTGGGTTCCCAATATGCGCCTCCAACGGTCCTCGTTAACGCGGTTGCGGTGAAAACACAAAACCCAGGCAAAATCAAATGCCAAGCCGCACACACGATTCTGCCTGCCACCAGAGAGGTCCAGGAGATCGGAGTCCAATGCCGGCAGGGGTAGGAGCCCGTCCTGCTGGGGCCTGGCTCTTCCCTCAGCATCCAGCTGCCCCAAGGCATGGACACAGCATCGTACGTTTTGCAGCCTGGATTTATTCTGCCTCCTCCAACACTTGATGTAGTGGAAAAAAATATTCCATGTCTCAGCTGAAGACAGCAGAAGGATGTCTTCCCTGCCTCCCAAGTCAGGGTCCCCAGGGCATCCTGGACATCCAGGACATCCAACAAAAGGCACGGGCTCCCGCTCCTTGCAGGGCAGCCTGCAGGGCAGGACAGAACCAGTACAGCCCAGCAGCATATGGGGCTCTGCACTGGTCGTCGGGGACTCTGCAGGCAGAGACCCTTCTCAGATGGGTGTCTGTGTGCGTGTCAGGGGAATCAGGGGCTTAGGAGGACAACAGGCAGGTGAGCACAGCCTGGGAAGGGAAGGACAACTAAACAGTGAACCTGAGGGGGAGCCCCGTGCTCCTGGAGAGGGTCATGTCCCAGCAAACTGTAGGACATCTCCTTCCTTCCCAGCTTGCGCCCAGAACCTGCCACCTCGGGACACATCAGACCTTTTCTTCCCCCGATACACGATAGACCAGGAAACCCGGTTCCACTCACCCCAAAACTTCCCAGCAGCAAGGCGCACAGCCGGACTGGCCTCCTCCCCATGGAGCTCACCCTGCCGCAGCACAGAAACCAGGCTGGAGTTACACACCTCCTGGAGAAGGTGGTCCACTCACAGCCCCCCCAGAGAAGGCAGTCCCATCGAACATCCACAGAGACCTCCAGAGAGGGGACCACTGTCACCCCCACACGGCTCAACATGCTAAACCCAGCTGCGACATCGGAGATGGAGGAAAAAGCAGGGGAGACCATCAACTGGGCACACAAATGAATGACTGCAAAAAAGGAGGAAACTATTTAGCAAAGAGCATAGAAAACTTTATTGTGGACAGAGCTACTAAAGAGCTCCATACGTGACTTTGGGACTGGTTCTGCATGGACAACAGGTAAGAAAACACATGAGGTCTGCTCAGGAGCACCTGCTGGAGAGAAATTACCAGTGCCTTCTGGCTGGAGGGACAGCTGGCCTTTGAAAACCCTCAGCCCAGCATTACTGCAGGGTGTAGTGCTCTTGGGTGACAGCAGACATGAGGAGAAACATCTGGGAGGATTTTGTCTAACCGGGCTCCATCAGTGAGCAGATGCTCTGGTCTCTGCAGAGAAGCAGTGCCCTGGCTGCTGCTCCACGGTCTCCCGCACACGCCTGTTGTTTTTCCAAAGGGTCACGCCGCCTTGCTTACAGCGGCAAGGGAAGCTGCAAGGAGCGTGGCCACAGGCAAACCCCTCCTGCAAATTTAGAGATAACGACTTCAACAGCTCCATGAGACTTCCATTGTGCTGATCACTTAATTCGATGAAGAGTCAAGGCTCCTCATCCAAGCTGTTTCAAGAGTCAAAAATCAGACAACAGAGAAGAATGGTAAGACACCCTTTAAAGAAGCCTGGCGTCAGTGATCGCATCTATGCCGCCTTGCCAGAATTTCCCAAGGACTGTCACAGGGACAGCCTGTGAGCCATACTTACCCCATAAACCCTTCAGCAAAGGGAGGACTCCCCTACTTCAGCTTCAGCTCCGCAAGGATCCTGTGTTTCCAGCATCAGCCACGGCGGTTTACCTTCTCCTTCAAGGCAAGCACTACATGAAATGTCCACTGCACGAGCACCACACAGTGTGGTGTTGCCCAGGTGATGGTGCTGGGGAGCTACCTGAGGGAGCTGGGCCAGCCGCTGACATTTTGGGGTGCTCCTGGAACAAGCTGAGTCTTTCCACACACAGTGGACACCTTCCTGCCTCTCGCTGCTAGTGAACTCTCCAGAAGGAAAACTATCTGGGCCTAAAGCTCCAGGGAAAGTGGACTTTGTGCGGACCTCAGAGCACAGAAGCCAGCGTGAGCCCTGGGATGACGGGCACCAGCTGGGCTGGGAAGCGTGTACCTCAAAGCTGGGAGTCCAGCCTGTCCGTCCTGTGTTGGCTGTGCCCAAAGGGCATTTGTCCCCAGACACCCTGTCCTGCTCTGAACTATTTCTGATGAATGCTGGCAAGAGCAAGCTAGGGCGAGAGGAGGAACAGCTTAGCTCGACTCACGTAACACCCCCACTTCGTATTGTCTTTCCCCAGTCTGCACCCATCATAGTCTGGAGAAAGGGTTGTTTGTGGTTTCTGTGCATCCGTTTCCATGTTTGCATCTGTGCAAAACATTTGGTAGGGTGATGAAGGCTTCCCAGGCTTCCTCTTCTCTGCTGGTGCGCCTGTGTTCACACATGACAGCAGCACGCAGCGCCAGGGGCCTGTCCAGAAACGGTTCAACTGGCCAAGCCAGTTGCTCAAGGCACCGGCCGTGCTGGTGAGACAGTGGCTGTGCAGGTAACACATCGCGTCAGGCACATCCACGCTGGCAGCTAGGCCCATCAGGATGCGTGCAGAGCTGCTATCCCGGGCTCTGAGGGTAGCTGGCTGCTAGGCAGATCTGGGCTTGCTGGCAGGCCCGGCCTCAGCACTCCGCCAGGAATTTGGAACAGGGCATGCTGCCTGGGGAAGCCAAGAGGGCAGGGAAAGCCGCGGAGCTGTAGCTCGGCAGCCCAGACAGCTCTCTGCTTCTCAGCACCGGCGCAGGGTGCTGTGGCTCAAAGGCACTGGCGATGTGCCCCAGTGTCTGCTGCGGGACTGGTCTGCAATACAGAGACTCCAGGACCGGCTGTGGACTAATGTGGATCTGACAGCCCAGGAAAGGGAAAGGTTTTGGGACCTGCTATGTCTCGGAGTTTCTGATTGGAAAGCTGCACTGTGGGGCACCCCAGGCTGCTGGGACGGTGGAGTAGGTCAAACTACGCTGCCTTACAGAGTATGTGCTGGTGGACTTGGCGTGAGGGCACACAGTGGAAAGCGGTATAGGGACAGGGCAATCCTGAGGCTACTTCCTGAGCACCCGCTGAAGCCCCTGCGCCCGATCCAAAGGCTGACAGGGTGCAGGCAGATGGGAAATTTAGTTTTCGGGGTGCAGGGAACAGCAGAGATGCAGCCTTGTTCTCCCCCATGCACTCTCCCAGAAAGTTACTGCAGTACTAGCGTGCGCAGGGCCAGGAGGGCACAGCCCCTCCCTACGGAAAGCACTCGGGCTCTCTCTAGCAACATGCCTACCTCAGGTTTGCCACCTTATTGCCTCTCGCCTTTGGTTGGGCACGAGAAATGTCTCGCTGGAGTCGGATGGCAAGCTGGCACTCTACGGAGCACTAACAGTACTTAACCAGTCGCAGCCCTGGGCATGTCCTATCAGGGGAGACTGTTCCCCCTTGTCAGGGAAAGCGGAACCGGGCTCGGGGGTACTCCTGGCTTCGGAAGAGGCAGCAGCCAGAAACAATGATGCAGCGGGGGTTTTGCTGCCTCTCAGCTAGTTCTGCTGGAAGATGGACAGCATCAGGTAAAGGGACACCCCTACCTCCAGGGAAAAAGACGAGTCACTGGAGTCAAGAGCTTTGAACAGCAACAGACAGAAAGGGAACCTCTTGTCTTTTCCCCCAAGGCTATGGCTTTGGAAAGCGGAAAACTAGGCCACTGTGGTGTTTATCCTTATGTCCTTAAAGCATGGATCATGTCTGCCCACGTGCTGCTTGCTGGTGCATTTTCTGTGGTGTGGCTCAGATGTGCTCTCACTGGGCGGGGGCTGAGAGACGTGAGGTTCTCCACTGCTCTTACTTACAAACACAGCAGGAATCTTAGAAAAAAGTTCCAGGTCTTGTTCCATGTGTCTGTCTTGCTGGCAGCTTTTCCTTTTTACCTTGTGCCCAGAATACACATTTTTCTTCCTGTCACCTCTGGGACTGTCTGCGGACAAGGGATAGTGTTGAGAGTTGCTTGAGTTATTCTTAGGAGGCCTATGAAGGGCCGTGCTCCCAAGGCGAGTCTGAGCCACAGGAATCTCATCCATGGACTCGGCCGACTCTGAGTGATAGTCAGCTGGGGGTCCCGCCGCCTGGATGAGGCCGATGCTGCTGGGGGGCACAGCAGCTCTCAGAGGAAAAGCTGGCACTAAGAGGCGAAGGCTGTGGGGAGATGAGGTGGCAACAGCCGTGGCTGGGAGCTCTACAGATGGAAAGAAAGGGAGAAGAAAGATGAGAGGGGAGAGAGAGAGAGAGAGAGAGAACCCTCAGCTCCACAAAGATGTCAACAACCCCAGGAACTCTGATACGGCTGATCCGCTAGTGTTAAAGAAAATCATACATATATTTATGCAAAATTAGATATGAAAATGCACAGAATTCTACACTCAGCAGTGTACTCAAGTCTGATCATTTTAGAGTATCTCCAAGCACTCAGAAGCACTCATTTTCTCTTCTTAGGTGAGTTAACTTTCTGCCAGTGCTGGGTTTTCATGACACACTTCATTTCTGTGTGCCAGCAACGAGAAATCCAGTTCAGAAGCAGAGAAGCTGACTGGTGCGCCCTCACCTGAGTGGGGATCCGGGAAAGAGGGCCAAGGTCTAGTGTGTGTTTTAGATCCGCCATCCATTGCTGAGGAAGAAGCTTTATGTGTCTTCTTTCTTCTTTTTTTCTGTTGTTGTGGAAGCAAGAGGTCCAAGAGAAGGGAAGTCACTTTATCAGCTCAAAGTAATGAGACCCTCATTTTCTTTTCAACTCCTACCTCTGTTTAATTCCTCATATTTTTAATAATGAGCATTAAGTATGACGAAAGACCAAGAATATTTTATAGTTTAAGACTGAGTTACTATAAAGCAATGATAGAGAACAGGTATTTAATGAACACACAGCAATTCTCTGTGTGTAGGTACCTTTAAGCTGTAGTCTCATCAGCTGGAGGATGATGTATGAGAGACTGGTAGTTAAACTAGAAGAGGGCATCAAAAGTCATGTAGCACAGGAAAACCCAAGGGAAAGATAGTTCTTGTCCAAAAAACAAGCATAGTTGAAAAGGCATTTTTCTTATCATCTAGATGACAAGACTTTGACGAATAAGCTTGGGGGAAAGGGAGAGAGCACAACCACCTGCCATTTGAGCAAGGGGGCAGAGCACCTTGACTTTGGTACGTGAATAACAAGAGCTCAGAAAACTTGACTTTGGCCAACTGTTTCATACACTCAAGCTTCATACTCACACACACCATCTTTTCCGGGGGCAGATGCTTTAGCATCCGTATTTGAAGGTATAAACTGTCAGATTTTGCTCTACAGAAACATGCACAGCTTGTTACATCAACAAAGTAGTATAGATTCAGTCACTGGACCGCACCGGAGCAGCAAGATGTTGCATTACAACTGAGCTGCAAGCTTATGAAGGAACTGCAGAATGTATCTGATGGCACGTGTGAGCTGAGACAGGAGAGTATCACTTGGATGTAGGGACTCCCACACGCTGAGGACAGGGAGAGCATGCGTATGAAAGAAGTGAGCTGGCTGCACTGGAGCGAGCGTGCACCCGTGCAAGTTGGTGAACGGTCAGCGGCAGAGGTGATGGTATCTAGCGTTTCTCCTGCTTACCTGAGAAGGGACCGCAAAGCGAAAAGATGGGGGGTCAGGAGAGGAGCTCTGCTCGGGGTCAGCTTCATCGTCGTGGGCATAGAGCTTTGAAAAGCTAAAACACACGGCAAATATACAAGACGCTTCCCTTAGACATGACTTAATTTTGATGCCCATTTTACTTGCACATACGGGACCAGTACACATACGCATACACATCAGCCTGACTGAAGCCTTGCACAGCACTCCCAGCAAAACCACAGGGTACCTTTTCCTGTGCAAAATGTGAAGGGTTTCCTCCCCCTTCCCCAGGGACATGAGTTAATAGGCAAGGATTAATTAAGAGACAAGGATGGTGTTTTCCCATGAGTGCTTGCCTGTGTTATAAACCTTGCTGTTGTGATTCATCTCTTGACAAACTGAAATCATATAACTATAATGAGCTCAATATAGGAATTATAGGAAAAATCAGGCAGCTTTAAAGTAATTTAAATATAAAAGAGCCTAAACAGAATATTCTAGGAAAGACATTTTCCCAGGGGAGGGGAGGCAAGTACTCCTGCAGGTATTTACCTACACCTGAAACTCAAAGATTTCACCATGCCTTGGTCAAAACACTGTCGCTCCCTATTCTCCTAAGTACTTTTGTCTTAGGGTCCATCACTGACTTTGGTGACAATTTCCCAGTCACCATACACGCTGCTGGGAGACTCCTGTGTACGGCTTCACTCACCTTTTCTCTGAAGTTACTGTTGAGAATTCCTCTACTTGAATAGCAGGGTCCGTATAGCCAGGGTTACCTGAAAGAAAGTCTGCTTCCTGAAAAACAGTAATAAAAAAAAAAAAGAAAAAGAATTAACATTTGCAGATCAATACAGGCACACAGAGTGGAGAAGAGGGATTCTCACTACAGAGATGTCTTCTTCTTCCTTCCTCAGCCACATGCCAGACATTTTCTGTCCTTACAGCTAGCACAGCCGAAACTCAGCAGGAGCCTGCTGCTGAAGAAGATGGAAAGCCAAGATTCAGACAATTAGAAGTCCCTGATTCATTCACTTAGTCCAGCCAGTATTTCATGTGACTCAAAATCAAATCAGAGCACACGCACGGAGACCAGCTTAATAACTTCTTGGGACCCAATTCAAAATATCACTTAAAGCCTCCATCGGTTATACAGTTCAATCACAGGAGTTAGGCGGTGAATGCAAAAAACGCCTTTTAATTTCAAAATGGAGGTGATGAAAACGAAAGCATGCAACACACAGGAAAAACATAAAGTATTTTCTGTTTCTTGTGTTAATCCTGTGTGGCTAATAACTGCTGTTTTTTTCAAAAGAATGTGATATATTGCTCATTTGCCTCAGGTATAGATGAATTCAAAGTAACTCCATCCTGAACTTTAAAACAGCACACTTCCACAAACATCTAAGAAGACACACCGAATAAGCCTCCTAAATCCACGCGTCTGCATTACAGAAAAGGGCTCCCAATTCTCCTTCAAAAGGACACAGCTGAGATGGTCAGAGTACCAAGTGACCGTAGGGTATGAAGCTCCGTTGTCAAAAAGGATAAACAGTGCTCAGGAGAACCTTGACTCTACTTTTCAGCTGCTCTTAAACTTGAATAATTAGCAAGACAACCTCCTCTCAAACATTTTAGTGCATAGTGGCTATAAAGGCACGCCTACATTTTAAGTTAACTTTCAGGTGGTAAAGATGGAGGGATTTTAAATGAGATAGGCATTTGCTTCCAAAAAAGCTTAAACAAGCTCTTGAAGACCCATTTGCCTGAGCAGCCTGACCAGCAAACTTGAGAAAATGAAGTCAAAGTTGGACGTCCCACAAAATGGTTCCTGGGAGACCCAGGGCCTCCGCGCTTCAACGAATTCATAAACAATCGACAAAAGAGCAGAGCAGTGAGATGAAGCCTGGTGATGATGCTCCCTTATGTAAGGCAATAAAAATAAAAGCCAACCGCAAAGAAGAAGATTCTTGCAATATTGGATTACGGGGTGATAAAATGGCACAGGAAAATCAATATTGCTAGATGTAAAAATGTGAAGTGATGCGTGTGGGGAAAGTAGTGTAAACTTTACATACAAAGCAATGGTCTCCGAAGCAGAATTCACGGAGCTGCACATACAGTGGCAGCCAAGAAATCGTTTCAGCTGATAGGAATGAAAAGGGAAGGCATAAGAAAAAGAAAATAGTTTCACATTACTGAATACAGCCATCGGCAGTCTGGACACTGGATTCTCTACAGTGTTCCAGCGTCTTCCCCTACAGGAGACCTGGAAGAAGGTACTCCCAGTTCTTCCTTCTCCCAAGGAAGAGAAGAGTGACAGGACCAGTGAAAGGTATGGAGCAGTTTCTGCAGAAACAGCTAATGGGCCAGGGCTCGTCAGTCAGGAGAGGAAATACTCGCGGCAGATACAAGTGGAGAAAGCAAATGGGGAATACTTGTTTACCATCTCTCTAAAACAACATTTAGGGAGCATCAAATAAAAAAAAAAATAAAATCAAGTAGTAGTTTCAAAAGAAACAGAAGAAAGGCTGCATTTTTGACACGATATGGAAAGAAGCTGAAGCACTGACCGACACAGGATGCTAAAGGTGCTGAATGTTACATGGATTCAAGAAGGAGAAAAGTTTGCGTGCGTGCGTGTGTGTGTGTGTGTGTGTGTGTGAGAAACCAGCCCCTAACACCTTATTGCCAAGAGCTGGGAGAGGATACTGGGGACTACAGCTCTCCTGCGCTCATCTTAGAGCCAGCTCACTGGTCTGACCAACTTTGGCCAGCCTCCCTTACACATCAGAAGAGATACTGCCCAAATTACTAGTTGCTTTTGAACATCTTGGCATCGATGTCTAGAGCCCCAGGACTCATGTAATTGTTAGATAAGACAGTTGCCAAACTGGAAAGACTTCAGGCTTGTTGCCTTTTGTAACAGGCTCTTAGTTTAATTGGTCTTGTAAAGGAAAAAAAAAAAGAGGTGGAAAGGAATTTGCAGCTGTTTTATAGGTGGTAACCTAAAATTTGAAGGGAATTGGTTTAGCAATCCCAAACATCACAATTTTCAGATTTGATAATTATACTATTTGGAGCTGTTATAGGCAGGGTTTATCCAAGTGCAGGATTAATAATCTGCAGAGATTGACCACATGTACTTCAAATAGAATTTGTAATTCAAGTCACATCACCGCTCATCATCGACTAAACACCAAATGTACATAAACGTTTCCTCAAATCTCCTTGGGGACCCAATTCTTAACGTTGACATTCAAGCCTCGTGCACCCAAGTCGCAAATGAAGGAGACCAGACACAATCTCGTGTCAGTGTCAGTGCACGTGCGGGGAGATGTAGGTCTTTTCAGAGGAAAGCACGCCGTGGCTGAAATGAGCTGCAGCAGGAGACATCCTCGTAGGACTGCGCACAGTAACTGAAAACGATCAGCATTCAATGTCCACAGCATAGAAACAGGACTGCAGGACTGGCATTTCAAAGGAGATTAATAAATGACGCATCTTGAGAATATCACAAAGAACTCTTTCCAAGCAAGTAATGAAAGAGCTTTTTAAAATCCATTTTGTTCATTTCAGCCTGCTATAAATTATGTATAACCGAAGCTGCCACATAAGAGAAAGAAAACCATTAGAACTGACTAGCAGAAGCAAATGGAAGACGACTCAATCAGTAGAAAATACAACGTTCTCTCTCCTACAACCACAGAGCAGAGCCTCAGCCTCTCTCCGCTCCCACAGTCATTAGTGTGATAGCCAGCATCCTTCAACTCTGACAGCAAGACAGTTGGGTTGTTAGGATTCAGCTTTTACTCTTGCTGAAAACAGCCTGCTAAATCGACAGACCGCTAAATGGACAGACCACCCAAGTTCATTCCCACCTTACAAATCCCGGCCATGCTCAGACCTCCTCCGGAGGCTGAATACCAGCTGCGTCCGCCCCAAGTTTCACGGTTGCAGCTTCAGGATGAATTCAGCTCCCTTGCCCTCTGCAGCTGCTCTTACCACCCACTTCAGCGCCCTGAAATGTTCTCTGGCTGGAGGGCAGGCAGAATTGAGCAGGAAAAAAAATGGGTCTTGTCCCAGGAAAAGTGGGTCTGTCGCAAGTTTTGAGCCTGAGAGTGAAGACTGGGTTGATCCTAACAAGACGCTGGAAGAGAGAAACTATTGAAAATGTAAGGGAAGGTGAGTAAAATCCGCATTTGTTATTCAAAGTCAAAGCTCACCAACCTGAAGCAGTGTCCACAAGTTCAAAGCTTTAGGAATGTGAAAAAAAAAATCACATCCCAGCTGGCCTCACTGTGAAGGCCAGCTCCCTGGTATGAATGCAATTATGCATTAAAGCATCAGTTTTGGTTTAGTTTATATTTCTTTGGACTGCTAAGCAGCTGCCTACAGAATGAACTGTTACTTGCACATCCTGCTTTGGGTATAGTAATAGAGGCAAAGGCCGTATATGTCCAACTGTTTTGCATTTTTTGTGACATCTGAGCCATTTAAGTGTGCAAAATTAGGGCTTTTACTTTGTGCATGTCCTGAGAAGGACTCTACTAGAATCCTTTAACCTGAACAAGAATCCTTTAACGCGAACATAGCTGAAGACTTAACTACAGACAAACATGGAAAACTGCAGCCAAAACCAATACCCGAGCTTCAATAAGGCTCCAAAACAAGCATTAAAGGGGAAACGCATGGTTCTTCTTACTCCGTCAAATGAATGAACAGTTAAGACAAAAGTGGGAAGAGGATGATTCCCATTTTATGCTTGCAATGTCTTGGATCAATTACAAAGGATTTCTGTGTTCAGGCTAAAGAAGGCTGTAGTCAACAGCTTACAAAAGGCAAGTCACTCAGTGTACTCCTACTCCAATCTATTTGTTTGTGTTTATCTCTGGTTGCTATGTAAGAAACAAGGAAAATCTGGTGGGTTAACATTTTTCTGAACAATGTTACTGGGCATCATCCAGTCTTTCTTGTTCCCCAAGGTATTAACTGAAACACAGAACTGCTTTTCACCCTGCTTCTTCCAGGCTCGCTGCTTCAAATTAATAACCATATTCG
This sequence comes from Larus michahellis, assembly GCF_964199755.1. Classification (NCBI taxonomy): domain Eukaryota; kingdom Metazoa; phylum Chordata; class Aves; order Charadriiformes; family Laridae; genus Larus; species Larus michahellis. The sequence goes on from NC_133899.1 coordinate 22,133,743, forward strand.
CACATATCTAGATAAGCACCAGCGCAGGCAGGAGAACATCACTGAATGGCTACAGCCCAAATGTGCGCACACACACACCAAGTCCGCCCCTGCTCAGATATATTTTCAGTATGAATCAAAATTTAGTAACTAGGAAATGATTAGAGCTAATGCTTTGTTATTGTTTTCATTTTCATAGTAAGCAAAGCTCTATGAGACAAAGTGCCAAATATTTTTGTTGTTATGGAAACCTCTGTTTAAACTGAAAGTTCAACTTTTCCAGGACAGTAAAATATACATATATATATGAAAAGCTGGGGTCTCCATATTATACGAAAGGGAATTAGCTCACTTTCCCCTTTGCTTTGATAGGGAAAAACTATGAATGAGTCCAGAGAGATCCCAGTATCTCTATACAGAATACTTGGATGAAGCTTGGATTTAATTAATTTCTTATGAAATATAAAACTGGTTGTATAGTAGGTAACTTAACTTGCATAAAACTAAAAGTTACACCGGACAGCAGAATGGCAGAATAATTTAGATTAGGAAGAAGTTCTGGAAGTTTCTTGTCCAACCCCCTGCTAAAGCCAGTATAGAATCAGCCCAGTCAAATTCTGAGTAATTCTGGGGATAGAGCTGCTTTGCAGGAAAATAAATCACACTGAACTCTGAATTCATAGCAGAATATATATGCCACTGCAGAGTGTAACAGCATTAAAGAGCTTGTGGAACTCTTTACAGAAATACAGATCAACATCACGATAATCACAGGGACCTTTATCACTTTGTAGGCTCGATTCAAAGAAAAGCAGATATCTGGGTCATTTCTGAACACGATTGGTGTCCTTTTCCTTTGCAAAATGGTTAAACCTTTGGTATTATTAGCTGCTCAGTGATTAGCCCCAGTTTCTCCAGCCTTAGAGCCTGTCTCGCTTTCAGTCATAACCTGCAATACCACCCACAGAAGCCAACAAGATGTGCACTGCCACCCAAAAAGAGGGTCCCGTCCTTTCCAGTGACAGGACCCTTCCCGCTCTTCATCATCCTCCTTCGTGCTGACACAGGTGAAATCCAAATGGGAGGGAACTGGGCCAGCTAAACACAAGCTCAACTATTTGTTTTAAGTGAAGTTTATTCTTACCCAGATGAGTTCCCCCACCCTGTTCACTGCATGACTGTAACGAACAGCTGCGCTGGCAGAAAAGAATAGATAGTACAGGGCCCAAAACAAGTGGTGGAGGAAGAGAGTATGTGGGATTGATTCCTTTGAAAGCACTACTTGCTTATGCCTAATGTGTTCATCGCATTACAGACCTTGCACGCTCTTGCATCCTACTCAACTCCACCAAAGTACCTCTAAAGTCATATCTCTAGCAACTGTCTCTAAAATTTGGAGCTCACAGAATTGAAGCAAACTTTACACTGCGGAAAAGTGAGGCTGTTTTTGAGAAATGGACTGCAAGTACAATGAGTACCTGACTGGGTCTCACTTCAGAGGGACAAGACTCCTGGTGCTTGTCTTCCTCTTTCGTCTCTTGCTGGGGACGCCGCTGCTGGATGTACTCATACGTCGTTAATTTGTTCCACACTGGGAGGAAAGAGAGCGAGCTGTCAGTGCAGGAAATGCCACTCCCTGATTACACTTACACAGTCTGAATAACTATACAATCAAATAGTAACCATAAACATGAAAAGACCGACACTCTTAAGTCAAAAGTACCTTTGCATTGTATATCTTATTATATCCTTTATTGTCATCATCGCACTTTCTCATAGTCTCACTATTCTTCTAAAAGTACATGGTATATCCTTCTATACCGTAGTAATTTGTTACGCTCATTTCAGAGCAAATCCATTAGTGATACCCAATAAGGGCAAGATCTGCATCATACAGAAAGCTCAGTGAGTAGTGAGAAAGTATGTGATGCTAAATGGAGAAAAAAAATTCAGCACGTTAGTGCGTTCCATAGAGGAGATTGAGACACTTGATGTCCAAAACAGTGAGCATTAAATGCCCAACCTGTCTGGTGCCAAACAGACGTGTTCAGGGTTCCTAGGCGCCCATGTTTATGTACTCTTAAGGACTCCCACGCACCAACACATCTGCTTCCATGAGTGATCAAAAGCATGTGACATTTCTGAGCAGCTTGGTTTCTTCAGGAGACCCAAAAAGTTAGGAGGATCCAAAACTCAGACATTCCTCCCATAACGACCCTGTTATGGCAAGAATTTTTAGACCACAAAACCCAGAAATGGATGCTGAAGGTTTTCAGTGCACAGCCTGGTAGTCATTCTTCCTTTTTACAGAAGCATAGCAGTTCAAGCAGATGCCTAGGATGTGGGACATCCAGAATGAAATCCTTCCTCTGCCTGAAGATATTTGTATCAGTAATATCTTACCTCTCAAAAGCATGCCCTAAACACAGGGAAGCGGGTGAGAGCAGAGGAGAAGGTGCCCCTCCAGTTAAAGCAATGACCTTATGAAGAAATAAGAATTCAAGATCCATTTGGCCAAGAAGACGGAGCGTAAAAATGAAGCGAGTCTGCAGCCAAGTGATTAGTGAATGCACTTAATGGGGACAGTGCAGGATGCTGGAAAATGCTCCTAGAATTGTACCGTATGCTTTATTGGAGAAACAGAAAATTGCTTCAGGAGCAAAGGGCGATAAACCATTTGCAGTTTAGAGCTCATTGGTTTCTGAATACTTAACAGTGCAACTTTTAAAATATTTTAATAGAGCTATTTAGTGTAGCATTCGTCTATCCAGATAACACCGCAGCACATACAGTGCAACATAGAATCATAGCTTGTGAAAAGCCCCATATCCTTTCCTATATCCCTTTCTTACATTTCCTACTAATTTTTTTCTGTTTATTATGCTTTACTATTGGCCTTTAAGTATTGAAGGAAGAAAAAAAAATCCTCCCTCCAAGCTTCTGAAGTGCCACGCTCCCCTGAATGCCTCAAGAACTGAGGCTCAATCAAGACCAGTAATTTTGAACACATGGACCTACTATTTTAAGAATAACCTGCTTCCTTCCTTTTGAGTGACAGCAGTGAGTAATTAAAATCAGGACAGTAATTCTGAAAATTTCACTGTGCTTGTAACAGAAATAGATTCTAAAATTTTCATAGTCATATCCGACTTAAGCTAGTTTTTATTTATGTGAAACTTAAAGGCAATACCCCTCACAGGGGTACCATTTTCTTTCTGTGAATTAATTATTAAAAAAAAAAAAGAGGTTTATGAAGAAATACTTATGAACAGTAATGACATTTTAATTGGTCAAGTGTATTTCTTGTCCCAGCAAGGGTTATACAATTCATTCCAACACCGTCTACCTTAAGGATTTCAGATGAGACTATTGACAATTAGACGTGTGAAATAAGAGGAACTTAAACCAGACTTACTTTGTCTTATCTCCCTGAATCCCAGCTGTAAGGAATTGTAATGGTAATGCCTACTTGGATGTAGCACACAATATAGGCTTCAATACGGTAACATCACTCCTTTTAAGCAAGGACTTACACACCGCACTTCTGCACAGCTGGAGCCAGTTTCATCAGGGTAGCAGATTTTAATGTAACAAAACGTTAACAAAAATTAACAATAATTAAATTCTATTTCCATGTAAGTCATAAAGATTTTAAGTTGGGCCAGAAATAAAAGTTAATTTGGCTTAAAATTTATTCTGAAAGAGGGGGAAAAAAAAAATCACCCCAAGACAACAGCACCAAAAAAAACCTGAAACGCTGAGCAGAACTGGTGTAACACACGCCAGGTTTCTGTTTGACAAGAGAAAGCATGTCTTTAGCCAAGGAGGGAGCACCCTCTTGTGGAAGTGGTACACAAAGACAGGATAAATAGCACTCGTCACTAAACCGAATAATCCTTTCTTTTTCATCCAAAGGAAATCTTCCTGGAGCGGCCCCTGCTTTGTTATGCTTTTAGTCTTTCTACAGTGCTAGATCGACCTTTGATACCTCCAGGCATCGCCATTAACCCGGCAAAGTCAACTTTCAATTCCACCAAGAAAGCAAAATCGCAGCAAGACCAAATTTAAGTTCTACTCAAAGAGGCTGTAAAAGCAGAAGGACAGTCAACGATCTCACTGCCTGTACGGTTAATGCCAGCTGAGGAACACTCACCTATCAAACGCTACACTTCAGCAGCATAACTATCTTGCTCCTGGAACTGCACTCGTTTGGGCTGACCTAGTTTGTGTTGGCGTCTGCATCGCTGCTAACTGACTCCCTAAAAATCCATGCAAGGATCCTCTGTAAGCGCTGTCCTCACTTCTCTTCCACCACATCCTTTCTTCCCTGGTTTTGGCACCACCAACCACTGCAAGCGTAAGATCTTTTCTCATCATGAGTTATGTCAGGCAGCCAAACAGCATAGGCTTCATTTTAGACGATGGCTGAATAAAGGTTTTTGATGCCCATCTGTACATAAACAAACATAAATATCCCTTCTTGACAGAGCAACAAGTAGGAGATCTAACGAGAAGCCTTTCTGAAAGCCTCTCCTCTGAATTCCACCAGTCATTTAGTGCTGATACGATACAGCTTCCATAAAGGGGCCTTGACCTGGATGTCAGGCCTCTATTAGAAATTTAGATCAACACCATCCGCATTTCTCTGGGTAATGGAGAAACAGGCTCTCTCACACAACAGAAGTACTGGGGAGCACAGTGAAGACACTCAAAAGCCCGCAGGCGGAGCCAGGTGGAATCTGCTGTCGCTGGCACTGAGCTGGAATTAACCAGTTCATCCCACCTGGCCTCTCTGCTGCTCTCCCACGTGCTTTCAGTTCTGGGATAACACAGCTTAGACACCTGGGCTCAACGCAAGCCCCATATTGTACGTGGACTGATAAGCCTACCTGGTACTGGAGGCAAATCAGAAGTATAATGTTAAACCCAAATTTTCTATGTTTTCAATGGCAATCTTGCACAATAAGAGTATATTTGTGACACGGGTGAACACACAGTGAATGCAGAATGAGTAGAAGTAGCTAAGCGGAAAGGAAACGGCTATGCAGGTGACAGGAACATGATACCTACTGAGATAGATGTGAAAGATCAAGAGGTGGCCTAGCAGGATCACGGTCATTAGGCTGAGAAGAATAAAAATCCCAGCCATGACCAAAATGGCAGATGCCCGAGTCTCAACAGGAGCTGCAGGAAGAAACACAAACCAACGGTGTGTGTGGTTCTTCAGAGCTGTAAAACAAAAAGAGTTGGAGGTAAGGAGATTGTCCGGGTATTAAGTATCTCTAACTAAACTTTACAGCTGGAAATATTGTTAACTCAAAAGTAGCAGCAGACCCATTATGCAGTGGAGGCCTGTCCTGGTTTGGGTAACACGAGGCTAATTTATTCTCTAATGCTTGGGAAAACTGCACTTTTAGAAGACTCTACTGTCTGAATACAGGAAAATATTTACTTCATTCAAGGGGGGGGATTCAAGGTCTCAGAGTTTTCAAGCCTTGCCAGGTGCGGGGACAAGGAGGAGCAAAACCCAGGCCCTTGACCCAAGCTGCCAACAGGATTATTTCATACCATGAACGGCACATTCAATATAAATTAGAAAGTTTGCTATGTAGTCACTCTCTCCCTTGATGGCGGTGGTCCAGAGAACTCCTTGCCCCGGTGCCAGAGCCCTGAGCCCTTCCCTTCCTCCTGAAGCCACAGCGCTCACAGGGTCCCACATTGGCTGCTGGGAGTGCACGGCTTCCTACTGATATAATTAGCTGAGCATAATTCTTGTATGTTTTATATTAGTATCGGGATCAATACTGGTTCTTTAGTATTATTAATGTTAATTACCTAGTCTTATCCTATTTGGAACAGGTTACCCAGGGAAGCTGTGGATGCTCCATCCCTGGAGGTGTTCAAAACCAGGCTGGATGAGGCTTTGAGCAGCCTGGTCTAATGGGAGGTGTCCCTGCCCAGGGCAGGGGGTTGGAACTAGATGGTCTTTAAGGTCCCTTCCAACCTGAACCATCCTACGATTCTATTAAATCTATTTATATTTCAACCCTCGTGTTTCCTTGTTTTCCCCAATTTCCCTTCATGGATGGGGAGAGGTCATTGGGTAAGAGAATAACTATCTAAACGACAACAAATTGTTAAGGGTTTCTCAAATCATAACAAGGCCTATGAAATCTTGTGTCTGCCTTAGGGAGAGCAGTTAGCTCTGGACGGAAAGATGTTCTGTCCAGCTGAGCGGAGATACTCTTCCAGAAGCACAAAACTGAAGGAGTAAGGAATGGGAGTTCCTACTCAGCGGGAGAGCCCACAGAATCCAATCCCATATTGAGATATTCTTGGCTGATTCTCGGGAGGCTCAACTGAAGCACTGCCAGTACCATCAAAGTGCCGGTCGGAGCGAAGCATCGTGGGGTCAATGAAGAACTGCACGAAGACGTAACAAGCGACGAGCAGCAGAAGACAAAGACCCAGAATGGCAGACAGCACACTATTCAGAAAGAGCCTGCCAAGAAAGTCAGAAGTCTGAGTGGCTTCAATAACATCACAAATACAATTCAAAGGCCTAACCTCTAACGAAGACAGATATAGACAGCTATCCCGAATTACTTACACTTACAATAGATACTGGCTAACAGTCTAATTCCTGATTTGTTACCCCGAGGGACTAAACTGCGACCCTTTAGAGCAACTGTGGTTACAAAACAGGCAAGTGTATCCAGCACAGAAAAAGAGCTCCCTGCACAAGACCTGAAGGCAGCGTAACGTGGCACCCAGCAGTAACAACTCTTCCCTTTCCGTGTGGTTTTAGCGGAGGAAAGTAAACTGAGAAGGAATAATCAGCGATAGCCTCCCTATTCTCTATCTTAAACCTGGCACAGCTTAGAGGTGCCTACATGCTGCTGTAACCCCTGTCAACTGGCAAGTCTCGTAGGGAAAGCATTGAATCTGGATGCAGGTTGTTTCAGAGACGGGAACAGCACAATCATGGTTCTATATTCCCACTTCAGCGCTCAGAAGCATTAAGGACACCCAATTAATATCCCATAAGCTCTTCTTAATACCAAATAATAAGATTATGTTCTCTGTTTTTACTCGTAGATGTTCAGCTACAAAATTCTAAGTGTTGGAATTTTATCCCTGGTTATTTGAACGTCATAATCATGCTTGCTTTGTCCATCTCGTTTTCTCATGACCGATTTCATTCGGCCGGGGCCTGAAAGAAAAGTGGTTCTGTGTGGCTGGGTACAGGCTGGACTGAGATGCAGGAGAATCTTGGGAAGAAAAGGGGCAACTTTATTGCTGCAGTCTTGTGTTCCTGTCACAATGCCAGGCTCTTACCAGTAATTCCTCTCTCCCACACAGTTGTTGAGCCATTTGCAGTGGTGATCAAAGCCACACACACACTTGTTGCAAGTTCCACAGTGCTTTGACTTGGCGCTCCTGCCAAAGAAAGGGTGGCGTTAGCCTGGCAGCACCAGCTCATTACCCTGACTTTCCAGTGGCACAAATACAGGGGGAGAGAGCAGCAGAGATCCTGGTTATAGTGAGAAAACCTTCTACATCAGCAATACTTCAACACCCCAACGCATTGGCCGTATCAGCCATTGTTGGACCACAATCCCAAACACAGCAAAATTGGCCTTTTTAATGCACTATGTGATTTCTAATTTGGAGATTGCTGATTTCTTATATGAAACCCTTTAGCAAGTCTACAAAGCTTGATCTTAACGCCTGCCCTCCGAGCATTTCCTGCTACTGCGTTAGCGTCTAGCCAGATACAAGCACACACGCACACACTACACGTTGTTAGGTCCAACACCAACATCCGGATAACACAGAACACTACAGTCCTCTCCACACAACATGTGAGCAATTAAATAAAACACAGAAACATGTGCACACCTGACAGCGGGCACCTACCGAATTAACTGAGCCCTGCCACAGGATGAAGTTTAACTCGTGCTATAGAGCTTCAGGGGCTCAAATTCCATCTTAAAGTCTAACAGTGAAGACTAACGGTGAAGTGCAATGGTGAAGAAGACAGAGTAGTAGAAGGAAAAGAGAAGATACTTACACATCTACATCACAGACATGGCAATGATGGTTTTCAATGACATGTGCGTGTTGATTACGATTGAAGGTGGCCAGAGGCCCTAGATATTTTTTGTCTCGCACATTTGCATCCGCAGGATCAATGGAGACTGCAGTAAGATGAACAACTAAATGGTAGATAAAGCACACCCCTGGACACTGAAGTACACAGTTAAGGATTGTATGAGTGATTTAATACATAAATTTTTATCCTTAATACACAAAGCCCACACAGATGGGAAATACATGGCTTAGAATTAGAAATCACTGTATAACTGGTTGCAGCACATTAATCTGAGCTTTAATAACAGAGACGTTTGTGCTGTAATAAATATCACCTGGAAAAAGATAACTAAATCTACAGGAACAACACTCCTTATTATGTATTACTCTGCCTCACAGAAACGTCCGTCCTAACACACGAGTTTTTACAAATTACCTTTACTTACCAGAATCTGACCCCAGGTGCGGACTGCTGGTGTAGGTCCCCGTCTCTTAGTCCGTACAGACTCCTTGGAAAGGAACAGTCTGTTAAGGCCGTGCATGTGCCCCTTCACAAGACCAAACTTCCAAGAAAGGGAAAAAAAAAAAGTCACATCAAGGAACTAATAGTGATCACTTTGCTTTCCTTCTCCTCAGTCAGAATCTTGAGGAAGAGGATCACCTCTTTAAAGCAGGCTCCTACACAATTTACAGACAGACAGTATCCAGGATTTGTCATTGTTGCGTCAAATATTACCTGCGTGGATTTTTACTTCTAAATGCCGTAGCAAGTCAGAGCAAATACACTTTAGCAGTACTTTTGATCAGACACCTGAAGTAACTGCTGACATTTGGAAAGAACAGACAAATATGTAAGAATATACAAACAGAAAGCAGCACTCCTGCATGCCTGGAGTACCACTGTGCTTGAGAGTTTGCTTCTCAATATGCTGCGATTAAATGAGCACGTGTGCAGAAATTAACCTTCTGGTTTATTTGTTATACACCCACATGTGCACGTCGTTGATCATACTAATGTCTATGGAAAACAGAGCACTGTAGTAAGGAAAAAAAAAGGTCTTTGAGAGGCCTAGCTGACTGGAGCTCTGACGCCTGGTGTAGCAGAATGGGAAGGGATTTGCCTATGACACAAAAGAGACATTAGTGCTTAATTAACCAGTAGTAAAACTTTGGGATACATGAATCTGTTGAATTAGACTGACTTTAGATTGAGTTATGAAAGTATTTGGTTTGAACTGTGATAATACCAAGGATTTGGGTAAGAGGTAGATGTAAGACCACTGTGAGCTAATGATATTAAAGCCTAAATCCCACAGGTGTAACTAAAACAATGATAAGCAAAAGCATCCCAAACATATCCAAGGCTCCATGGACATAACACAAATCCGAAGTATAAATGAAGTAAGTGCTAATCCCATCTCTTCAGAACTTTTCCCAGGAGTCTCTTCTATTTCTTGGTTATCTGGTTCTGCTAAGAAAGCACTAAGTGCTAAGCAGCACTGAGCCACTTAGTCAATTTTATTTTCACCAAGAAGATGTTACCAAAGAGATGACAAAAGCAAACGCTCACAAGTTATGAACCAACTTGGTAAGTACTAAATTCAAATTTCACAATACCCTCTTCCTCTGTTGCACGACAGACCTCTCCTCTGCGGTTCACGCTACACATCCTCGTCTTTCAAACACAGATTTTCTACAGAGGACACGAGAGGGCCCTGGGAGAAGATCAGCTGCCAAGCAACCACACCATAGAATCATTAACATATAAAGCTGCCTTTCAAGACTCAGTCAGTCAGCACAGGGAGGTGTCGTTGCCCACCTTGGCAAGGGTGTTTCAGAAGGGGCTTTTTTAGTATGGTCTCCCTCAAACCCTGCAGCACCCTTGGAGAAGAATAATGTAAAACAAAGGAGACACATAGGCAGAAGTAGACAGCAGAAGAGCCTCAGAGGCAAAGATAGAAACTTTAGCAGTGAGTGATGAAGGAAACAAGCAGAACATTAGCGACCTACCTAAAGCATAAGGGCAGAGAGGATCTCAAAACAACTGTTTTTTATAGACAGGAAAAGATCAAGATTATGTTTGTCGCTCAGAAAAAGATTCTGGCTCAGCTGCTTCCTCGTATGCTTTCTGTGCTACCTAACAACTATTTTTTAAAAAAATCCCACCAATAGTTTATTACAGTCCATGTTCTCCTCTTGACCAAAGGATACGATATAGCCAGCAGGTAGCCAGTGGCGGGGCAGGAGAGGAACCAGGATTCCAAAGCCAACCAGCGCAAAGAAGATGTACAGCAACCAGGCAATAACCTGGAAAACATGCAGCGGCAAGCTCCAGCCATTCCTTCGAGCACGTTGGACCGGCACCTCGGGAACAGCTTCGGCCAAGTTCTCTGGAGCTGTCTTATTAGGAGGTTTATTGCAGATATTCATCTATAGAAATCAAAAACGGAAAACAAAAAATACATGATACAAAAATATTATGAGGGGACCCCGGTCCTGGAGATATGCACCAAGGTGGACAGAAAGTTGGAGAGACTAAAGCAACGACACATCTGAGGTGACACTTCTCTCTGCACAGGGAATTTGTGGTCAATAGTAACAAAAGAGGAAAAACAATTACAGGCTTTAAAAGCAAGTGCTGATGTCTGCATGAAACAACAATACCCCAGACTTTCAGTTAGGGGAAACTTGCAGGTTTTGTCAGCCTTCGAATGCATCTTGACCTAAATTGAGCAAAAAGAGGAAAGGGGGTATTCCAGCGGCAGTCCAGGGATGGAGTATGATATGCTGTGGTCTGGGGATGTGTTCATGTGAGAAATGGATGATGGCAGAAAAAATGCTTTCACCTGTCTCAGATATGCCATGTTTGCCTTCCAGCTAGTGCAAAGAAACGTAGTGAGAGCGGGTGGCCCCACTGGAGCATGTGGTCTGGAACCGCAATTTAGCACTACACAGCATCCAAGCAAACAGAGACTCCTTTGTCAGCAACAAAGGAAGTGGAAAGACTAGGAACTGAAAAAGTGAACTGATAATTTAATGACAAAAAAGGGGAAAAGAAGCAGGAGTTACTCCACAAGTACAAAGCCGACTGCCGCTAGAAGAACAAAACAGAAAGTTACGTATGCAGGACGTCCATGGAGGAAGCAGCTCGATTATTCAGCTGTCCTACAGTGTCTGGACTCCTGGCAGGAGAAAGCAAGATTTAACTGCAAAGATGAGTTACGAACCACAACCTGGAAAGTTCTTGATGGTTATGATTCCTGTTTGCACAACAGCTACGAGCTCAGAAGTGATTTCTCCTTTTTTTCAATTTGTGTTGGATTATTATTGTTGCTTTCCGCTTGCCACAGGGCAAGGATGAGCTTTTAACAACGGAAGGTTAACAACAGCGAGCAGAATGATTCAGGTCTTGGTACCCCAACGGTCCTGCATGTGTCCTAAGCAAAGGGCTGGAAATGTCTTCTGGGGTCAACTGGTAGAGAAGCAGTGGGTAAGAATATAAAAGAACATAATTTATGCTCATCAGCACAGTCTTAGCAACAAGCAGGTTGGAAAGAAAAAAGTCCTAAAATCCTAACTTCAGTCTTTGAAGACCTTAGCAGTATTTGTCTGCATTCACAGTTCCAATTGCTACATGGCAACCAGTTCATCAATGATGAGAAACAGTTACTAATCAGGTAACATTTGTCTCATAAGGTTGTTGAAAACTTGCTTGCGCGTCACTTTGAGCTACCTGTTACAAAAACCCCTCCGATTATTTGAAGAAAAAAGCCTGGTCCAGGGACCCAGACCCACCCAGACCCTGGAAATCCCTGTTTTGCTCCAAGACTTTGCTGTTTTATAACACCAGATGTTTTGAACGTTATGTTATTTAATGTCAAAAATGTTGTACAATTTGACAGAATTTTTTACGTGGTGAATTGCGACTAAAGCTACCTCCTGGCTGAACCACCCCTGAGGCTGCCGCCATCCCCCAGGAGCTTCTGCCTGCTAACAGACCCTCAAGAAGGAAAAAAGCCACATGTCACGCTTTGTGCGGCCCTTTCCGGATGCAAAGTTCCTCTTGCCTTTCCCTTACGACTCGAGGGCTTCTCTTGTAGCTGACACACTGACTATCTGCCCATAGTGATGAAAAACAGCTAGATGTGAAGAGACTTAAGGATACACCATCTCCTCTTCCCAGCAGTGTGCCCTATGCTGTGGGTACAGAATCAAAAAATGGTTTGGGTTGGAAGGGACCTTAAAGCCCATCCCTGGGCAGGGACACCTCCCACCACACCACGTTGCTCCAAGCCCCGTCCAGCCTGGCCTTGGACACCTCCAGGGATGGGTCAGCCGCAGCTTCTCTGGGCAACCTGGGCCAGGGGCTCACCACCCTCACAGCAAACAATTTCTTCCCAATATCTCATCTAAAACTCCCCTCTTTCAGTGTAAACCCCTTCCCCCTTGTCCTGTGGCTCCCCTCCCTGATCCAGAGTCCCTTCCCAGCTTTCCTGGAGCCCCTTTAGGGCCTGGCAGGGGCTGGAAGGTCTCCCCGGAGCCTTCTCTTCTCCAGGCTGAACCCCGCCAAGTCTCTCAGCCTGTCCTCACAGGAGACGCGTATTCCCGTCACCGACACCCCTTCCTACCTAGCTACAGAAAAGGCTGACTACAAAAAGCAGGGTATGAAATCACCATCAGGGCTTACCCAGTCACCTCAGACTGCGGAGAGGTAACTGAGCTGACGCTGGTTGTTGACTATACTAGTTAACGGTAAATCAGCCGGGAGTTACCAGGTTGGCCCCTTCCGACCTTCAGCCAAGCGCCGGGCAGCGGGAGGGAGCAACCTCTCTGGGCCCTACGGGCCAGCACCGGAGGCCGGGACCCCGCCGGGCAGCCGCCTCCCTTGGCTCCCCCATCGCCTTTTACTCACCTTCTCCCCGCAGAGACGGTTGAGAACGGCCCCGTCCCCGCCTCATGCCCCGGCGGGTAACGGGGCCTCCAGCTGAGGCCGAAACGGCGGCTCCCGGCACCTCAGGCCGCTGGGCCCGTCGCCATGGCAACGGCCGGGGCTACGGCAGGGCGAAGGGGACGAAATACCGCGGGCGCGAAATGGCGGTTGCGGGGTGGACACGGAGCCATGCAGGGAGGGGGGCCTCGCTGGATCGCTTCGCAAAGTCTTGCCATGGTGGGGTGGGTGTTAGGGATTAGTCAGATTCATAGAACCATAGAATGGTTTGGGTTGGAAGGGACCTTAAAGCCCACCCAGTGCCACCCCCTGCCCTGGGCAGGGACACCTCCCACCACACCACGTTGCTCCAAGCCCCGTCCAGCCTGGCCTTGAACACCTCCAGGGATGGGGCAGCCACAGCTTCTCTGGGCAACCTGGGCCAGGGGCTCACCACCCTCACAGCAAACAATTCCTGCCTCAGATCTCACCTAAATCTCCCCTCTTCCAGTTTAAACCCCTTCCCCCTCGTCCCATGGCTCCCCTCCCTGCTCCAGAGTCCTTCCCCAGCTTTTCTGGAGCCCCTTTAGGGCCTGGCAGGGGCTGGAAGGTCTCCCCGGAGCCTTCTCTTCTCCAGGCTGAACCCCCCCAGCTCTCTCAGCCTGTCCTCCCAGCAGAGGGGCTCCAGCCCTCCCAGCATCTCTGGGGCCTCCTCTGGCCCCGCTCCAACAGCTCCGTGTCCTTCTGCTGTTGGTGCCCCAGCGCTGGAGGCAGCACTGCAGGGGGGGTCTCACAGAGCGGAGCAGAGGGGCAGAATCCCCCCCCTCGCCCTACTGCCCACGCTGCTGGGGATGCAGCTCAGGCTGCGGGGGGTTTCCCGGCTGCCAGCGCACGTTGTGTTAATGTTGAGCTTCTCATTCACCAACATCCCCAAGTCCTTCTGGTCCGGGCTGCTTTCCAGCCATTCTCCATCCAGCCTGGATTTGGGCTGGGCATTGCCCCGACCCCCTGCAGGACCCTGCACTTGGTCTTGCTGAACTTCATGAGGTTGGCACAGACTCACCTCTCCAGCCTGTCCAGGTCCCTCTGGAGGGCATCCCTCCCCTCCAGCAAGTCGATCCCACCACACAGCTTGGTGTTGGTGGCAAACGTGCTGAGGGTGCCCTCCATCCCACTGTGTGCTGTATGTGAACATTTGAAGGGTGTAAGAACCCTGTGCAAACCCACACTTGGGGTGCCCAGTTTGGCTGGCACACCTGAAGGGCAGAAACAAATATTTACCCTTGCAATTCTCTGCTTTGCGTCCCAACCTCTCCCCTCAGTGGGTGCCGGCCAGCTGCCGATTTTTGTGACGCAGCACAGCCATCCCTGCCAGCCCGGGGATGTCCCCCTCCTCCAGCACGGTGCCGGTGGTGGGCACACAAGGAGGTCTTTATGAGCTGCCTGCAGTCCGCACACAGCGGCTGCTTTGTGCGAGGGGCACTGGCACTGACACTCACCTAAAAAGGCTCCTGTGTGCAGAGGGAAGGGTGTCGCGGGGCAGCGTGTCCTTCACTCGCTGACCCCAAAGGCCCTCATCACCTTTTCAACTCTCTCTGTGCAGGGGACTGGCCATGCTGGTGGTGGCAGAGGATGTACAGGGTGGGGGGCAGCACCTCTTTTGTCCTTGTTGCCCACCCACCTCGAGTCAGGAGCAGGGGAATAGCTTGAGTGCTGCAGGTTTGTCCATCTCCTGCCAGGGCCATGGCAGGAGGGAAGGCTGGATGTAAAGTATGGCCCCCCGTCGCCATCCCCTGCTCTCCTGGTGCCAGGGAGCCCCGCTGCGCTTTTCTGGCACCTGCCAAAGGGTCTGGGGACAAGCCTTGGACGTGCAGGGCAGTGTGTTCAGCCCATCTCCCAGTCCTGCATGGCGGGGATGTTCATCGTGGCCCCTGGGATTAGTGGTGCTGGGAGAGACGTGGACACCGTGTGGTGCTGCGTGGGCTTGACAGCTCTACTGTTACGCTGAGCTCTGCAGGGGGACCCTGCCGTGACCACAGCCCCCTGCTGCCCCCAGGAGCCTTGCCCCAGGAGCAGGCTCCCAACGCAGCAGGCACAGAACAAGGAGAACACCCTTCCTGCAGCCACTTTTCTTTTATTAGGGGTTACAAGATACAAGGAGCCAGACCTGCACACCATTTGCCATGGGCTCGCTCTGCCATGCCCCTGTGGGCAGAGAGGAGGGGGCTGGCAGAGGCAGGCACCCCCGGGCTGGTCCCCCTGCCTGCAGAGCAATGCAAGGCACGGCCCCTTGGGTTTTCCTTGCAGCCTTTGCAGGAGGCACCCTTTCTGCTGGGGTGGCTTCACCCTACCAGCCATGAGCAAGCATCGCGGGAGAGGGATGTCTCCCACGGGACAAGAACTGGGGCCACTGAGCTGCACCTGCTCCATCGCTCCCCAGGAGAGACCCACACCCGCCTCCAAAGGGGATCAAAACTCATACGGGGACACGAAGGCTGTGACCTTGAAGATGTGCTTGCCCAGGAGGACCTTGCGGGAGAACTCGCTCATCTCCAGCTCCACCTCCAGTGTGGCCGGCCCCACCACGGGGCTGGTGAGCACCAGCTCTCCCGTCTGCCGGTCGGAGCGCCGCACAGTGAAGACCCCCTGGCCCCGGCCGCCCGTGATGGCAAAGCGCAGGCTGTCGCCCACGAAGCGGGTGGTGGACATCTTGAAGAGGACGTGGGGCACAGTGCGGTTGGCCTGGAGCGGCAGATAGTGGAAGGAGATGGAGGTGGCGGCCAGGCGGCAGGCTTGGCTCTCCAGGGGGCAGGGGTTCCTCTCGCACTGGCTGCCAGGAGAGAAGGAGTGCCACCGCTCAGCGCCGTGGTTTGGCTCTCAGGGAGCTGCCCGCATCCTTGCAAACAAGCCTGGCCCACGCTGCAGGCAGCATCTCCAGCCCCTCTGCTGGTCCTGCGTCAGAGCAACCCAAGGCAGCCACATCTGAGCCTGCCCGGCCTCGGCAAACACCATGCCATGCAGGGACACAGCTCTGGGTCACACTCTGAAGCTGGGACCAGGTGTACCACAGTCCCGGCTGGAGGCCAGGGATGGAGCCAGGCTCAGATGTGCCTCCCACAGGGGAACATCCCTTGGCCAGAGCAGGGGCTCTCCTCCTCATGAATCATAAAATCATAGAATTATTTAGGTTGGAAGAGACCTTTAAGATTCAACCGTTAACCTAGCACTGCCAAGTTACCACTAAACCATGTCCCTCAGCACTACGTCTACACGTCTTTTAAATACCTCCAGGGATGGTGACCCAACCACTTCCCTGGGCAGCCTCTTCCAGTGCTTGACAACCCTTTCGGTGATGACATTTTTCCCTATATCTTTATCTCTTGGGTCACTCGTGCTTGGCCACAAAGCGGCTCAGTCTCATGGGCAGGACAAGGAGTTTTTGCCTGGAAGATGGCACCCGACAGCACCGCGTGGATGTGCAGCAGAGGGAAAATGGTGTCATTCCCCCCAGGCGGGGGGCCTGGGGGACTGGGGGCCTGGGGGACTGGAGTCCTGGATAAAGCCACCATGTATTGGGATGCCACCAGCATCCCGAGACCTTTGGCATGGGGCATCAGGGAGTGTGCCAAGCACGCCCCACGTGGCAATATGGCTGGCGCTTTCCCTGCTGACACGATATGGTCCCTGGGGCACGTGTAGGACCCGTGGCCTGGGGGAGAGGACACCAGGCAGCCCGAGCCACGCGCGGTACTCACAAGGCGGAGGTCTTGACGTAGCTGGTGTTGTGGCGCGGTGGGGGGCACTTGGGGCGCACGCAGCGGTGGCCCCCGAAGGTGTTGATGCAGAGGTCGCCCTGGCTGCAGTTGTGCTGCTTCCCGGCGCACTCATTCACGTCTGCGGCGGGGACACGGGGTGAGTGGGGCTGTCCCCCGCTGCTCCCCACTGCGCCCCTGCGTCCTGCGGGATGCTCCCTGCCCTGCTCCCACCGCTCTTACCCTCACAGGTGTTGCTGTCGGCGTGCAGCAGGTAGCCGGGGGGGCAGAGGCAGCGGTAGGATCCGGGGAGGTTGAGGCAGTCGTGGAGGCAGAGCCGGGTCTGGGGGTTGGACTGGAAGAGCTGGCACTCATCCACATCTTGGGGGAGACAGAGCAGGGCATGGCCCGGGCTTCCGTTGATGCCCAGCCTCAGTTTCCCCTCCCCCTCCCCCCGCCTCCACCATCCTCACCCTCCTTTTACCGTGGCACACGCCGCCGGCCCGCATCTGGAAGCCGGCATCGCAGCTGCAGCGTCGGGCGCCCGGGCGGCTCTCGGCACAGCGGGGCTGGCGGCTGAAGGAGGTGTTGCTTAGCGTCACCCAGTCTGCGGGGAGGAGCGGCCGTCACTGCCGGGGTAGGGGGGCACCAGGAGGTGGCTGGGGGCTGAGGTTCCCGGGGAGCACGGGGAGGTGGGCGCAGCGTGGCCAGGTGATGTCCCTGTGAACATCCCCGTCCTCCGCAGCCCAAACCCAGGCACCTACAGGCATAGATGGGGCTCTTGCAGCTGGGGCCTGACCAGCCCCGGTGGCAGAGGCACGTGTAGCTCTGGTTGCCATCCACACAGGTCCCACCGTTGGCACAAGGGTTGCTGGAGCAGTCATCGATACCTGGGGAGAAGGAGCCGATGAACACGGGCTGGAGAAGCCCACCCTCGCCCCATCCTGCTGCTCAGCCTCGGTGCCCATTGCTGCAGCTCAGGGCTGCTCTCCCAGCAGCCGGAGGAGCAGAGCGATGGGATCCGGCAGCTCGGGGTGACAGAGGAGCCCCCGGCACCCCGACCCCGCTCCACTTCACTTCTGCAGAAGGGCTGGGTGCCGCTCCACGTGCGGTCCTGCCGACAGGTGCGCGTCTCCGAGCCCACCAGCCTAAAGCCGACGTTGCAGACAAAGTGAACGTCGTGGCCCACCCGCACGCTCCGGCCCAGCATCCGTCCGTTCAGGGGCACCGCCAGCCGCGGACAGGTCTCTGTGGAGAGGTGGACACGGGTAAGGATGGACGTCGCCAGGCTGGAGCCTACGCCAGCCCCTGGCGAGGAGCCGGGGGTCCCTTGCCCAGGCTGCTCGCCAGCTGGCCCCGTGGGCATGTCACCCCCGCGGCGGTGACCCGGCCGGCGTTACCGTTGCCTTTGGTGGCCTGTCTCTGGAGGCGGCTCTGGAGGAGGGAGAGCTGCTGCCGGAGCCCACGTGTGCCCCGCAGCTGGGCAGCCTCCTGCGCTGCCAGCAGCTTCTGCATCTGCCGCACCGCCCCGAGCGCCTGCTGCGGGCTCAGGCACTCCTGGGGGGGGAGGGGGGACACAAGGACACCTCCGTCACCCACCAGGCTCCCCCGCCACCCTGCTGGAGCCCCG